>NC_080834.1:1301014-1604245 GCF_030435755.1 Ochotona princeps | reverse complement strand
ATGTATTTAGGGCTAGCTGAAAACGGTTTTGGCGCTGAAGTGGTTTCTGAATGTGGAGTTGGTGGCATGTGAAACCCGGCTGTGGAGCCTTCGTTTGTGTGGGATGCTCACCAAGCTGCATTTCAGGACAATGCACTCAAACGGCATTAAGCATAGTGTGTGAACTCGTAGTTTGCTTGAGAGCTGCTGTCAGCCTGATGGTGTGTGAAGTCAGTGAGCCAAATGGAGTTGTGCTGCCACAAGAACCACTCGGCTGATTCTTCTTCAATATGCAATTCAGCAACATGCAGTGTTGCTTGATGGAATTAGCTCTTACAGCAACATTTGCGTCTAGCGCCTTTGTATTTAGGGCTAGCTGAAAACGGCTTTGGCACTGAAGTGGTTTCTGAATGTGGAGTTGGTGGCATGTGAAACCCGCCTGTGGAGCCTTCGTTTGTGTGGAATGCTCACCAAGCTGCATTTCAGGACAATGCACTCAAACAGCATTAAGCATACTTTGCGAAATCTCAGTTTGCTTGAGAGCTGCCTGTCAGCCTGATGGTGTGTGAAGTCAGTGAGCCAAATGGAGTTGTGCTGCCACAAGAACCACTCGGCTGATTCTTCTTCAATATGCAATTCAGCAACATGCATTGTTGCTTGATGGAATTAGCTCTTACAGCAACATT
The DNA here is from genome assembly GCF_030435755.1 of Ochotona princeps. Taxonomy (NCBI): domain Eukaryota; kingdom Metazoa; phylum Chordata; class Mammalia; order Lagomorpha; family Ochotonidae; genus Ochotona; species Ochotona princeps. Next base: position 1,603,580 of record NC_080834.1, on the reverse strand, counting down.
TGCGTCTAGCGCCTTTGTATTTAGGGCTAGCTGAAAACGGCTTTGGCGCTGAAGTGGTTTCTGAATGTGGAGTTGGTGGCATGTGAAACCCGCCTGTGGAGCCTTCGTTTGTGTGGAATGCTCACCAAGCTGCATTTCAGGACAATGCACTCAAACGGCATTAAGCATAGTGTGTACTCGTAGTTTGCTTGAGAGTTGCCTGTCAGCCTGATGGTGTGTGAAGTCAGTGAGCCAAATGGAGTTGTGCTGCCACAAGAACCACTCGGCTGATTCTTCTTCAATATGCAATTCAGCAACATGCAGTGTTGCTTGATGGAATTAGCTCTTACAGCAACATTTGCGTCTAGGGCCTTTGTATTTAGGGCTAGCTGAAAACGGCTTTGGCGCTGAAGTGGTTTCTGAATGTGGAGTTGGTGGCATGTGAAACCTGCCTGTGGAGCCTTCGTTTGTGTGGGATGCTCACCAAGCTGCATTTCAGGACAATGCACTCAAACGGCATTAAGCATAGTGTGTGAACTCGTAGTTTGCTTGAGAGCTGCCTGTCAGCCTGATGGTGTGTGAAGTCAGTGAGCCAAATGGAGTTGTGCTGCCACAAGAACCACTCGGCTGATTCTTCTTCAATATGCAATTCAGCAACATGCAGTGTTGCTTGATGGAATTAGCTCTTACAGCAACATTTGCGTCTAGGGCCTTTGTATTTAGGGCTAGCTGAAAACGGCTTTGGCGCTGAAGTGGTTTCTGAATGTGGAGTTGGTGGCATGTGAAACCCGCCTGTGGAGCCTTCGTTTGTGTGGGATGCTCACCAAGCTGCATTTCAGGACAATGCACTCAAACGGCATTAAGCATAGTGTGTGTACTCGTAGTTTGCTTGAGAGCTGCTGTCAGCCTGATGGTGTGTGAAGTCAGTGAGCCAAATGGAGTTGTGTTGCCACAAGAACCACTCGGCTGATTCTTCTTCAATATGCAATTCAGCAACATGCAGTGTTGCTTGATGGAATTAGCTCTTACAGCAACATTTGCGTCTAGCGCCTTTGTATTTAGGGCTAGCTGAAAACGGCTTTGGCACTGAAGTGGTTTCTGAATGTGGAGTTGGTGGCATGTGAAACCCGCCTGTGGAGCCTTCGTTTGTGTGGAATGCTCACCAAGCTGCATTTCAGGACAATGCACTCAAACGGCATTAAGCATAGTGTGTGAACTCGTAGTTTGCTTGAGAGCTGCCTGTCAGCCTGATGGTGTGTGAAGTCAGTGAGCCAAATGGAGTTAGTTGTGCTGCCACAAGAACCACTCGGCTGATTCTTCTTCAATATGCAATTCAGCAACATGCAGTGTTGCTTGATGGAATTAGCTCTTACAGCAATATTTGTGTCTAGGGCCTTTGTATTTAGGGCTAGCTGAAAACGGCTTTGGCGCTGAAGTGGTTTCTGAATGTGGAGTTGGTGGCATGTGAAACCCGGCTGTGGAGCCTTCGTTTGTGTGGGATGCTCACCAAGCTGCATTTCAGGACAATGCACTCAAACGGCATTAAGCATACTTTGCGAAATCTGAGTTTGCTTGAGAGCTGCTGTCAGCCTAATAGTGTGTGAAGTCAGTGAGCCAAATGGAGTTGTGCTGCCACAAGAACCACTCGGCTGATTCTTCTTCAATATGCAATTCAGCAACATGCAGTGTTGCATGATGGAATTAGCTCTTACAGCAACATTTGCGTCTAGGGCCTTTGTATTTAGGGCTAGCTGAAAACGGTTTTGGCGCTGAAGTGGATTCTGAATGTGGAGTTTTTGGCATGTGAAACCCGCCTGTGGAGCCTTCATTTGTGTGGGATGCTCACCAAGCTGCATTTCAGGACAATGCACTCAAACGGCATTAAGCATACTTTGCGAAATCTGAGTTTGCTTGAGAGCTGCCTGTCAGCCTGATGGTGTGTGAAGTCAGTGAGCCAAATGGAGTTGTGCTGCCACAAGAACCACTCAGCTGATTCTTCTTCAATATGCAATTCAGCAACGTGCAGTGTTGCTTGATGGAATTAGCACTTACAGCAATATTTGTGTCTAGGGCCTTTGTATTTAGGGCTAGCTGAAAACGGCTTTGGCGCTGAAGTGGTTTCTGAATGTGGAGTTGGTGGCATGTGAAACCCGGCTGTGGAGCCTTCGTTTGTGTGGGATGCTCACCAAGCTGCATTTCAGGACAATGCACTCAAACGGCATTAAGCATAGTGTGTGAACTCGTAGTTTGCTTGAGAGCTGCCTGTCAGCCTGATGGTGTGTGAAGTCAGTGAGCCAAATGGAGTTGTGCTGCCACAAGAACCACTTGGCTGATTCTTCTTAAATATGCAATTCAGCAACATGCAGTGTTGCTTGATGGAATTAGCTCTTACAGCAACATTTGCGTCTAGGGCCTTTGTATTTAGGGCTACCTGAAAACAGCTTTGGCGCTGAAGTGGTTTCTGAATGTGGAGTTGGTGGCATGTGAAACCCGGCTGTGGAGCCTTCGTTTGTGTGGGATGCTCACCAAGCTGCATTTCAGGACAATGCTCTCAAACGGCATTAAGCATAGTGTGTGTACTCGTAGTTTGCTTGAGAGCTGCCTGTCAGCCTGATGGTGTGTGAAGTCAGTGAGCCAAATGGAGTTGTGCTGCCACAAGAACCACTCGGCTGATTCTTCTTCAATATGCAATTCAGCAACATGCAGTGTTGCTTGATGGAATTAGCTCTTACAGCAACATTTGCGTCTAGCGCCTTTGTATTTAGGGCTAGCTGAAAACGGCTTTGGCGCTGAAGTGGTTTCTGAATGTGGAGTTGGTGGCATGTGAAACCCGCCTGTGGAGCCTTCGTTTGTGTGGGATGCTCACCAAGCTGCATTTCAGGACAATGCACTCAAACGGCATTAAGCATACTTTGCGAAATCTGAGTTTGCTTGAGAGCTGCTGTCAGCCTGATGGTGTGTGAAGTCAGTGAGCCAAATGGAGTTGTACTGCCACAAGAACCACTCGGCTGATTCTTCTTCAATATGCAATTCAGCAACATGCAGTGTTGCTTGATGGAATTAGCTCTTACAGCAACATTTGCGTCCAGCGCCTTTGTATTTAGGGCTAGCTGAAAACGGCTTTGGCGCTGAAGTGGTTTATGAATGTGCAATTCTTGGCATGTGAAACCCGGCAGTGGAGCCTTCGTTTGTGTGGGATGCTCACCAAGCTGCATTTCAGGACAATGCACTCAAACGGCATTAAGCATAGTGTGTGAACTCGTAGTTTGCTTGAGAGCTGCCTGTCAGCCTGATGGTGTGTGAAGTCAGTGAGCCAAATGGAGTTGTGCTGCCACAAGAACCACTCGGCTGATTCTTCTTCAATATGCAATTCAGCAACATGCAGTGTTGCTTGGTGGAATTAGCTCTTACAGCAACATTTGTGTCTAGCGCCTTTGTATTTATGGCTAGCTAAAAACGGCTTTGGCGCTGAAGTGGTTTCTGAATGTGGAGTTGGTAGCATGTGAAACCCGCCTGTGGAGCCTTCGTTTGTTTGGGAAGCTCACCAAGCTGCATTTCAGGACAATGCACTCAAACGGCATTAAGCATAGTGTGTGAACTCGTAGTTTGCTTGAGAGCTGCCTGTCAGCCTGATGGTGTGTGAAGTCAGTGAGCCAAATGGAGTTGTGCTGCCACAAGAACCACTTGGCTGATTCTTCTTCAATATGCAATTCAGCAACATGCAGTGTTGCTTGATGGAATTAGCTCTTACAGCAACATTTGCGTCTAACGCCTTTGTATTTAGGGCTACCTGAAAACAGCTTTGGCGCTGAAGTGGTTTCTGAATGTGGAGTTGGTGGCATGTGAAACCCGCCTGTGGAGCCTTCGTTTGTGTGGGATGCTCACCAAGCTGCATTTCAGGACAATGCACTCAAACGGCATTAAGCATAGTGTGTGTACTCGTAGTTTGCTTGAGAACTGCCTGTCAGCCTGATGGTGTGTGAAGTCAGTGAGCCAAATGGAGTTGTGCTGAAACAAGAACCACTCGGCTGATTCTTCTTCAATATGCAATTCAGCAACATGCAGTGTTGCTTGATGGAATTAGCTCTTACAGCAACATTTGCGTCTAGAGCCTTTGTATTTAGGGCTAGCTGAAAACGGCTTTGGTGCTGAAGTGGTTTCTGAATGTGGAGTTGGTGGCATGTGAAACCCGGCTGTGGAGCCTTCGTTTGTGTGGGATGCTCACCAAGCTGCATTTCAGGACAATGCACTCAAACGGCATTAAGCATAGTGTGTGAACTCGTAGTTTGCTTGAGAGCTGCCTGTCAGCCTGATGGTGTGTGAAGTCAGTGAGCCAAATGGAGTTGTGCTGCCACAAGAACCACTCGGCGGATTCTTCTTCAATATGCAATTCAGCAACATGCAGTGTTGCTTGATGGAATTAGCTCTTACAGCAACATTTGCGTCTAGCGCCTTTGTATTTAGGGCTAGCTGAAAACGGCTTTGGCGCTGAAGTGGTTTCTGAATGTGGAGTTCTTGGCATGTGAAACCCGGCTGTGGAGCCTTCGTTTGTGTGGGATGCTCACCAAGCTGCATTTCAGGACAATGCACTCAAACGGCATTAAGCATAGTGTGTGAACTCGTAGTTTGCTTGAGAGCTGCCTGTCAGCCTGATGGTGTGTGAAGTCAGTGATCCAAATGGAGTTGTGCTGCCACAAGAACCACTCGGCTGATTCTTCTTCAATATGCAATTCAGCAACATGCAGTGTTGCTTGGTGGAATTAGCTCTTACAGCAACATTTGTGTCTAGCGCCTTTGTATTTATGGCTAGCTAAAAACGGCTTTGGCGCTGAAGTGGTTTCTGAATGTGGAGTTGGTAGCATGTGAAACCCGCCTGTGGAGCCTTCGTTTGTTTGGGAAGCTCACCAAGCTGCATTTCAGGACAATGCACTCAAACGGCATTAAGCATAGTGTGTGAACTCGTAGTTTGCTTGAGAGCTGCTGTCAGCCTACTGGGGTGTGAAGTCATTGAGGCAAATGGAGTTGTGCTGCCACAAGAACCACTCAGCTGATTCTTCTTCAATATGCAATTCAGCAACATGCAGTGTTGCTTGGTGGAATTAGCTCTTACAGCAACATTTGTGTCTAGCGCCTTTGTATTTAGGGCTAGCTGAAAACGGCTTTGGCACTGAAGTGGTTTCTGATTGTGGAGTTGGTGGCATGTGAAACCCGGCTGTGGAGCCTTCGTTTGTGTGGGATGCTCACCAAGCTGCATTTCAGGACAATGCACTCAAACGGCATTAAGCATAGTGTGTGTACTCGTAGTTTGCTTGAGAGCTGCCTGTCAGCCTGATGGTGTGTGAAGTCAGTGAGCCAAATGGAGTTGTGCTGCCACAAGAACCACTCGGCTGATTCTTCTTCAATATGCAATTCAGCAACATGCAGTGTTGCTTGATGGAATTAGCTCTTACAGCAACATTTGCGTCTAGCGCCTTTGTATTTAGGGCTAGCTGAAAACGGCTTTGGCGCTGAAGTGGTTTCTGAATGTGGAGTTGGTGGCATGTGAAACCCGCCTGTGGAGCCTTCGTTTGTGTGGGATGCTCACCAAGCTGCATTTCAGGACAATGCACTCAAACGGCATTAAGCATAGTGTGTGAACTCGTAGTTTGCTTGAGAGCTGCCTGTCAGCCTGATGGTGTGTGAAGTCAGTGAGCCAAATGGAGTTGTGCTGCCACAAGAACCACTTGGCTGATTCTTCTTCAATATGCAATTCAGCAACATGCAGTGTTGCTTGATGGAATTAGCTCTTACAGCAACATTTGCGTCTAGAGCCTTTGTATTTAGGGCTAGCTGAAAACGGCTTTGGCGCTGAAGTGGTTTCTGAATGTGGAGTTGGTGGCATGTGAAACCCGGCTGTGGAGCCTTCGTTTGTGTGGGATGCTCACCAAGCTGCATTTCAGGACAATGCACTCAAACGGCATTAAGCATAGTGTGTGTACTCGTAGTTTGCTTGAGAGCTGCCTGTCAGCCTCATGGTTTGTGAAGTCAGTGAGCCAAATGGAGTTGTGCTGCCACAAGAACCACTCGGCTGATTCTTCTTCAATATGCAATTCAGCAACATGCAGTGTTGCTTGATGGAATTAGCTCTTACAGCAACATTTGCGTCTAGGGCCTTTGTATTTATGGCTAGCTGAAAACGGCTTTGGCGCTGAAGTGGTTTCTGAATGTGGAGTTGGTGACATGTGAAACCCGCCTGTGGAGCCTTCGTTTGTGTGGGATGCTCACCAAGCTGCATTTCAGGACAATGCACTCAAACGGCATTAAGCATAGTGTGTGAACTCGTAGTTTGCTTGAGAGCTGCCTGTCAGCCTGATGGTGTGTGAAGCCAGTGAGCCAAATGGAGTTGTGCTGCTACAAGAACCACTCGGCTGATTCTTCTTCAATATGCAATTCAGCAACATGCAGTGTTGCTTGATGGAATTAGCTCTTACAGCAACATTTGCGTCTAGCGCCTTTGTATTTAGGGCTAGCTGAAAACGGCTTTGGCGCTGAAGTGGTTTCTGAATGTGGAGTTGTTGGCATGTGAAACCCGCCTGTGGAGCCTTCGTTTGTGTGGGATGCTCACCAAGCTGCATTTCAGGACAATGCACTCAAACGGCATTAAGCATAGTGTGTGAACTCGTAGTTTGCTTGAGAGCTGCCTGTCAGCCTGATGGTGTGTGAAGTCAGTGAGCCAAATGGAGTTGTGCTGCCACAAGAACCACTCGGCTGATTCTTCTTCAATATGCAATTCAGCAACATGCAGTGTTGCTTGATGGAATTAGCTCTTACAGCAACATTTGCGTCTAGCGCCTTTGTATTTAGGGCTAGCTGAAAACGGCTTTGGCGCTGAAGTGGTTTCTGAATGTGGAGTTGGTGGCATGTGAAACCTGCCTGTGGAGCCTTCGTTTGTGTGGCATGCTCACCAAGCTGCATTTCAGGACAATGCACTCAAACGGCATTAAGCATAGTGTGTGAACTCGTAGTTTGCTTGAGAGCTGCCTGTCAGCCTGATGGTGTGTGAAGTCAGTGAGCCAAATGGAGTTGTGCTGCCACAAGAACCACTCGGCTGATTCTTCTTCAATATGCAATTCAGCAACATGCAGTGTTGCTTGATGCAATTAGCTCTTACAGCAACATTTGCGTCTAGGGCCTTTGTATTTAGGGCTAGCTGAAAACGGCTTTCTCGCTGAAGTGGTTTCTGAATGTGGAGTTGGTGGCATGTGAAACCCGGCTGTGGAGCCTTCGTTTGTGTGGGATGCTCACCAAGCTGCATTTCAGGACAATGCACTCAAACGGCATTAAGCATAGTGTGTGTACTCGTAGTTTGCTTGAGAACTGCCTGTCAGCCTGATGGTGTGTGAAGTCAGTGAGCCAAATGGAGTTGTGCTGCCACAAGAACCTTTCGGCTGATTCTTCTTCAATATGCAATTCAGCAACATGCAGTGTTGCTTGATGGAATTAGCTCTTACAGCAACATTTGCGTCTAGCGCCTTTGTATTTATGGCTAGCTGAAAACGGCTTTGGCACTGAAGTGGTTTCTGAATGTGGAGTTGGTGGCATGTGAAACCCGCCTGTGGAGCCTTCGTTTGTGTGGGATGCTCACCAAGCTGCATTTCAGGACAATGCACTCAAATGGCATTAAGCATAGTGTGTGAACTCATAGTTTGCTTGAGAGCTGCCTGTCAGCCTGATGGTGTGTGAAGTCAGTGAGCCAAATGGAGTTGTGCTGCCACAAGAACCACTCTGCTGATTCTTCTTCAATATGCAATTCAGCAACATGCACTGTTGCTTGATGGAATTAGCTCTTACAGCAACATTTGCGTCTAGCGCCTTTGTATTTAGGGCTAGCTGAAAACGGCTTTGGCACTGAAGTGGTTTCTGAATGTGGAGTTGGTGGCATGTGAAACCCGGCTGTGGAGCCTTCGTTTGTGTGGGATGCTCACCAAGCTGCATTTCAGGACAATGCACTCAAACGGCATTAAGCATAGTGTGTGAACTCGTAGTTTGCTTGAGAGCTGCCTGTCAGCCTGATGGTGTGTGAAGTCAGTGAGCCAAATGGAGTTGTGCTGCCACAAGAACCACTCGGCTGATTCTTCTTCAATATGCAATTCAGCAACATGCAGTGTTGCTTGGTGGAATTAGCTCTTACAGCAACATTTGCGTCTAGCGCCTTTGTATTTATGGCTAGCTAAAAACGGCTTTGGCGCTGAAGTGGTTTCTGAATGTGGAGTTGGTGGCATGTGAAACCCGGCTGTGGAGGCTTCGTTTGTGTGGGATGCTCACCAAGCTGCATTTCAGGACAATGCACTCAAACGGCATTAAGCATAGTGTGTGTACTCGTAGTTTGCTTGAGAGCTGCCTGTCAGCCTGATGGTGTGTGAAGTCAGTGAGCCAAATGGAGTTGTGCTGCCACAAGAACCACTCGGCTGATTCTTCTTCAATATGCAATTCAGCAACATGCAGTGTTGCTTGATGGAATTAGCTCTTACAGCAACATTTGCGTCTAGGGCCTTTGTATTTAGGGCTAGCTAAAAACGGCTTTGGCGCTGAAGTGGTTTCTGAATGTGGAGTTGGTGACATGTGAAACCCGCCTGTGGAGCCTTCGTTTGTGTGGGATGCTCACCAAGCTGCAATTCAGGACAATGCACTCAAACGGCATTAAGCATAGTGTGTGAACTCGTAGTTTGCTTGAGAGCTGCCTGTCAGCCTGATGGTGTGTGAAGCCAGTGAGCCAAAAGGAGTTGTGCTGCTACAAGAACCACTCGGCTGATTCTTCTTCAATATGCAATTCATCAACATGCAGTGTTGCTTGATGGAATTAGCTCTTACAGCAACATTTGCGTCTAGCGCCTTTGTATTTAGGGCTAGCTGAAAACGGCTTTGGCGCTGAAGTGGTTTCTGAATGTGGAGTTGGTGGCATGTGAAACCCGCCTGTGGAGCCCTTCGTTTGTGTGGGATGCTCACCAAGCTGCATTTCAGGACAATGCACTCAAACGGCATTAAGCATAGTGTGTGAACTCGTAGTTTGCTTGAGAGCTGCTGTCAGCCTGATGGTGTGTGAAGTCAGTGAGCCAAATGGAGTTGTGCTGCCACAAGAACCACTCGGCTGATTCTTCTTCAATATGCAATTCAGCAACATGCAGTGTTGCATGATGGAATTAGCTCTTACAGCAATATTTGTGTCAAGGGCCTTTGTATTTATGGCTAGCTGAAAACGGCTTTGGCGCTGAAGTGGTTTCTGAATGTGGAGTTGGTGGCATGTGAAACCCGCCTGTGGAGCCTTCGTTTGTGTGGGATGCTCACCAACCTGCATTTCAGGACAATGCACTCAAACGGCATTAAGCATACTTTGCGAAATCTGAGTTTGCTTGAGAGCTGCCTGTCAGCCTGATGGTGTGTGAAGTCAGTGAGCCAAATGGAGTTGTGCTGCCACAAGAACCACTCGGCTGATTCTTCTTCAATATGCAATTCAGCAACATGCAGTGTTGCTTGATGGAATTAGCTCTTACAGCAACATTTGCGTCTAGGGCCTTTGTATTTAGGGCTAGCTGAAAACGGCTTTGGCGCTGAAGTGGTTTCTGAATGTGGAGTTCTTGGCATGTGAAACCCGGCTGTGGAGCCTTCGTTTGTGTGGGATGCTCACCAAGCTGCATTTCAGGACAATGCACTCAAATGGCATTAAGCATAGTGTGTGAACTCGTAGTTTGCTTGAGAGCTGCCTGTCAGCCTGATGGTGTGTGAAGTCAGTGAGCCAAATGGAGTTGTGCTGCCACAAGAACCACTCGGCTGATTCTTCTTCAATATGCAATTCAGCAACATGCAGTGTTGCTTGATGGAATTAGCTCTTACAGCAACATTTGTGTCTAGCGCCTTTGTATTTAGGGCTAGCTAAAAACGGCTTTGGCGCTGAAGTGGTTTCTGGATGTGGAGTTGGTAGCATGTGAAACCCGCCTGTGGAGCCTTCGTTTGTTTGGGAAGCTCACCAAGCTCCATTTCAGGACAATGCACTCAAACGGCATTAAGCATAGTGTGTGAACTCGTAGTTTGCTTGAGAGCTGCCTGTCAGCCTACTGGTGTGTGAAGTCATTGAGCCAAATGGAGTTGTGCTGCCACAAGAACCACTCGGCTGATTCTTCTTCAATATGCAATTCAGCAACATGCAGTGTTGCTTGGTGGAATTAGCTCTTACAGCAACATTTGTGTCTAGCGCTTTTGTATTTATGGCTAGCTGAAAACGGCTTTGGCGCTGAAGTGGTTTCTGAATGTGGAGTTGGTGGCATGTGAAACCGGCTTGTGGAGCCTTCGTTTGTGTGGGATGCTCACCAAGCTGCATTTCAGGACAATGCACTCAAACGGCATTAAGCATAGTGTGTGAACTCGTTGTTTGCTTGAGAGCTGCTGTCAGCCTGATGGTGTGTGAAGTCAGTGAGCCAAATGGAGTTGTGCTGCCACAAGAACCACTCGGCTGATTCTTCTTCAATATGCAATTCAGCAACATGCAGTGTTGCTTGATGGAATTAGCTCTTACAGCAACATTTGCGTCTAGGGCCTTTGTATTTATGGCTAGCTGAAAACGGCTTTGGCGCTGAAGTGGTTTCTGAATGTGCAGTTGGTGACATGTGAAACCCGCCTGTGGAGCCTTCGTTTGTGTGGGATGCTCACCAAGCTGCATTTCAGGACAATGCACTCAAACGGCATTAAGCATAGTGTGTGAACTCGTAGTTTGCTTGAGAGCTGCCTGTCAGCCTGATGGTGTGTGAAGTCAGTGAGCCAAATGGAGTTGTGCTGCTATAAGAACCACTCGGCTGATTCTTCTTCAATATGCAATTCAGCAACATGCAGTGTTGCTTGATGGAATTAGCTCTTACAGCAACATTTGCGTCTAGAGCCTTTGTATTTAGGGCTAGCTGAAAACGGCTTTGGCGCTGAAGTGGTTTCTGAATGTGGAGTTGGTGGCATGTGAAACCTGCCTGTGGAGCCTTCGTTTGTTTGGGAAGCTCACCAAGCTGCATTTCAGGACAATGCACTCAAACGGCATTAAGCATAGTGTGTGAACTCGTAGTTTGCTTGAGAGCTGCCTGTCAGCCTGATGGTGTGTGAAGTCAGTGAGCCAAATGGAGTTGTGCTGCCACATGAACCACTCGGCTGATTCTTCTTCAATATGCAATTCAGCAACATGCAGTGTTGCTTGATGCAATTAGCTCTTACAGCAACATTTGCGTCTAGCGCCTTTGTATTTAGGGCTAGCTGAAAACGGCTTTGGCGCTGAAGTGGTTTCTGAATGTGCAGTTGGTGTCATGTGAAACCCGCCTGTGGAGCCTTCGTTTGTGTGGGATGCTCACCAAGCTGCATTTCAGGACAATGCTCTCAAACGGCATTAAGCATAGTGTGTGAACTCGTAGTTTGCTTGAGAGCTGCCTGTCAGCCTGATGGTGTGTGAAGTCAGTGAGCCAAATGGAGTTGTGCTGCCACAAGAACCACTCGGCTGATTCTTCTTCAATATGCAATTCAGCAACATGCAGTGTTGCTTGATGGAATTAGCTCTTACAGCAACCTTTGCGTCTAGGGCCTTTGTATTTAGGGCTAGCTGAAAACGGCTTTGGCGCTGAAGTGGTTTCTGAATGTGGAGTTGGTGGCATGTGAAACCTGCCTGTGGAGCCTTCGTTTGTGTGGCATGCTCACCAAGCTGCATTTCAGGACAATGCACTCAAACGGCATTAAGCATAGTGTGTGAACTCGTAGTTTGCTTGAGAGCTGCCTGTCAGCCTGATGGTGTGTGAAGTCAGTGAGCCAAATGGAGTTGTGCTGCCACAAGAACCGTTCGGCTGATTCTTCTTCAATATGCAATTCATCAACATGCAGTGTTGCTTGATGGAATTAGCTCTTACAGCAACATTTGCGTCTAGCGCCTTTGTATTTAGGGCTAGCTGAAAACGGCTTTGGCGCTGAAGTGGTTTCTGAATGTGGAGTTGGTGACATGTGAAACCCGCCTGTGGAGGCTTCGTTTGTGTGGGATGCTCACCAAGCTGCATTTCAGGACAATGCACTCAAACGGCATTAAGCATAGTGTGTGAACTCGTAGTTTGCTTGAGAGCTGCCTGTCAGCCTAATGGTGTGTGAAGTCAGTGAGCCAAATGGAGTTGTGCTGCCACAAGAACCACTCGGCTGATTCTTCTTCAATATGCAATTCAGCAACATGCAGTGTTGCTTGATGGAATTAGCTCTTACAGCAACATTTGCGTCTAGAGCCTTTGTATGTAGGGCTAGCTGAAAACGGCTTTGGCGCTGAAGTGGTTTCTGAGTGTGGAGTTGTTGGCATGTGAAACCCGCCTGTGGAGCCTTCGTTTGTGTGGGATGCTCACCAAGCTGCATTTCAGGACAATGCACTCAAACGGCATTAAGCATAGTGTGTGAACTCGTAGTTTGGTTGAGAGCTGCCTGTCAGCCTGATGGTGTGTGAAGTCAGTGAGCCAAATGGAGTTGTGCTGCCACAAGAACCACTCGGCTGATTCTTCTTCAATATGCAATTCAGCAACATGCAGTGTTGCTTGATGGAATTAGTTCTTACAGCAACATTTGCGTCTAGGGCCTTTGTATTTAGGGCTAGCTGAAAACGGCTTTGGCGCTGAAGTGGCTTCTGAATGTGGAGTTGTTGGCATGTGAAACCCGCCTGTTTAGACTTCGTTTGTTTGAGATGCTCACCAAGCTGCATTTCAGGACAATGCACTCAAACGGCATTAAGCATACTTTGCGAAATCTGAGTTTGCTTGAGAGCTGCTGTCAGCCTGATGGTGTGTGAAGTCAGTGAGCCAAATGGAGTTGTGCTGCCACAAGAACCACTCGGCTGATTCTTCTTCAATATGCAATTCAGCAACATGCAGTGTTGCTTGATGGAATTAGCTCTTACAGCAACATTTGCATCTAGCGCCTTTGTATTTAGGGCTAGCTGAAAACGGCTTTGGCGCTGAAGTGGTTTCTGAATGTGGAGCTGGTGGCATGTGAAACCCGGCTGTGGAGCCTTCATTTGTTTGAGATGCTCACCAAGCTGCATTTCAGGACAATGCACTCAAACGGCATTAAGCATAGTGTGTGTACTCGTAGTTTGCTTGAGAGCTGCCTGTCAGCCTGATGGTGTGTGAAGTCAGTGAGCCAAATGGAGTTGTGCTGCCACAAGAACCACTCGGCTGATTCTTCTTCAATATGCAATTCAGCAAATGCAGTGTTGCTTGATGGAATTAGCTCTTACAGCAACATTTGCATCTAGCGCCTTTGTATTTAGGGCTAGCTGAAAACGGCTTTGGCGCTGAAGTGGTTTCTGAATGTGGATTTGGTGGCATGTGAAACCCGGCTGTGGAGCCTTCGTTTGTTTGAGATGCTCACCAAGCTGCATTTCAGGACAATGCACTCAAACGGCATTAAGCATAGTGTGTGAACTCGTAGTTTGCTTGAGAGCTGCCTCTCAGCCTGATGGTGTGTGAAGTCAGTGAGCCAAATGGAGTTGTGCTGCCACAAGAACCACTCGGCTGATTCTTCTTCAATATGCAATTCAGCAACATACAGTGTTGCTTGATGGAATTAGCTCTTACAGCAACCTTTGCATCTAGCGCCTTTGTATTTAGGGCTAGCTGAAAACGGCTTTGGCGCTGAAGTGGTTTCTGAATGTGGAGTTGGTGACATGTGAAACCCGCCTGTGGAGCCTTCGTTTGTGTGGGATGCTCACTAAGCTGCATTTCAGGACAATGCACTCAAACGGCATTAAGCATAGTGTGTGAACTCGTAGTTTGCTTGAGAGCTGCCTGTCAGCCTGATGGTGTGTGAAGTCAGTGAGCCAAATGGAGTTGTGCTGCCACAAGAACCACTCGGCTGATTCTTCTTCAATATGCAATTCATCAACATGCAGTGTTGCTTGATGGAATTAGCTCTTACAGCAACATTTGCGTCTAGAGCCTTTGTATGTAGGGCTAGCTGAAAACGGCTTTGGCGCTGAAGTGGTTTCTGAATGTGGAGTTGGTGGCATGTGAAACCTGGCTGTTGAGCCTTCGTTTGTGTGGAATGCTCACCAAGCTGCATTTCAGGACAATGCACTCAAACGGCATTAAGCATAGTGTGTGAACTCGTAGTTTGCTTGAGAGCTGCCTGTCAGCCTGATGGTGTGTGAAGTCAGTGAGCCAAATGGAGTTGTGCTGCCACAAGAACCACTCGGCTGATTCTTCTTCAATATGCAATTCAGCAACATGCAGTGTTGCTTGATGGAATTAGCTCTTACAGCAACCTTTGTGTCTAGGGCCTTTGTATTTAGGGCTAGCTGAAAACGGCTTTGGCGCTGAAGTGGTTTCTGAATGTGGATTTGGTGGCATGTGAAACCCGGCTGTGGAGCCTTCGTTTGTTTGAGATGCTCACCAAGCTGCATTTCAGGACAATGCACTCAAACGGCATTAAGCATAGTGTGTGAACTCGTAGTTTGCTTGAGAGCTGCCTGTCAGCCTGATGGTGTGTGAAGTCAGTGAGCCAAATGGAGTTGTGCTGCCACAAGAACCACTCGGCTGATTCTTCTTCAATATGCAATTCAGCAACATGCAGTGTTGCTTGATGGAATTAGCTCTTACAGCAACATTTGCATCTAGCGCCTTTGTATTTAGGGCTAGCTGAAAACGGCTTTGGCGCTGAAGTGGTTTCTGAATGTGGAGCTGGTGGCATGTGAAACACGCCTGTGGAGCCTTCATTTGTTTGAGATGCTCACCAAGATGCATTTCAGGACAATGCACTCAAACGGCATTAAGCATAGTGTGTGTACTCATAGTTTGCTTGAGAGCTGCCTGTCAGCCTGATGGTGTGTGAAGTCAGTGAGCCAAATGGAGTTGTGCTGCCACAAGAACCACTTGGCTGATTCTTCTTCAATATGCAATTCAGCAACATGCAGTGTTGCTTGATGGAATTAGCTCTTACAGCAACAGTTGCGTCTAGGGCCTTTGTATTTAGGGCTAGCTGAAAACGGCTTTGGCGTTGAAGTGGTTTCTGAATGTGGAGTTGTTGGCATGTGAAACCCGGCTGTGGAGCCTTCGTTTGAGATGCTCACCAAGCTGCATTTCAGGACAATGCACTCAAACGGCATTAAGCATAGTGTGTGAACTCGTAGTTTGCTTGAGAGCTGCCTGTCAGCCTGATGGTGTGTGAAGTCAGTGAGCCAAATGGAGTTGTGCTGCCACAAGAACCACTCGGCTGATTCTTCTTCAATATGCAATTCAGCAACATGCAGTGTTGCTTGATGGAATTAGCTCTTACAGCAACATTTGCGTCTAGGGCCTTTGTATTTAGGGCTAGCTGAAAACGGCTTTGGCGCTGAAGTGGTTTCTGAATGTGGAGCTGGTGGCATGTGAAACCCGCCTGTGGAGTCTTCATTTGTTTGAGATGCTCACCAAGCTGCATTTCAGGACAATGCACTCAAACGGCATTAAGCATAGTGTGTGAACAGGTAGTTTGCTTGAGAGCTGCCTGTCAGCCTGATGGTGTGTGAAGTCAGTGAGCCAAATGGAGTTGTGCTGCCACAAGAACCACTCGGCTGATTCTTCTTCAATATGCAATTCAGCAACATGCAGTGTTGCTTGATGGAATTAGTTCTTACAGCAACATTTGCGTCTAGGTCCTTTGTATTTATGGCTAGCTGAAAACGGCTTTGGCGCTGAAGTGGTTTCTGAATGTGGAGTTGTTGGCATGTGAAACCCGCCTGTGTATACTTCGTTTGTTTGAGATGCTCACCAAGCTGCATTTCAGGACAATGCACTCAAACGGCATTAAGCATACTTTGCGAAATCTGAGTTTGCTTGCGAGCTGCCTGTCAGCCTGATGGTGTGTGAAGTCAGTGAGCCAAATGGAGTTGTGCTGCCACAAGAACCACTCGGCTGATTCTTCTTCAATATGCAATTCAGCAACATGCAGTGTTGCTTGATGGAATTAGCTCTTACAGCAACATTTGCATCTAGCGCCTTTGTATTTAGGGCTAGCTGAAAACGGCTTTGGCGCTGAAGTGGTTTCTGAATGTGGAGCTGGTGGCATGTGAAACACGCCTGTGGAGCCTTCATTTGTTTGAGATGCTCACCAAGCTGCATTTCAGGACAATGCACTCAAACGGCATTAAGCATAGTGTGTGTACTCGTAGTTTGCTTGAGAGCTGCCTGTCAGCCTGATGGTGTGTGAAGTCAGTGAGCCAAATGGAGTTGTGCTGCCACAAGAACCACTTGGCTGATTCTTCTTCAATATGCAATTCAGCAACATGCAGTGTTGCTTGATGGAATTAGCTCTTACAGCAACAGTTGCGTCTAGGGCCTTTGTATTTATGGCTAGCTGAAAACGGCTTTGGCACTGAAGTGGTTTCTGAATGTGGAGTTGTTGGCATGTGAAACCCGCCTGTGGAGCCTTCGTTTGAGATGCTCACCAAGCTGCATTTCAGGACAATGCACTCAAACGGCATTAAGCATAGTGTGTGAACAGGTAGTTTGCTTGAGAGCTGCTGTCAGCCTGATGGTGTGTGAAGTCAGTGAGCCAAATGGAGTTGTGCTGCCACAAGAACCACTTGGCTGATTCTTCTTCAATATGCAATTCAGCAACATGCAGTGTTGCTTGATGGAATTAGCTCTTACAGCAACCTTTGTGTCTAGGGCCTTTGTATTTAGGGCTAGCTGAAAACGGCTTTGGCGCTGAAGTGGTTTCTGAATGTGGATTTGGTGGCATGTGAAACCCGGCTGTGGAGCCTTCGTTTGTTTGAGATGCTCACCAAGCTGCATTTCAGGACAATGCACTCAAACGGCATTAAGCATGGTGTGTGAACTCGTAGTTTGCTTGAGAGCTGCCTGTCAGCCTGATGGTGTGTGAAGTCAGTGAGCCAAATGGAGTTGTGCTGCCACAAGAACCACTCGGCTGATTCTTCTTCAATATGCAATTCAGCAACATGCAGTGTTGCTTGATGGAATTAGCTCTTACAGCAACCTTTGTGTCTAGCGCCTTTGTATTTAGGGCTAGCTGAAAACGGCTTTGGCGCTGAAGTGGTTTCTGAATGTGGAGTTAGTGGCATGTGAAACCCGCCTGTGGAGCCTTCGTTTGTTTGAGATGCTCACCAAGCTGCATTTCAGGACAATGCACTCAAACAGCATTAAGCATAGTGTGTGAACTCGTAGTTTGCTTGAGAGCTGCCTGTCAGCCTGATGGTGTGTGAAGTCAGTGAGCCAAATGGAGTTGTGCTGCCACAAGAACCACTCGGCTGATTCTTCTTCAATATGCAATTCAGCAACATGCAGTGTTGCTTGATGGAATTAGCTCTTACAGCAACATTTGCGTCTAGGGCCTTTGTATTTAGGGCTAGCTGAAAACGGCTTTGGCGCTGAAGTGGTTTCTGAGTGTGTAGTTGTTGGCATGTGAAACCCGCCTGTGGAGCCTTCGTTTGTGTGGGATGCTCACCAAGCTGCATTTCAGGACAATGCACTCAAACGGCATTAAGCATAGTGTGTGAACTCGTAGTTTGCTTGAGAGCTGCCTGTCAGCCTGATGGTGTGTGAAGTCAGTGAGCCAAATGGAGTTGTGCTGCCACAAGAACCACTCGGCTGATTCTTCTTCAATATGCAATTCAGCAACATGCAGTGTTGCTTGATGGAATTAGCTCTTACAGCAACATTTGCGTCTAGGGCCTTTGTATTTAGGGCTAGCTGAAAACGGCTTTGGCGCTGAAGTGGTTTCTGAATGTGGAGCTGGTGGCATGTGAAACCCGCCTGTGGAGTCTTCATTTGTTTGAGATGCTCACCAAGCTGCATTTCAGGACAATGCACTCAAACGGCATTAAGCATAGTGTGTGAACAGGTAGTTTGCTTGAGAGCTGCCTGTCAGCCTGATGGTGTGTGAAGTCAGTGAGCCAAATGGAGTTGTGCTGCCACAAGAACCACTCGGCTGATTCTTCTTCAATATGCAATTCAGCAACATGCAGTGTTGCTTGATGGAATTAGTTCTTACAGCAACATTTGCCTCTAGGTCCTTTGTATTTATGGCTAGCTGAAAACGGCTTTGGCGCTGAAGTGGTTTCTGAATGTGGGGTTGTTGGCATGTGAAACCCGCCTGTGGATACTTCGTTTGTTTGAGATGCTCACCAAGCTGCATTTCAGGACAATGCACTCAAACGGCATTAAGCCTACTTTGCGAAATCTGAGTTTGCTTGCGAGCTGCTGTCAGCCTGATGGTGTGTGAAGTCAGTGAGCCAAATGGAGTTGTGCTGCCACAAGAACCACTCGGCTGATTCTTCTTCAATATGCAATTCAGCAACATGCAGTGTTGCTTGATGGAATTAGCTCTTACAGCAACATTTGCGTCTAGCGCCTTTGTATTTAGGGCTAGCTGAAAACGGCTTTGGCGCTGAAGTGGTTTCTGAATGTGGAGTTGGGGGCATGTGAAACCCGCCTGTGGAGCCTTCATTTGTTTGAGATGCTCACCAAGCTGCTTTTCAGGACAATGCACTCAAACGGCATTAAGCATACTTTGCGAAATCTGAGTTTGCTTGAGAGCTGCTGTCAG
The DNA here is from genome assembly GCF_030435755.1 of Ochotona princeps. NCBI lineage: Eukaryota > Metazoa > Chordata > Mammalia > Lagomorpha > Ochotonidae > Ochotona > Ochotona princeps. Next base: position 1,585,028 of record NC_080834.1, on the reverse strand, counting down.
CGTGATGGTGTGTGAAGTCAGTGAGCCAAATGGAGTTGTGCTGCCACAAGAACCACTCGGCTGATTCTTCTTCAATATGCAATTCAGCAACATGCAGTGTTGCTTGATGGAATTAGCTCTTACAGCAACCTTTGTGTCTAGGGCCTTTGTATTTAGGGCTAGCTGAAAACGGCTTTGGCGCTGAAGTGGTTTCTGAATGTGGAGTTGGTGGCATGTGAAACCCGGCTGTGGAGCCTTCGTTTGTTTGAGATGCTCACCAAGCTGCATTTCAGGACAATGCACTCAAACGGCATTAAGCATAGTGTGTGAACTCGTAGTTTGCTTGAGAGCTGCCTGTCAGCCTGATGGTGTGTGAAGTCAGTGAGCCAAATGGAGTTGTGCTGCCACAAGAACCACTCGGCTGATTCTTCTTCAATATGCAATTCAGCAACATGCAGTGTTGCTTGATGGAATTAGCTCTTACAGCAACCTTTGTGTCTAGCGCCTTTGTATTTAGGGCTAGCTGAAAACGGCTTTGGCGCTGAAGTGGTTTCTGAATGTGGAGTTAGTGGCATGTGAAACCCGCCTGTGGAGCCTTCGTTTGTTTGAGATGCTCACCAGGCTGCATTTCAGGACAATGCACTCAAACAGCATTAAGCATAGTGTGTGAACTCGTAGTTTGCTTGAGAGCTGCTGTCAGCCTGATGGTGTGTGAAGTCAGTGAGCCAAATGGAGTTGTGCTGCCACAAGCACCACTCGGCTGATTCTTCTTCAATATGCAATTCAGCAACATGCAGTGTTGCTTGATGGAATTAGCTCTTACAGCAACATTTGCGTCTAGCGCCTTTGTATTTAGGGCTAGCTGAAAACGGCTTTGGCACTGAAGTGGTTTCTGAATGTGGAGTTGTTGGCATGTGAAACCCGCCTGTGGAGCCTTCGTTTGTTTGAGTTGCTCACCAAGCTGCATTTCAGGACCATGCACTCAAACGGCATTAAGCATACTTTGCGAAATCTGAGTTTGCTTGAGAGCTGCTGTCAGCGTGATGGTGTGTGAAGTCAGTGAGCCAAATGGAGTTGTGCTGCCACAAGAACCACTCGGCTGATTCTTCTTCAATATGCAATTCAGCAACATGCAGTGTTGCTTGATGGAATTAGCTCTTACAGCAACATTTGCGTCTTGGGCCTTTGTATTTAGGGCTAGCTGAAAACGGCTTTGGCGCTGAAGTGGTTTCTGAATGTGGAGTTGTTGGCATGTGAAACCCGCCTGTAGAGCCTTCAATTGTTTGAGATGCTCACCAAGCTGCATTTCAGGACAATGCACTCAAACGGCATTAAGCATACATTGTGAAATCTGAGTTTGCTTGAGAGCTGCCTGTCAGCCTAATGGTGTGTGAAGTCAGTGAGCCAAATGGAGTTGTGCTGCCACAAGAACCACTCGGCTGATTCTTCTTCAATATGCAATTCATCAACATGCAGTGTTGCTTGATGGAATTAGCTCTTATAGCAACATTTGCGTCTAGAGCCTTTGTATGTAGGGCTAGCTGAAAACGGCTTTGGCTCTGAAGTGGTTTCTGAATGTGGAGTTGGTGGCATGTGAAACCCGGCTGTTGAGCCTTCGTTTGTTTGGAATGCTCACCAAGCTGCATTTCAGGACAATGCACTCAAACGGCATTAAGCATAGTGTGTGAACTCGTAGTTTGCTTGAGAGCTGCCTGTCAGCCTAATGGTGTGTGAAGTCAGTGAGCCAAATGGAGTTGTGCTGCCACAAGAACCACTTGGCTGATTCTTCTTCAATATGCAATTCAGCAACATGCAGTGTTGCTTGATCCAATTAGCTCTTACAGCAACATTTGTGTCTAGGGCCTTTGTATTTAGGGCTAGCTGAAAATGGCTTTGGTGCTGAAGTGGTTTCTGAATGTGGAGTTGGTGGCATGTGAAACCCGGCTGTGGAGCCTTCGTTTGTTTGAGATGCTCACCAAGCTGCATTTCAGGACAATGCACTCAAACGGCATTAAGCATAGTGTGTGAACTCGTAGTTTGCTTGAGAGCTGCCTGTCAGCCTGATGGTGTGTGAAGTCAGTGAGCCAAATGGAGTTGTGCTGCCACAAGAACCACTCGGCTGATTCTTCTTCAATATGCAATTCAGCAACATGCAGTGTTGCTTGATGGAATTAGCTCTTACAGCAACCTTTGTGTCTAGGGCCTTTGTATTTAGGGCTAGCTGAAAACGGCTTTGGCGCTGAAGTGGTTTCTGAATGTGGAGTTAGTGGCATGTGAAACCCGCCTGTGGAGCCTTCGTTTGTTTGAGATGCTCACCAAGCTGCATTTCAGGACAATGCACTCAAACAGCATTAAGCATAGTGTGTGAACTCGTAGTTTGCTTGAGAGCTGCCTGTCAGCCTGATGGTGTGTGAAGTCAGTGAGCCAAATGGAGTTGTGCTGCCACAAGAACCACTCGGCTGATTCTTCTTCAATATGCAATTCAGCAACATGCAGTGTTGCTTGATGGAATTAGCTCTTACAGCAACATTTGCGTCTAGGGCCTTTGTATGTATGGCTAGCTGAAAACGGCTTTGGCGCTGAAGTGGTTTCTGAATGTGGAGTTGTTGGCATGTGAAACCCGCCTGTGGAGGCTTCGTTTGTGTGGGATGCTCACCAAGCTGCATTTCAGGACAATGCACTCAAACGGCATTAAGCATACTTTGCGAAATCTGAGTTTGCTTGAGAGCTGCCTGTCAGCCTGATGGTGTGTGAAGTCAGTGAGCCAAATGGAGTTGTGCTGCCACAAGAACCATCCGGCTGATTCTTCTTCAATATGCAATTCAGCAACATGCAGTGTTGCTTGATGGAATTAGCTCTTACAGCAACATTTGCATCTAGCGCCTTTGTATTTAGGGCTAGCTGAAAACGGCTTTGGCGCTGAAGTGGTTTCTGTATGTGGAGTTGGTGGCATGTGAAACCCGGCTGTGGAGCCTTCGTTTGTGTGGGATGCTCACCAAGCTGCATTTCAGGACCATGCACTCAAACGGCATTAAGCATACTTTGCAAAATCTGAGTTTGCTTGAGAGCTGCTGTCAGCCTAATGGTGTGTGAAGTCAGTGAGCCAAATGGAGTTGTGCTGCCACAAGAACCACTCGGCTGATTCTTCTTCAATATGCAATTCAGCAACATGCAGCGTTGCTTGATGGAATTAGCTCTTACAGCAACATTTGCTTGCAGCGCCTATTTATGTATTTAGGGCTAGCTGAAAACGGCTTTGGCGCTGAAGTGGTTTCTGAATGTGGAGTTGGTGGCATGTGAAACCCGGCTGTGGAGCCTTGGTGTGTGTGGGATGCTCACCAAGCTGCATTTCAGGACAATGCACTCAAACAGCATTAAGCATAGTGTGTGAACTCGTAGTTTGCTTGAGAGCTGCCTGTCAGCCTGATGGTGTGTGAAGTCAGTGAGCCAAATGGAGTTGTGCTGCCACAAGAACCACTCGGCTGATTCTTCTTCAATATGCAATTCAGCAACATGCAGTGTTGCTTGATCGAATTAGCTCTTACAGCAACATTTGCGTCTAGGGCCTTTGTATGTAGGGCTAGCTGAAAACGACTTTGGCGCTGAAGTGGTTTCTGAATGTGGAGCTGGTGGCATGTGAAACCCGCCTGTGGAGCCTTCGTTTGTTTGAGATGCTCACCAAGCTGCATTTCAGGACAATGCACTCAAACGGCATTAAGCATAGTGTGTGAACTCGTAGTTTGCTTGAGAGCTGCCTGTCAGCCTGATGGTGTGTGAAGTCAGTGAGCCAAATGGAGTTGTGCTGCCACAAGAACCACTCGGCTGATTCTTCTTCAATCTGCAATTCAGCAACATGCAGTGTTGCTTGATGGAATTAGCTCTTACAGCAACATTTGCGTCTAGCGCCTTTGTATTTAGGGCTAGCTGAAAACGGCTTTGGCGCTGAAGTGGTTTCTGAATGTGGAGTTGGTGGCATGTGAAACCCGCCTGTGGAGGCTTCGTTTGTGTTGGATGCTCACGAAGCTGCATTTCAGGACAATGCACTCAAACGGCATTAAGCATAGTGTGTGAACTCGTAGTTTGCTTGAGAGCTGCCTGTCAGCCTGATGGTGTGTGAAGTCAGTGAGCCAAATGGAGTTGTGCTGCCACAAGAACCACTCGGCTGATTCTTCTTCAATATGCAATTCAGCAACATGCAGTGTTGCTTGATGGAATTAGCTCTTACAGCAACATTTGCGTCTATAGCCTTTGTATGTAGGGCTACCTGAAAACGACTTTGGCGCTGAAGTGGTTTCTGAATGTGGAGTTGGTGGCATGTGAAACCCGCCTGTGGAGCCTTCGTTTATGTGGGATGCTCACCAAGCTGCTTTTCAGGACAATGCACTCAAACGGCATTAAGCATACTTTGCGAAATCTGAGTTTGCTTGAGAGCTGCTGTCAGCCTGATGGTGTGTGAAGTCAGTGAGCCAAATGGAGTTGTGCTGCCACAAGAACCATCCGGCTGATTCTTCTTCAATATGCAATTCAGCAACATGCAGTGTTGCTTGATGGAATTAGCTCTTACAGCAACATTTGCGTCTAGGGCCTTTGTATTTAGGGCTAGCTGAAAACGGCTTTGGCGCTGAAGTGGTTTCTGAATGTGGAGTTGTTGGCATGTGAAACCCGCCTGTGGAGCCTTCGTTTGTTTGAGATGCTCACCAAGCTGCATTTCAGGACAATGCACTCAAACGGCATTAAGCATAGTGTGTGAACTCGTAGTTTGCTTGAGAGCTGCCTGTCAGCCTGATGGTGTGTGAAGTCAGTGAGCCAAATGGAGTTGTGCTGCCACAAGAACCACTCGGCTGATTCTTCTTCAATATGCAATTCAGCAACATGCAGTGTTGCTTGATGGAATTAGCTCTTACAGCAACCTTTGTGTCTAGGGCCTTTGTATTTAGGGCTAGCTGAAAACGGCTTTGGCGCTGAAGTGGTTTCTGAATGTGGAGATGGTGGCATGTGAAACCCGCCTGTGGAGCCTTCGTTTCTTTCTGATTTTCACCAAGCTGCATTTCAGGACAATGCACTCAAACGGCATTAAGCATAGTGTGTGTACTCATAGTTTGCTTGAGAGCTGCCTGTCAGCCTGATGGTGTGTGAAGCCAGTGAGCCAAATGGAGTTGTGCTGCCACAAGAACCACTCGGCTGATTCTTCTTCAATATGCAATTCAGCAACATGCAGTGTTGCTTGATGGAATTAGCTCTTACAGCAACATTTGCGTCTAGCGCCTTTGTATTTAGGGCTAGCTGAAAACGGCTTTGGCGCTGAAGTGGTTTCTGAATGTGGAGTTTGTGGCATGTGAAACCCGCCTGTGGAGCCTTCGTTTGTGTGGGATGCTCACCAAGCTGCATTTCAGGACAATGCACTCAAACGGCATTAAGCATACTTTGCGAAATCTGAGTTTGCTTGAGAGCTGCCTGTCAGCCTGATGGTGTGTGAAGTCAGTGAGCCAAATGGAGTTGTGCTGCCACAAGAACCATTCGGCTGATTCTCCTTCAATATGCAGTTCAGCAACATGCAGTGTTGCTTCGTGGAATTAGCTCTTACAGCAACATTTGCGTCTAGCGCCTTTGTATTTAGGGCTAGCTGAAAACGGCTTTGGCGCTGAAGTGGTTTCTGAATGTGGAGTTGGTGTCATGTGAAACCCGCCTGTGGAGCCTTCGTTTGTGTGGGATGCTCACCAAGCTGCATTTCAGGACAATGCACTCAAACGGCATTAAGCATAGTGTGTGAACTCGTAGTTTGCTTGAGAGCTGCCTGTCAGCCTGATGGTGTGTGAAGTAGTGAGCCAAATGGAGTTAGTTGTGCTGCTACAAGAACCACTCGGCTGATTCTTCTTCAATATGCAATTCAGCAACATGCAGCATTGCTTGATGGAATTAGCTCTTACAGCAACATTTGCGTCTAGCGCCTATATATTTAGGGCTAGCTGAAAACGGCTTTGGGGCTGAAGTGGTTTCTGAATGTGGAGTTGGTGACATGTGAAACCCGGCTGTGGAGCCTTCGTTTGTGTGGGATGCTCACCAAGCTGCATTTCAGGACAATGCACTCAAACGGCATTAAGCATAGTGTGTGAACTCGTAGTTTGCTTGAGAGCTGCCTGTCAGCCTGATGGTGTGTGAAGTCAGTGAGCCAAATGGAGTTGTGCTGCCACAAGAACCACTCGGCTGATTCTTCTTCAATATGCAATTCAGCAACATGCAGTGTTGCTTGATGCAATTAGCTCTTACAGCAACATTTGCATCTATAGCCTTTGTATGTAGGGCTAACTGAAAACGACTTTGGCGCTGAAGTGGTTTCTGAATGTGGAGTTGGTGTCATGTGAAACCCGCCTGTGGAGCCTTCGTTTGTGTGGGATGCTCACCAAGCTGCATTTCAGGACAATGCACTCAAACAGCATTAAGCATAGTGTGTGAACTCGTAGTTTGCTTGAGAGCTGCTGTCAGCCTGATGGTGTGTGAAGTCAGTGAGCCAAATGGAGTTGTGCTGCCACAAGAACCATCCGGCTGATTCTTCTTCAATATGCAATTCAGCAACATGCAGTGTTGCTTGATGGAATTAGCTCTTACAGCAACATTTGCGTCTAGCGCCTTTGTATTTAGGGCTAGCTGAAAACGGCTTTGGCGCTGAAGTTGTTTCTGAATGTGGAGCTGGTGGCATGTGAAACCCGCCTGTGGAGCCTTCATTTGTTTGAGATGCTCACCAAGCTGCATTTCAGGACAATGCACTCAAACGGCATTAAGCATAGTGTGTGTACTCGTAGTTTGCTTGAGAGCTGCCTGTCAGCCTGATGGTGTGTGAAGTAGTGAGCCAAATGGAGTTGTGCTGCCACAAGAACCACTCGGCTGATTCTTCTTCAATATGCAATTCAGCAACATGCAGTGTTGCTTGATGGAATTAGCTCTTACAGCAACATTTGCGTCTAGGGCCTTTGTATTTATGGCTAGCTGAAAACGGCTTTGGCGCTGAAGTGGTTTCTGAATGTGGAGTTGTTGGCATGTGAAACCCGGCTGTGGAGCCTTCGTTTGAGATGCTCACCAAGCTGCATTTCAGGACAATGCACTCAAACGGCATTAAGCATACTTTGCGATATCTGAGTTTGCTTGAGAGCTGCTGTCAGCGTGATGGTGTGTGAAGTCAGTGAGCCAAATGGAGTTGTGTTGCCACAAGAACCACTCGGCTGATTCTTCTTCATGATGCAATTCAGCAACATGCAGTGTTGCTTGATGGAATTAGCTCTTACAGCAACATTTCCATCTAGCGCCATTGTATTTAGGGCTAGCTGAAAACGGCTTTGGCGCTGAAGTGGTTTCTGAATGTGGAGTTGGTGGCATGTGAAACCTGGCTGTTGAGCCTTCGTTTGTGTGGAATGCTCACCAAGCTGCATTTCAGGACAATGCACTCAAACAGCATTAAGCATACGTTGCGAAATCTGAGTTTGCTTGAGAGCTGCCTGTCAGCCTGATGGTGTGTGAAGTCAGTGAGCCAAATGGAGTTGTGCTGCCACAAGAACCACTCGGCTGATTCTTCTTCAATATGCAATTCAGCAACATGCAGTGTTGCTTGATGGAATTAGCTCTTACAGCAACATTTGCTTGTAGCGCCTATTTATGTATTTAGGGCTAGCTGAAAACGGCTTTGGCGCTGAAGTGGTTTCTGAATGTGGAGTTGGTGGCATGTGAAACCCGCCTGTGGAGCCTTCGTTTGTGTGGGATGCTCACCAAGCTGCATTTCAGGACAATGCACTCAAACGGCATTAAGCATAGTGTGTGAACTCGTAGTTTGCTTGAGAGCTGCCTGTCAGCCTGATGGTGTGTGAAGTCAGTGAGCCAAATGGAGTTGTGCTGCCACAAGAACCATTCGGCTGATTCTTCTTCAATATGCAATTCAGCAACATGCAGTGTTGCTTCGTGGAATTAGCTCTTACAGCAACATTTGCGTCTTGGGCCTTTGTATTTAGGGCTAGCTGAAAATGGCTTTGGCGCTGAAGTGGTTTCTGAATGTGGAGTTGGTGGCATGTGAAACCCGCCTGTGGAGTCTTCGTTTGTGTGGAATGCTCACCAAGCTGCTTTTCAGGACAATGCACTCAAACGGCATTAAGCATACTTTGCGAAATCTGAGTTTGCTTGAGAGCTGCCTGTCAGCCTGATGGTGTGTGAAGTAGTGAGCCAAATGGAGTTAGTTGTGCTGCCACAAGAACCATTCGGCTGATTCTTCTTCAATATGCAATTCAGCAACATGCAGTGTTGCTTGATGGAATTAGCTCTTACAGCAACCTTTGTGTCTAGGGCCTTTGTATTTAGGGCTAGCTGAAAACGGCTTTGGCGCTGAAGTGGTTTCTGAATGTGGAGTTGGTGACATGTGAAACCCGGCTGTGGAGCCTTCGTTTGTGTGGGATGCTCACCAAGCTGCATTTCAGGACAATGCACTCAAACGGCATTAAGCATAGTGTGTGAACTCGTAGTTTGCTTGAGAGCTGCCTGTCAGCCTGATGGAGTGTGAAGCCAGTGAGCCAAATGGAGTTGTGCTGCCACAAGAACCACTCGGCTGATTCTTCTTCAATATGCAATTCAGCAACATGCAGTGTTGCTTGATGGAATTAGCTCTTACAGCAACATTTGCGTCTAGCGCCTTTGTATTTAGGGCTAGCTGAAAACGGCTTTGGCGCTGAAGTAGTTTCTGAATGTGGAGTTGGTGGCATGTGAAACCCGCCTGTGGAGCCTTCGTTTGTGTGGGATGCTCACCAAGCTGCTTTTCAGGACAATGCACTCAAACGGCATTAAGCATACTTTGCTAAATCTGAGTTTGCTTGAGAGCTGCCTGTCAGCCTGATAGTGTGTGAAGTCAGTGAGCCAAATGGAGTTGTGCTGCCACAAGAACCACTCGGCTGATTCTTCTTCAATATGCAATTCAGCAACATGCAGTGTTGCTTGATGGAATTAGCTCTTACAGCATCATTTGTGTCTAGGGCCTTTGTATTTAGGGCTAGCTGAAAACGGCTTTGGCGCTGAAGTGGTTTCTGAATGTGGAGTTGGTGGCATGTGAAACCCGCCTGTGGAGCCTTCGTTTGTGTGGGATGCTCACCAAGCTGCATTTCAGGACAATGCACTCAAACGGCATTAAGCATAGTGTGTGAACTCGTAGTTTGCTTGAGAGCTGCCTGTCAGCCTGATGGTGTGTGAAGTCAGTGAGCCAAATGGAGTTGTGCTGCCACAAGAACCACTCGGCTGATTCTTCTTCAATATGCAATTCAGCAACATGCAGTGTTGCTTGATGGAATTAGCTCTTACAGCAACATTTGCGTCTAGGGCCTTTGTATTTAGGGCTAGCTGAAAACGGCTTTGGCGCTGAAGTGGTTTCTGAATGTGGAGTTGGTGGCATGTGAAACCCGCCTGTGGAGGCTTCGTTTGTGTGGGATGCTCACCAAGCTGCATTTCAGGACAATGCACTCAAACGGCATTAAGCATAGTGTGTGAACTCGTAGTTTGCTTGAGAGCTGCCTGTCAGCCTGATGGTGTGTGAAGTCAGTGAGCCAAATGGAGTTGTGCTGCCACAAGAACCACTCGGCTGATTCTTATTCAATATGCAATTCAGCAACATGCAGTGTTGCTTGATGGAATTAGCTCTTACAGCAACATTTGCGTCTAGAGCCTTTGTATGTAGGGCTAGCTGAAAACGACTTTGGTGCTGAAGTGGTTTCTGAATGTGGAGTTGGTGGCATGTGAAACCCGCCTGTGGAGCCTTCGTTTGTGTGGGATGCTCACCAAGCTGCATTTCAGGACAATGCACTCAAACAGCATTAAGCATAGTGTGTGAACTCGTAGTTTGCTTGAGAGCTGCCTGTCAGCCTGATGGTGTGTGAAGTCAGTGAGCCAAATGGAGTTGTGCTGCCACAAGAACCATTCAGCTGATTCTTCTTCAATATGCAATTCAGCAACATGCAGTGTTGCTTGATGGAATTAGCTCTTACAGCAACCTTTGTCTCTAGGGCCTTTGTATTTATGGGTAGCTGAAAACGGCTTTGGCACTGAAGTGGTTTCTGAATGTGGAGTTGTTGGCATGTGAAACCCGGCTGTGGAGCCTTCGTTTGTGTGGGATGCTCACCAAGCTGCTTTTCAGGACAATGCACTCAAACGGCATTAAGCATACTTTGCTAAATCTGAGTTTGCTTGAGAGCTGCCTGTCAGCCTAATGGTGTGTGAAGTCAGTGAGCCAAATGAAGTTGTGCTGCCACAAGAACCACTTGGCTGATTCTTCTTCAATATGCAATTCAGCAACATGCAGTGTTGCTTGGTGGAATTAGCTCTTACAGCAACATTTGCGTCTAGCGCCTTTGAATTTAGGGCTAGCTGAAAATGGCTTTGGCGCTGAAGTGGTTTCTGAATGTGGAGTTGTTGGCATGTGAAACCCGCCTGTGGAGTCTTCGTTTGTGTGGAATGCTCACCAAGCTGCATTTCAGGACAATGCACTCAAACGGCATTAAGCATACTTTGCGAAATCTGAGTTTGCTTGAGAGCTGCTTGTCAGCCTGATGGTGTGTGAAGTAGTGAGCCAAATGGAGTTAGTTGTGCTGCCACAAGAACCATTCGGCTGATTCTTCTTCAATATGCAATTCAGCAACATGCAGTGTTGCTTGATGGAATTAGCTCTTACAGCATCATTTGTGTCTAGGGCCTTTATATTTAGGGCTAGCTGAAAACGGCTTTGGCGCTGAAGTGGTTTCTGAATGTGGAGTTGGTGGCATGTGAAACCTGGCTGTGGAGCCTTCGTTTGTGTGGGATGCTCACCAAGCTGCATTTCAGGACAATGCACTCAAACGGCATTAAGCATAGTGTGTGAACTCGTAGTTTGCTTGAGAGCTGCCTGTCAGCCTGATGGTGTGTGAAGCCAGTGAGCCAAATGGAGTTGTGCTGCCACAAGAACCACTCGGCTGATTCTTCTTCAATATGCAATTCAGCAACATGCAGTGTTGCTTGATGGAATTAGCTCTTACAGCAACATTTGCGTCTAGGGCCTTTGTATTTATGGCTAACTGAAAACGGCTTTGGCGCTGAAGTAGTTTCTGAATGTGGAGTTGGTGGCATGTGAAACCCGCCTGTGGAGCCTTCGTTTGTGTGGGATGCTCACCAAGCTGCATTTCAGGACAATGCACTCAAACGGCATTAAGCATAGTGTGTGAACTCGTAGTTTGCTTGAGAGCTGCCTGTCAGCTTGATGGTGTGTGAAGTAGTGAGCCAAATGGAGTTAGCTGTGCTGCCACAAGAACCATTCGGCTGATTCTTCTTCAATATGCAATTCAGCAACATGCAGTGTTGCTTGATGGAATTAGCTCTGACAGCAACATTTGCATCTAGCGCCTTTGTATTTATGGGTAGCTGAAAACGGCTTTGGCGCTGAAGTGGTTTCTGAATGTGGAGTTGGTGACATGTGAAACCTGCCTGTGGAGCCTTCGTTTGTGTGGATGCTCACCAAGCTGCTTTTCAGGACATGCACTCAAACGGCATTAAGCATAGTGTGTGAACTCGTAGTTTGCTTGAGAGCTGCCTCTCAGCCTGATGGTGTGTGAAGTCAGTGAGCCAAATGGAGTTGTGCTGCCACAAGAACCACTCGGCTGATTCTTCTTCAATATGCAATTCAGCAACATGCAGTGTTGCATGATGGAATTAGCTCTTACAGCATCATTTGTGTCTAGGGCCTTTGTATTTAGGGCTAGCTGAAAACGGCTTTGGCGCTGAAGTGGTTTCTGAATGTGGAGCTGGTGGCATGTGAAACCCACAGGTGGAGCCTTCATTTGTTTGAGATGCTCACCAAGCTGCATTTCAAGACAATGCACTCAAACGGCATTAAGCATAGTGTGTGAACTCGTAGTTTGCTTGAGAGCTGCCTCTCAGCCTGATGGTGTGTGAAGTCAGTGAGCCAAATGGAGTTGTGCTGCCACAAGAACCACTCGGCTGATTCTTCTTCAATATGCAATTCAGCAACATGCAGTGTTGCTTGATGGAATTAGCTCTTACAGCAACATTTGCGTCTAGGGCCTTTGTCTTTATGGCTAGCTGAAAACGGCTTTGGCGCTGAAGTGGTTTCTGAATGTGGAGTTGGTGGCATGTGAAACCCGCCTGTGGAGCCTTCGTTTCTGTGGGATGCTCACCAAGCTGCATTTCAGGACAATGCACTCAAACGGTATTAAGCATAGTGTGTGAACTCGTAGTTTGCTTGAGAGCTGCCTGTCAGCCTGATGGTGTGTGAAGTCAGTGAGCCAAATGGAGTTGTGCTGCCACAAGAACCATTCGGCTGATTCTTCTTCAATATGCAATTCAGCAACATGCAGTGTTGCTTGATGGAATTAGCTCTTACAGCAACATTTGCATCTAGCGCCTTTGTATTTATGGCTAGCTGAAAACGGCTTTGGCGCTGAAGTGGTTTCTGAATGTGGAGTTGGTGGCATGTGAAACCCGCCTGTGGAGCCTTCGTTTGTGTGGGATGCTCACCAAGCTGCATTTCAGGACAATGCACTCAAACGGCATTAAGCATAGTGTGTGAACTCGTAGTTTGCTTGAGAGCTGCCTGTCAGCCTGATGGTGTGTGAAGTCAGTGAGCCAAATGGAGTTGTGCTGCCACAAGAACCATTCGGCTGATTCTTCTTCAATATGCAATTCAGCAACATGCAGTGTTGCTTGATGGAATTAGCTCTTACAGCAACATTTGCGTCTAGCGCCTTTGAATTTAGGGCTAGCTGAAAATGGCTTTGGCGCTGAAGTGGTTTCTGAATGTGGAGTTGTTGGCATGTGAAACCCGCCTGTGGAGTCTTCGTTTGTGTGGAATGCTCACCAAGCTGCATTTCAGGACAATGCACTCAAACGGCATTAAGCATACTTTGCGAAATCTGAGTTTGCTTGAGAGCTGCTTGTCAGCCTGATGGTGTGTGAAGTAGTGAGCCAAATGGAGTTAGTTGTGCTGCCACAAGAACCATTCGGCTGATTCTTCTTCAATATGCAATTCAGCAACATGCAGTGTTGCTTGATGGAATTAGCTCTTACAGCATCATTTGTGTCTAGGGCCTTTATATTTAGGGCTAGCTGAAAACGGCTTTGGCGCTGAAGTGGTTTCTGAATGTGGAGTTGGTGGCATGTGAAACCCGGCTGTGGAGCCTTCGTTTGTGTGGGATGCTCACCAAGCTGCATTTCAGGACAATGCACTCAAACGGCATTAAGCATAGTGTGTGAACTCGTAGTTTGCTTGAGAGCTGCCTGTCAGCCTGATGGTGTGTGAAGTCAGTGAGCCAAATGGAGTTGTGCTGCCACAAGAACCACTCGGCTGATTCTTCTTCAATATGCAATTCAGCAACATGCAGTGTTGCTTGATGGAATTAGCTCTTACAGCAACATTTGCGTCTAGGGCCTTTGTATTTATGGCTAACTGAAAACGGCTTTGGCGCTGAAGTGGTTTCTGAATGTGCAGTTTGTGGCATGTGAAACCCGCCTGTGGAGCCTTCGTTTGTGTGGGATGCTCACCAAGCTGCATTTCAGGACAATGCACTCAAACGGCATTAAGCATACGTTGCGAAATCTGAGTTTGCTTGAGAGCTGCCTGTCAGCTTGATGGTGTGTGAAGTAGTGAGCCAAATGGAGTTAGCTGTGCTGCCACAAGAACCATTCGGCTGATTCTTCTTCAATATGCAATTCATCAACATGCAGTGTTGCTTGATATAATTAGCTCTTACAGCAACATTTGCATCTAGCGCCTTTGTATTTATGGGTAGCTGAAAACGGCTTTGGCGCTGAAGTGGTTTCTGAATGTGGAGTTGGTGACATGTGAAACCCGCCTGTGGAGCCTTCGTTTGTGTGGGATGCTCACCAAGCTGCTTTTCAGGACAATGCACTCAAACGGCATTAAGCATAGTGTGTGAACTCGTAGTTTGCTTGAGAGCTGCCTGTCAGCCTGATGGTGTGTGAAGTCAGTGAGCCAAATGGAGTTGTGCTGCCACAAGAACCACTCGGCTGATTCTTCTTCAATATGCAATTCAGCAACATGCAGTGTTGCATGATGGAATTAGCTCTTACAGCATCATTTGTGTCTAGGGCCTTTGTATTTAGGGCTAGCTGAAAACGGCTTTGGCGCTGAAGTGGTTTCTGAATGTGGAGTTGGTGGCATGTGAAACCCACAGGTGGAGCCTTCATTTGTTTGAGATGCTCACCAAGCTGCATTTCAAGACAATGCACTCAAACGGCATTAAGCATAGTGTGTGAACTCGTAGTTTGCTTGAGAGCTGCCTCTCAGCCTGATGGTGTGTGAAGTCAGTGAGCCAAATGGAGTTGTGCTGCCACAAGAACCACTCGGCTGATTCTTCTTCAATATGCAATTCAGCAACATGCAGTGTTGCTTGATGGAATTAGCTCTTACAGCAACATTTGCGTCTAGGGCCTTTGTATTTATGGCTAGCTGAAAACGGCTTTGGCGCTGAAGTGGTTTCTGAATGTGGAGTTGGTGGCATGTGAAACCCGCCTGTGGAGCCTTCGTTTCTGTGGGATGCTCACCAAGCTGCATTTCAGGACAATGCACTCAAACGGCATTAAGCATAGTGTGTGAACTCGTAGTTTGCTTGAGAGCTGCCTGTCAGCCTGATGGTGTGTGAAGTCAGTGAGCCAAATGGAGTTGTGCTGCCACAAGAACCATTCGGCTGATTCTTCTTCAATATGCAATTCAGCAACATGCAGTGTTGCTTGATGGAATTAGCTCTTACAGCAACATTTGCATCTAGCGCCTTTGTATTTAGGGCTAGCTGAAAACGGCTTTGGCGCTGAAGTGGTTTCTGAAAGTGGAGTTGGTGGCATGTGAAACCCGCCTGTGGAGCCTTCGTTTGTGTGGCATGCTCACCAAGCTGCATTTCAGGACAATGCACTCAAACGGCATTAAGCATACTTTGCGAAATCTGAGTTTGCTTGAGAGCTGCTGTCAGCGTGATGGTGTGAGAAGTCAGTGAGCCAAATGGAGTTGTGCTGCCACAAGAACCACTCGGCTGATTCTTCTTCAATATGCAATTCAGCAACATGCAGTGCTGCTTGATGGAATTAGCTCTTACAGCAACCTTTGTGTCTAGGGCCTTTGTATTTAGGGCTAGCTGAAAACGGCTTTGGCACTGAAGTGGTTTCTGAATGTGGAGTTGGTGGCATGTGAAACCCGGCTGTGGAGCCTTCGTTTGTTTGAGATGCTCACCAAGCTGCATTTCAGGACAATGCACTCAAACGGCATTAAGCATAGTGTGTGAACTCGTAGTTTGCTTGAGAGCTGCCTGTCAGCCTGATGGTGTGTGAAGTCAGTGAGCCAAATGGAGTTGTGCTGCCACAAGAACCACTCGGCTGATTCTTCTTCAATATGCAATTCATCAACATGCAGTGTTGCTTGATGGAATTAGCTCTTACAGCAACATTTGCATCTAGTGCCTTTGTATTTAGGGCTAGCTGAAAACGGCTTTGGCGCTGAAGTGGTTTCTGAATGTGGAGTTGGTGGCATGGGAACACCCCTGTGGAGCCTTCGTTTGTTTGAGATGCTCACCAAGCTGCATTTCAGGACAATGCACTCAAACGGCATTAAGCATACTTTGCGAAATCTGAGTTTGCTTGAGAGCTGCTGTCAGCGTGATGGTGTGTGAAGTCAGTGAGCTAAATGGAGTTGTGCTGCCACAAGAACCACTCGGCTGATTCTTCTTCAATATGCAATTCAGCAACATGCAGTGTTGCTTGATGGAATTAGCTCTTACAGCAACATTTGCATCTAGCGCCTTTGTATTTAGGGCTAGCTGAAAACGGCTTTGGCGCTGAAGTGGTTTCTGAATGTGGAGTTGGTGGCATGTGAAACCCGGCTGTGGAGCCTTCGTTTGTGTGGGATGCTCACCAAGCTGCATTTCAGGACAATGCACTCAAACGGCATTAAGCATAGTGTGTGAACTCGTAGTTTGCTTGAGAGCTGCCTGTCAGCCTGATGGTGTGTGAAGCCTGTGAGCCAAATGGAGTTGTGCTGCCACAAGAACCACTCGGCTGATTCTTCTTCAATATGCAATTCAGCAACATGCAGTGTTGCTTGATGGAATTAGCTCTTACAGCAACATTTGCGTCTAGGGCCTTTGTATTTATGGCTAACTGAAAACGGCTTTGGCGCTGAAGTGGTTTCTGAATGTGGAGTTTGTGGCATGTGAAACCCGCCTGTGGAGCCTTCGTTTGTGTGGGATGCTCACCAAGCTGCATTTCAGGACAATGCACTCAAACGGTATTAAGCATAGTGTGTGAACTCGTAGTTTGCTTGAGAGCTGCCTGTCAGCTTGATGGTGTGTCGAAGTAGTGAGCC
The DNA here is from genome assembly GCF_030435755.1 of Ochotona princeps. Taxonomy (NCBI): domain Eukaryota; kingdom Metazoa; phylum Chordata; class Mammalia; order Lagomorpha; family Ochotonidae; genus Ochotona; species Ochotona princeps. The sequence goes on along the minus strand of NC_080834.1, from coordinate 1,568,671 downwards.
AAATGGAGTTAGCTGTGCTGCCACAAGAACCATTCGGCTGATTCTTCTTCAATATGCAATTCATCAACATGCAGTGTTGCTTGATATAATTAGCTCTTACAGCAACATTTGCATCTAGCGCCTTTGTATTTATGGGTAGCTGAAAACGGCTTTGGCGCTGAAGTGGTTTCTGAATGTGGAGTTGGTGACATGTGAAACCCGCCTGTGGAGCCTTCGTTTGTGTGGGATGCTCACCAAGCTGCTTTTCAGGACAATGCACTCAAACGGCATTAAGCATAGTGTGTGAACTCGTAGTTTGCTTGAGAGCTGCCTGTCAGCCTGATGGTGTGTGAAGTCAGTGAGCCAAATGGAGTTGTGCTGCCACAAGAACCACTCGGCTGATTCTTCTTCAATATGCAATTCAGCAACATGCAGTGTTGCATGATGGAATTAGCTCTTACAGCATCATTTGTGTCTAGGGCCTTTGTATTTAGGGCTAGCTGAAAACGGCTTTGGCGCTGAAGTGGTTTCTGAATGTGGAGCTGGTGGCATGTGAAACCCACAGGTGGAGCCTTCATTTGTTTGAGATGCTCACCAAGCTGCATTTCAAGACAATGCACTCAAACGGCATTAAGCATAGTGTGTGAACTCGTAGTTTGCTTGAGAGCTGCCTCTCAGCCTGATGGTGTGTGAAGTCAGTGAGCCAAATGGAGTTGTGCTGCCACAAGAACCACTCGGCTGATTCTTCTTCAATATGCAATTCAGCAACATGCAGTGTTGCTTGATGGAATTAGCTCTTACAGCAACATTTGCATCTAGCGCCTTTGTATTTAGGGCTAGCTGAAAACGGCTTTGGCGCTGAAGTGGTTTCTGAAAGTGGAGTTGGTGGCATGTGAAACCCGCCTGTGGAGCCTTCGTTTGTGTGGCATGCTCACCAAGCTGCATTTCAGGACAATGCACTCAAACGGCATTAAGCATACTTTGCGAAATCTGAGTTTGCTTGAGAGCTGCTGTCAGCGTGATGGTGTGAGAAGTCAGTGAGCCAAATGGAGTTGTGCTGCCACAAGAACCACTCGGCTGATTCTTCTTCAATATGCAATTCAGCAACATGCAGTGCTGCTTGATGGAATTAGCTCTTACAGCAACCTTTGTGTCTAGGGCCTTTGTATTTAGGGCTAGCTGAAAACGGCTTTGGCACTGAAGTGGTTTCTGAATGTGGAGTTGGTGGCATGTGAAACCCGGCTGTGGAGCCTTCGTTTGTTTGAGATGCTCACCAAGCTGCATTTCAGGACAATGCACTCAAACGGCATTAAGCATAGTGTGTGAACTCGTAGTTTGCTTGAGAGCTGCCTGTCAGCCTGATGGTGTGTGAAGTCAGTGAGCCAAATGGAGTTGTGCTGCCACAAGAACCACTCGGCTGATTCTTCTTCAATATGCAATTCATCAACATGCAGTGTTGCTTGATGGAATTAGCTCTTACAGCAACATTTGCATCTAGTGCCTTTGTATTTAGGGCTAGCTGAAAACGGCTTTGGCGCTGAAGTGGTTTCTGAATGTGGAGTTGGTGGCATGGGAACACCCCTGTGGAGCCTTCGTTTGTTTGAGATGCTCACCAAGCTGCATTTCAGGACAATGCACTCAAACGGCATTAAGCATACTTTGCGAAATCTGAGTTTGCTTGAGAGCTGCTGTCAGCGTGATGGTGTGTGAAGTCAGTGAGCTAAATGGAGTTGTGCTGCCACAAGAACCACTCGGCTGATTCTTCTTCAATATGCAATTCAGCAACATGCCGTGTTGCTTGATGGAATTAGCTCTTACAGCAACATTTGCATCTAGCGCCTTTGTATTTAGGGCTAGCTGAAAACGGCTTTGGCGCTGAAGTGGTTTCTGAATGTGGAGTTGGTGGCATGTGAAACCCGGCTGTGGAGCCTTCGTTTGTGTGGGATGCTCACCAAGCTGCATTTCAGGACAATGCTCTCAAACGGCATTAAGCATAGTGTGTGAACTCGTAGTTTGCTTGAGAGCTGCTGTCAGCCTGATGGTGTGTGAAGTCAGTGACCCAAATGGAGTTGTGCTGCCACAAGAACCACTCGGCTGATTCTTCTTCAATATGCAATTCAGCAACATGCAGTGTTGCTTGATGGAATTAGCTCTAACAGCAACATTTGCGTCTAGAGCCTTTGTATGAAGGGCTAGCTGAAAACGGCTTTGGCGCTGAAGTGGTTTCTGAATGTGGAGTTGGTGGCATGTGAAACCCGGCTGTTGAGCCTTCGTTTGTGTGGAATGCTCACCAAGCTGCACTTCAAAACAATGCACTCAAACGGCATTAAGCATACGTTGCGAAATCGTAGTTTGCTTGAGAGCTGCCTGTCAGCCTGATGGTGTGTGAAGTCAGTGAGCCAAATGGAGTTGTGCTGCCACAAGAAACACTCGGCTGATTCTTCTTCAATATGCAATTCAGCAACATGCAGTGCTGCTTGATGGAATTAGCTCTTACAGCAACCTTTGTGTCTAGGGCCTTTGTATTTAGGGCTAGCTGAAAACGGCTTTGGCGCTGAAGTGGCTTCTGAATGTGGAGTTGTTGGCATGTGAAACCCGCCTGTGGAGCCTTCGTTTGTGTGGGATGCTCACCAAGCTGCATTTCAGGACAATGCACTCAAACGGCATTAAGCATACTTTGCGAAATCTGAGTTTGCTTGAGAGCTGCCTGTCAGCCTGATGGTGTGTGAAGTCAGTGAGCCAAATGGAGTTGTGCTGCCACAAGAACCACTCGGCTGATTCTTCTTCAATATGCAATTCAGCAACATGCAGTGTTGCTTGATGGAATTAGCTCTTACAGCAACATTTGCGCCTAGCGCCTTTGTATTTAGGGCTAGCTGAAAACGGCTTTGGCGCTGAAGTGGTTTCTGAATGTGGAGTTGGTGGCATGTGAAACCCGGCTGTGGAGCCTTCGTTTGTGTGGGATGCTCACCAAGCTGCATTTCAGGACAATGCACTCAAACAGCATTAAGCATACTTTGCGAAATCTGAGTTTGCTTGAGAGCTGCCTGTCAGCATGATGGTGTGTGAAGTCATTGAGCCAAATGGAGTTGTGCTGCCACAAGAACCACTCGGCTGATTCTTCTTCAATATGCAATTCAGCAACATGCAGTGTTGCTTGATGGAATTAGCTCTTACAGCAACATTTGCGTGTAGGGCCTTTGTATTTATGGCTAACTGAAAACGGCTTTGGCGCTGAAGTGGTTTCTGAATGTGGAGTTGGTGGCATGTGAAACCCGCCTGTGGAGCCTTCGTTTGTTTGGGATGCTCACCAAGCTGCATTTCAGGACAATGCACTCAAACGGCATTAAGCATAGTGTGTGAACTCGTAGTTTGCTTGAGAGCTGCCTGTCAGCCTGATGGTGTGTGAAGTCAGTGAGCCAAATGGAGTTGTGCTGCCACAAGAACCACTCGGCTGATTCTTCTTCAATATGCAATTCAGCAACATGCAGTGTTGCTTGATGGAATTAGCTCTTACAGCAACATTTGCGTCTAGCGCCTTTGTATTTAGGGCTAGCTGAAAACGGCTTTGGCGCTGAAGTGGTTTCTGAATGTGGAGTTGGTGGCATGTGAAACCCGGCTGTGGAGCCTTCGTTTGTGTGGGATGCTCACCAAGCTGCATTTCAGGACAATGCACTCAAACAGCATTAAGCATACTTTGCGAAATCTGAGTTTGCTTGAGAGCTGCCTGTCAGCATGATGGTGTGTGAAGTCAGTGAGCCAAATGGAGTTGTGCTGCCACAAGAACCACTCGGCTGATTCTTCTTCAATATGCAATTCAGCAACATGCAGTGTTGCATGATGGAATTAGCTCTTACAGCAACATTTGCGTCTAGGGCCTTTGTATTTAGGGCTAGCTGAAAACGGCTTTGGCGCTGAAGTGGTTTCTGAATGTGGAGTTGTTGGCATGTGAAACCCGGCTGTGGAGCCTTCATTTGTGTGGGATGCTCACCAAGCTGCATTTCAGGACAATGCACTCAAACGGCATTAAGCATACTTTGCGAAATCTGAGTTTGCTTGAGAGCTGCCTGTCAGCATGATGGTGTGTGAAGTCAGTGAGCCAAATGGAGTTGTGCTGCCACAAGAACCACTCGGCTGATTCTTCTTCAATATGCAATTCAGCAACATGCAGTGTTGCTTGATGGAATTAGCTCTTACAGCAACATTTGCGTCTAGGGCCTTTGTATTTATGGCTAACTGAAAACGGCTTTGGCGCTGAAGTGGTTTCTGAATGTGGAGTTGGTGGCATGTGAAACCCGCCTGTGGAGCCTTCGTTTGTTTGGGATGCTCACCAAGCTGCATTTCAGGACAATGCACTCAAACGGCATTAAGCATAGTGTGTGAACTCGTAGTTTGCTTGAGAGCTGCCTGTCAGCCTGATGGTGTGTGAAGTCAGTGAGCCAAATGGAGTTGTGCTGCCACAAGAACCACTCGGCTGATTCTTCTTCAATATGCAATTCAGCAACATACAGTGTTGCTTGATGGAATTAGCTCTTACAGCATCATTTGTGTCTAGGGCCTTTGTATTTAGGGCTAGCTGAAAACGGCTTTGGCGCTGAAGTGGTTTCTGAATGTGGAGTTGGTGACATGTGAAACCCGCCTGTGGAGCCTTCGTTTGTTTGAGATGCTCACCAAGCTGCATTTCAGGACAATGCACTCAAACGGCATTAAGCATACGTTGCGAAATCTGAGTTTGCTTGAGAGCTGCCTGTCAGCCTGATGGTGTGTGAAGTCAGTGAGCCAAATGGAGTTGTGCTGCCACAAGAACCACTCGGCTGATTCTTCTTCAATATGCAATTCAGCAACATGCAGTGTTGCTTGATGGAATTAGCTCTTACAGCAACATTTGCGTCTGGAGCCTTTGTATGCAGGGCTAGCTGAAAACGGCTTTGGCGCTGAAGTGGTTTCTGAATGTGGAGTTGTTGGCATGTGAAACCCGCCTGTGGAGCCTTCAATTGTTTGAGATGCTCACCAAGCTGCATTTCAGGACAATGCACTCAAACGGCATTAAGCATAGTGTGTGAACTCGTAGTTTGCTTGAGAGCTGCCTGTCAGCCTGATGGTGTGTGAAGTCAGTGAGCCAAATGGAGTTGTGCTGCCACAAGAACCATCCGGCTGATTCTTCTTCAATATGCAATTCAGCAACATGCAGTGTTGCTTGATGGAATTAGCTCTTACAGCAACATTTGCGTCTAGGGCCTTTGTATTTAGGGCTAGGTGAAAACGGCTTTGGCGCTGAAGTGGTTTCTGAATGTGGAGTTGTTGGCATGTGAAACCCGTCAGTGGAGCCTTCAATTGTTTGAGATGCTCACCAAGCTGCATTTCAGGACAATGCACTCAAACGGCATTAAGCATACTTTGCGAAATCTGAGTTTGCTTGAGAGCTGCTGTCAGCCTGATGGTGTGTGAAGTCAGTGAGCCAAATGGAGTTGTGCTGCCAAAAGAACCACTCGGCTGATTCTTCTTCAATATGCAATTCAGCAACATGCAGTGCTGCTTGATGGAATTAGCTCTTACAGCAACTTTTGTGTCTAGGGCCTTTGTATTTAGGGCTAGCTGAAAACGGCTTTGGCATGAAGTGGTTTCTGAATGTGGAGTTGGTGACATGTGAAACCCGCCTGTGGAGCCTTCGTTTGTTTGAGATGCTCACCAAGCTGCATTTCATTACAATGCACTCAAACAGCATTAAGCATACTTTTCGAAATGTGAGTTTGCTTGAGAGCTGCTGTCAGCCTGATGGTGTGTGAAGTCAGTGAGCCAAATGGAGTTGTGCTGCCACAAGAACCACTCGGCTGATTCTTCTTCAATATGCAATTCAGCAACATGCAGTGTTGCTTGATGGAATTAGCTCTTACAGCAACATTTGCGTCTAGGGCCTTTGTATTTAGGGCTAGCTGAAAACGGCTTTGGCGCTGAAGTGGTTTCTGAATGTGGAGTTGTTGGCATGTGAAACCCGCCTGTGGAGCCTTCGTTTGTGTGGGATGCTCACCAAGCTGCATTTCAGGACAATGCACTCAAACGGCATTAAGCATAGTGTGTGAACTCGTAGTTTGCTTGAGAGCTGCCAGTCAGCCTGATGGTGTGTGAAGTCAGTGAGCCAAATGGAGTTGTGCTGCCACAAGAACCACTCGGCTGATTCTTCTTCAATATGCAATTCAGCAACATGCAGTGTTGCTTGATGGAATTAGCTCTTACAGCAACATTTGCATCTAGGGCCTTTGTATTTAGGGCTAGCTGAAAACGGCTTTGGCGCTGAAGTGGTTTCTGAATGTGGAGTTGTTGGCATGTGAAACCCGCCAGTGGAGCCTTCAATTGTTTGAGATGCTCACCAAGCTGCATTTCAGGACAATGCACTCAAACGGCATTAAGCATACGTTGCGAAATCTGAGTTTGCTTGAGAGCTGCCTGTCAGCCTGATGGTGTGTGAAGTCAGTGAGCCAAATGGAGTTGTGCTGCCACAAGAACCACTCGGCTGATTCTTCTTCAATATGCAATTCAGCAACATGCAATGCTGCTTGATGGAATTAGCTCTTACAGCAACCTTTGTGTCTAGGGCCTTTGTATTTAGGGCTAGCTGAAAACGGCTTTGGCGCTGAAGTGGTTTCTGAATGTGGAGTTGGTGACATGTGAAACCCGGCTGTGGAGCCTTCGTTTGTTTGAGATGCTCACCAAGCTGCATTTCAGGACAATGCGCTCAAACGGCATTAAGCATACTTTGCGAAATCTGAGTTTGCTTGAGAGCTGCTGTCAGCCTGATGGTGTGTGAAGTCAGTGAGCCAAATGGAGTTGTGCTGCCACAAGGACCACTCGGCTGATTCTTCTTCAATATGCAATTCAGCAACATGCAGCATTGCTTGATGGAATTAGCTCTTACAGCAACATTTGCGTCTAGAGCCTTTGTATGTAGGGCTAGCTGAAAACGGCTTTGGCGCTGAAGTGGTTTCTGAATGTGGAGTTGGTGGCATGTGAAACCCGCCTGTGGAGCCTTCGTTTGTGTGGGATGCTCACCAAGCTGCATTTCAGGACAATGCACTCAAACGGCATTAAGCATAGTGTGTGAACTCGTAGTTTGCTTGAGAGCTGCCTGTCAGCCTGATGGTGTGAGAAGTCAGTGAGCCAAATGGAGTTGTGCTGCCACAAGAACCACTCGGCTGATTCTTCTTCAATATGCAATTCAGCAACATGCAGTGTTGCTTGATGGAATTAGCTCTTACAGCAACATTTGCGTCTAGGGCCTTTGTATTTAGGGCTAGCTGAAAACGGCTTTGGCGCTGAAGTGGTTTCTGAATGTGGAGTTGGTGGCATGTGAAACCCGGCTGTTGAGCCTTCGTTTGTTTGAGATGCTCACCAAGCTGCATTTCAGGACAATGCACTCAAACGGCATTAAGCATACTTTGCGAAATCTGAGTTTACTTGAGAGCTGCTGTCAGCCTGATGGTGTGTGAAGTCAGTGAGCCAAATGGAGTTTTGCTGCCACAAGAACCACTCGGCTGATTCTTCTTCAATATGCAATTCAGCAACATGCAGTGCTGCTTGATGGAATTAGCTCTTACAGCAACATTTGTGTCTAGAGCCTTTGTATGTAGGGCTAGCTGAAAACGGCTTTGGCGCTGAAGTGGTTTCTGAATGTGGAGTTGTTGGCATGTGAAACCCGGCTGTGGAGCCTTCAATTGTTTCAGATGCTCACCAAGCTGCATTTCAGGACAATGCACTCAAACGGCATTAAGCATAGTGTGTGAACTCGTAGTTTGCTTGAGAGCTGCCTGTCAGCCTGATGGTGTGAGAAGTCAGTGAGCCAAATGGAGTTGTGCTGCCACAAGAACCACTCGGCTGATTCTTCTTCAATATGCAATTCAGCAACATGCAGTGTTGCTTGATGGAATTAGCTCTTACAGCAACATTTGCGTCTAGGGCCTTTGTATTTAGGGCTAGCTGAAAACGGCTTTGGCGCTGAAGTGGTTTCTGAATGTGGAGTTGTTGGCATGTGAAACCCGCCAGTGGAGCCTTCAATTGTTTGAGATGCTCACCAAGCTGCATTTCAGGACAATGCACTCAAACGGCATTAAGCATAGTGTGTGAACTCGTAGTTTGCTTGAGAGCTGCCTGTCAGCCTGATGGTGTGAGAAGTCAGTGAGCCAAATGGAGTTGTGCTGCCAGAAGAACCATCCGGCTGATTCTTCTTCAATATGCAATTCAGCAACATGCAGTGTTGCTTGATGGAATTAGCTCTTACAGCAACATTTGCGTCTAGGGCCTTTGTATTTAGGGCTAGGTGAAAACGGCTTTGGCGCTGAAGTGGTTTCTGAATGTGGAGTTGTTGGCATGTGAAACCCGTCAGTGGAGCCTTCAATTGTTTGAGATGCTCACCAAGCTGCATTTCAGGACAATGCACTCAAACGGCATTAAGAACACTTTGCGAAATGTGAGTTTGCTTGAGAGCTGCTGTCAGCCTGATGGTGTGTGAAGTCAGTGAGCCAAATGGAGTTGTGCTGCCACAAGAACCACTCGGCTGATTCTTCTTCAATATGCAATTCAGCAACATGCAGTGTTGCTTGATGGAATTAGCTCTTACAGCAACATTTGCGTCTAGGGCCTTTGTATTTAGGGCTAGCTGAAAACGGCTTTGGCGCTGAAGTGGTTTCTGAATGTGGAGTTGTTGGCATGTGAAACCCGCCTGTGGAGCCTTCGTTTGTGTGGGATGCTCACCAAGCTGCATTTCAGGACAATGCACTCAAACGGCATTAAGCATAGTGTGTGAACTCGTAGTTTGCTTGAGAGCTGCCTGTCAGCCTGATGGTGTGTGAAGTCAGTGAGCCAAATGGAGTTGTGCTGCCACAAGAAGCACTCGGCTGATTCTTCTTCAATATGCAATTCAGCAACATGCAGTGTTGCTTGATGGAATTAGCTCTTACAGCAACATTTGCATCTAGGGCCTTTGTATTTAGGGCTAGCTGAAAACGGCTTTGGCGCTGAAGTGGTTTCTGAATGTGGAGTTGTTGGCATGTGAAACCCGCCAGTGGAGCCTTCAATTGTTTGAGATGCTCACCAAGCTGCATTTCAGGACAATGCACTCAAACGGCATTAAGCATACGTTGCGAAATCTGAGTTTGCTTGAGAGCTGCCTGTCAGCCTGATGGTGTGTGAAGTCAGTGAGCCAAATGGAGTTGTGCTGCCACAAGAACCACTCGGCTGATTCTTCTTCAATATGCAATTCAGCAACATGCAGCATTGCTTGATGGAATTAGCTCTTACAGCAACATTTGTGTCTAGGGCCTTTGTATTTAGGGCTAGCTGAAAATGGCTTTGGCGCTGAAGTGGTTTCTGAATGTGGAGTTGGTGACATGTGAAACCCGGCTGTGGAGCCTTCGTTTGTTTGAGATGCTCACCAAGCTGCATTACAGGACAATGCGCTCAAACGGCATTAAGCATACTTTGCGAAATCTGAGTTTGCTTGAGAGCTGCTGTCAGCCTGATGGTGTGTGAAGTCAGTGAGCCAAATGGAGTTGTGCTGCCACAAGGACCACTCGGCTGATTCTTCTTCAATATGCAATTCAGGAACATGCAGCATTGCTTGATGGAATTAGCTCTTACAGCAACATTTGCGTCTAGCGCCTATTTATTTAGGGCTAGCTGAAAACGGCTTTGGCGCTGAAGTGGTTTCTGAATGTGGAGTTGGTGGCATGTGAAACCCGCCTGTGGAGCCTTCGTTTGTGTGGGATGCTCACCAAACTGCATTTCAGGACAATGCACTCAAACAGCATTAAGCATAGTGTGTGAACTCGTAGTTTGCTTGAGAGCTGCCTGTCAGCCTGATGGTGTGTGAAGTCAGTGAGCCAAATGGAGTTGTGCTGCCACAAGAACCACTCGGCTGATTCTTCTTCAATATGCAATTCAGCAACATGCAGTGTTGCTTAATGGAATTAGCTCTTACAGCAACATTTGCGTCTAGAGCCTTTGTATGTAGGGCTAGCTGAAAACGGCTTTGGCGCTGAAGTGGTTTCTGAATGTGGAGTTGGTGGCATGTGAAACCCGCCTGTTGAGCCTTCGTTTGTTTGAGATGCTCACCAAGCTGCATTTCAGGACAATGCACTCAAACGGCATTAAGCATAGTGTGTGAACTCGTAGTTTGCTTGAGAGCTGCCTGTCAGCCTGATGGTGTGTGAAGTCAGTGAGCCAAATGGAGTTGTGCTGCCACAAGAACCATCCGGCTGATTCTTCTTCAATATGCAATTCAGCAACATGCAGTGTTGCTTGATGGAATTAGCTCTTACAGCAACATTTGCGTCTAGCGCCTTTGTATTTAGGGCTAGCTGAAAACGGCTTTGGCGCTGAAGTGGTTTCTGAATGTGGAGTTGGTGGCATGTGAAACCCGCCTGTGGAGCCTTCAATTGTTTGAGATGCTCACCAAACTGCATTTCAGGACAATGCACTCAAACGGCATTAAGCATAGTGTGTGAACTCGTAGTTTGCTTGAGAGCTGCCTGTCAGCCTGATGGTGTGAGAAGTCAGTGAGCCAAATGGAGTTGTGCTGCCACAAGAACCACTCGGCTGATTCTTCTTCAATATGCAATTCAGCAACATGCAGTGTTGCTTGATGGAATTAGCTCTTACAGCAACATTTGTGTCTAGGGCCTTTGTATTTAGGGCTAGCTGAAAACGGCTTTGGCGCTGAAGTGGTTTCTGAATGTGGAGTTGTTGGCATGTGAAACCCGTCATTGGAGCCTTCAATTGTTTCAGATGCTCACCAAGCTGCATTTCAGGACAATGCACTCAAACGGCATTAAGCATACTTTGCGAAATCTGAGTTTGCTTGAGAGCTGCTGTCAGCCTGATGGTGTGTGAAGTCAGTGAGCCAAATGGAGTTTTGCTGCCACAAGAACCACTCGGCTGATTCTTCTTCAATATGCAATTCAGCAACATGCAGTGCTGCTTGATGGAATTAGCTCTTACAGCAACCTTTGTGTCTAGGTCCTTTGTATTTAGGGCTAGCTGAAAACGGCTTTGGCGCTGAAGTGGTTTCTGATTGTGGAGTTGGTGGCATGTGAAACCCGGCTGTTGAGCCTTCGTTTGTTTGAGATGCTCACCAAGCTGCATTTCAGGACAATGCACTCAAACGGCATTAAGCATACTTTGCGAAATCTGAGTTTGCTTGAGAGCTGCTGTCAGCCTGATGGTGTGTGAAGTCAGTGAGCCAAATGGAGTTTTGCTGCCACAAGAACCACTCGGCTGATTCTTCTTCAATATGCAATTCAGCAACATGAAGTGCTGCTTGATGGAATTAGCTCTTACAGCAACCTTTGTGTCTAGGGCCTTTGTATTTAGGGCTAGCTGAAAACGGCTTTGGCGCTGAAGTGGTTTCTGATTGTGGAGTTGGTGGCATGTGAAACCCGGCTGTTGAGCCTTCGTTTGTTTGAGATGCTCACTAAGCTGCATTTCAGGACAATGCACTCAAACGGCATTAAGCATACGTTGCGAAATCTGAGTTTGCTTGAGAGCTGCCTGTCAGCCTGATGGTGTGTGAAGTCAGTGAGCCAAATGGAGTTGTGCTGCCACAAGAACCACTCGGCTGATTCTTCTTCAATATGCAATTCAGCAACATGCAGTGTTGCTTGATGGAATTAGCTCTTACAGCAACATTTGTGTCTAGAGCCTTTGTATGTAGGGCTACCTGAAAACGGCTTTGGCGCTGAAGTGGTTTCTGAATGTGGAGTTGTTGGCATGTGAAACCCGGCTGTGGAGCCTTCAATTGTTTCAGATGCTCACCAAGCTGCATTTCAGGACAATGCACTCAAACGGCATTAAGCATAGTGTGTGAACTCGTAGTTTGCTTGAGAGCTGCCTGTCAGCCTGATGGTGTGAGAAGTCAGTGAGCCAAATGGAGTTGTGCTGCCACAAGAACCACTCGGCTGATTCTTCTTCAATATGCAATTCAGCAACATGCAGTGTTGCTTGATGGAATTAGCTCTTACAGCAACATTTGCGTCTAGGGCCTTTGTATTTAGGGCTAGCTGAAAACGGCTTTGGCGCTGAAGTGGTTTCTGAATGTGGAGTTGTTGGCATGTGAAACCCGTCAGTGGAGCCTTCAATTGTTTGAGATGCTCACCAAGCTGCATTTCAGGACAATGCACGCAAACGGCATTAAGCATACTTTGCGAAATCTGAGTTTGCTTGAGAGCTGCTGTCAGCCTGATGGTGTGTGAAGTCAGTGAGCCAAATTGAGTTGTGCTGCCACAAGAACCACTCGGCTGATTCTTCTTCAATATGCAATTCAGCAACATGCAGTGCTGCTTGATGGAATTAGCTCTTACAGCAACTTTTGTGTCTAGGGCCTTTGTATTTAGGGCTAGCTGAAAACGGCTTTGGCATGAAGTGGTTTCTGAATGTGGAGTTGGTGACATGTGAAACCCGCCTGTGGAGCCTTCGTTTGTTTGAGATGCTCACCAAGCTGCATTTCAGGACAATGCACTCAAACAGCATTAAGCATACTTTGCGAAATTTGAGTTTGCTTGAGAGCTGTTGTCAGCCTGATGGTGTGTGAAGTCAGTGAGCCAAATGGAGTTGTGCTGCCACAAGAACCACTCGGCTGATTCTTCTTCAATATGCAATTCAGCAACATGCAGCATTGCTTGATGGAATTAGCTCTTACAGCAACCTTTGTGTCTAGGGCCTTTGTACTTAGGGCTAGCTGAAAACGGCTTTGGCGCTGAAGTGGTTTCTGAATGTGGAGTTGGTGACATGTGAAACCCGCCTGTGGAGCCTTCGTTTGTTTGAGATGCTCACCAAGCTGCATTTCAGGACAATGCGCTCAAACGGCATTAAGCATACTTTGCGAAATCTGAGTTTGCTTGAGAGCTGCTGTCAGCCTGATGGTGTGTGAAGTCAGTGAGCCAAATGGAGTTGTGCTGCCACAAGGACCACTCGGCTGATTCTTCTTCAATATGCAATTCAGCAACATGCAGCATTGCTTGATGGAATTAGCTCTTACAGCAACATTTGCGTCTAGCGCCTATTTATTTAGGGCTAGCTGAAAACGGCTTTGGCGCTGAAGTGGTTTCTGAAAGTGGAGCTGGTGGCATGTGAAACCCGCCTGTGGAGCCATCGTTTGTGTGGGATGCTCACCAAGCTGCATTTCAGGACAATGCACTCAAACAGCATTAAGCATAGTGTGTGAACTCGTAGTTTGCTTGAGAGCTGCCTGTCAGCCTGATGGTGTGTGAAGTCAGTGAGCCAAATGGAGTTGTGCTGCCACAAGAACCACTCGGCTGATTCTTCTTCAATATGCAATTCAGCAACATGCAGTGTTGCTTGATGGAATTGGCTCTTACAGCAACATTTGCGTCTAGAGCCTTTGTATGTAGGGCTAGCTGAAAACGGCTTTCTCGCTGAACATTTTCTGAATGTGGAGTTGGTGGCATGTGAAACCCGCCTGTGGAGCCTTCGTTTGTGTGGGATGCTCACCAAGCTGCATTTCAGGACAATGCACTCAAACGGCATTAAGCATAGTGTGTGAACTCGTAGTTTGCTTGAGAGCTGCCTGTCAGCCTGATGGTGTGTGAAGTCAGTGAGCCAAATGGAGTTGTGCTGCCACAAGAACCATCCGGCTGATTCTTCTCCAATATGCAATTCAGCAACATGCAGTGTTGCTTGATGGAATTAGCTCTTACAGCAACATTTGCGTCTAGCGCCTTTGTATTTAGGGCTAGCTGAAAACGGCTTTGGCGCTGAAGTGGTTTCTGAATGTGGAGTTGGTGGCATGTGAAACCCGCCTGTGGAGCCTTCAATTGTTTGAGATGCTCACCAAACTGCATTTCAGGACAATGCACTCAAACGGCATTAAGCATAGTGTGTGAACTCGTAGTTTGCTTGAGAGCTGCCTGTCAGCCTGATGGTGTGAGAAGTCAGTGAGCCAAATGGAGTTGTGCTGCCACAAGAACCACTCGGCTGATTCTTCTTCAATATGCAATTCAGCAACATGCAGTGTTGCTTGATGGAATTAGCTCTTACAGCAACATTTGTGTCTAGGGCCTTTGTATTTAGGGCTAGCTGAAAACGGCTTTGGCGCTGAAGTGGTTTCTGAATGTGGAGTTGTTGGCATGTGAAACCCGTCATTGGAGCCTTCAATTGTTTCAGATGCTCACCAAGCTGCATTTCAGGACAATGCACTCAAACGGCATTAAGCATACTTTGCGAAATCTGAGTTTGCTTGAGAGCTGCTGTCAGCCTGATGGTGTGTGAAGTCAGTGAGCCAAATGGAGTTTTGCTGCCACAAGAACCACTCGGCTGATTCTTCTTCAATATGCAATTCAGCAACATGCAGTGCTGCTTGATGGAATTAGCTCTTACAGCAACCTTTGTGTCTAGGTCCTTTGTATTTAGGGCTAGCTGAAAACGGCTTTGGCGCTGAAGTGGTTTCTGATTGTGGAGTTGGTGGCATGTGAAACCCGGCTGTTGAGCCTTCGTTTGTTTGAGATGCTCACCAAGCTGCATTTCAGGACAATGCACTCAAACGGCATTAAGCATACTTTGCGAAATCTGAGTTTGCTTGAGAGCTGCTGTCAGCCTGATGGTGTGTGAAGTCAGTGAGCCAAATGGAGTTTTGCTGCCACAAGAACCACTCGGCTGATTCTTCTTCAATATGCAATTCAGCAACATGAAGTGCTGCTTGATGGAATTAGCTCTTACAGCAACCTTTGTGTCTAGGGCCTTTGTATTTAGGGCTAGCTGAAAACGGCTTTGGCGCTGAAGTGGTTTCTGATTGTGGAGTTGGTGGCATGTGAAACCCGGCTGTTGAGCCTTCGTTTGTTTGAGATGCTCACTAAGCTGCATTTCAGGACAATGCACTCAAACGGCATTAAGCATACGTTGCGAAATCTGAGTTTGCTTGAGAGCTGCCTGTCAGCCTGATGGTGTGTGAAGTCAGTGAGCCAAATGGAGTTGTGCTGCCACAAGAACCACTCGGCTGATTCTTCTTCAATATGCAATTCAGCAACATGCAGTGTTGCTTGATGGAATTAGCTCTTACAGCAACATTTGTGTCTAGAGCCTTTGTATGTAGGGCTACCTGAAAACGGCTTTGGCGCTGAAGTGGTTTCTGAATGTGGAGTTGTTGGCATGTGAAACCCGGCTGTGGAGCCTTCAATTGTTTCAGATGCTCACCAAGCTGCATTTCAGGACAATGCACTCAAACGGCATTAAGCATAGTGTGTGAACTCGTAGTTTGCTTGAGAGCTGCCTGTCAGCCTGATGGTGTGAGAAGTCAGTGAGCCAAATGGAGTTGTGCTGCCACAAGAACCACTCGGCTGATTCTTCTTCAATATGCAATTCAGCAACATGCAGTGTTGCTTGATGGAATTAGCTCTTACAGCAACATTTGCGTCTAGGGCCTTTGTATTTAGGGCTAGCTGAAAACGGCTTTGGCGCTGAAGTGGTTTCTGAATGTGGAGTTGTTGGCATGTGAAACCCGTCAGTGGAGCCTTCAATTGTTTGAGATGCTCACCAAGCTGCATTTCAGGACAATGCACGCAAACGGCATTAAGCATACTTTGCGAAATCTGAGTTTGCTTGAGAGCTGCTGTCAGCCTGATGGTGTGTGAAGTCAGTGAGCCAAATTGAGTTGTGCTGCCACAAGAACCACTCGGCTGATTCTTCTTCAATATGCAATTCAGCAACATGCAGTGCTGCTTGATGGAATTAGCTCTTACAGCAACTTTTGTGTCTAGGGCCTTTGTATTTAGGGCTAGCTGAAAACGGCTTTGGCATGAAGTGGTTTCTGAATGTGGAGTTGGTGACATGTGAAACCCGCCTGTGGAGCCTTCGTTTGTTTGAGATGCTCACCAAGCTGCATTTCAGGACAATGCACTCAAACAGCATTAAGCATACTTTGCGAAATTTGAGTTTGCTTGAGAGCTGTTGTCAGCCTGATGGTGTGTGAAGTCAGTGAGCCAAATGGAGTTGTGCTGCCACAAGAACCACTCGGCTGATTCTTCTTCAATATGCAATTCAGCAACATGCAGCATTGCTTGATGGAATTAGCTCTTACAGCAACCTTTGTGTCTAGGGCCTTTGTACTTAGGGCTAGCTGAAAACGGCTTTGGCGCTGAAGTGGTTTCTGAATGTGGAGTTGGTGACATGTGAAACCCGCCTGTGGAGCCTTCGTTTGTTTGAGATGCTCACCAAGCTGCATTTCAGGACAATGCGCTCAAACGGCATTAAGCATACTTTGCGAAATCTGAGTTTGCTTGAGAGCTGCTGTCAGCCTGATGGTGTGTGAAGTCAGTGAGCCAAATGGAGTTGTGCTGCCACAAGGACCACTCGGCTGATTCTTCTTCAATATGCAATTCAGCAACATGCAGCATTGCTTGATGGAATTAGCTCTTACAGCAACATTTGCGTCTAGCGCCTATTTATTTAGGGCTAGCTGAAAACGGCTTTGGCGCTGAAGTGGTTTCTGAAAGTGGAGCTGGTGGCATGTGAAACCCGCCTGTGGAGCCATCGTTTGTGTGGGATGCTCACCAAGCTGCATTTCAGGACAATGCACTCAAACAGCATTAAGCATAGTGTGTGAACTCGTAGTTTGCTTGAGAGCTGCCTGTCAGCCTGATGGTGTGTGAAGTCAGTGAGCCAAATGGAGTTGTGCTGCCACAAGAACCACTCGGCTGATTCTTCTTCAATATGCAATTCAGCAACATGCAGTGTTGCTTGATGGAATTGGCTCTTACAGCAACATTTGCGTCTAGAGCCTTTGTATGTAGGGCTAGCTGAAAACGGCTTTCTCGCTGAACATTTTCTGAATGTGGAGTTGGTGGCATGTGAAACCCGCCTGTGGAGCCTTCGTTTGTGTGGGATGCTCACCAAGCTGCATTTCAGGACAATGCACTCAAACGGCATTAAGCATAGTGTGTGAACTCGTAGTTTGCTTGAGAGCTGCCTGTCAGCCTGATGGTGTGTGAAGTCAGTGAGCCAAATGGAGTTGTGCTGCCACAAGAACCATCCGGCTGATTCTTCTCCAATATGCAATTCAGCAACATGCAGTGTTGCTTGATGGAATTAGCTCGTACAGCAACATTTGTGTCTAGGGCCTTTGTATTTAGGGCTAGCTGAAAACGGCTTTGGCGCTGAAGTGGTTTCTGAATGTGGAGTTGGTGGCATGTGAAACCCGCCTGTGGAGCCTTCAATTGTTTGAGATGCTCACCAAGCTGCATTTCAGGACAATGCACTCAAACGGCATTAAGCATAGTGTGTGAACTCGTAGTTTGCTTGAGAGCTGCTTGTCAGCCTGATGGTGTGAGAAGTCAGTGAGCCAAATGGAGTTGTGCTGCCACAAGAACCACTCGGCTGATTCTTCTTCAATATGCAATTCAGCAACATGCAGTGTTGCTTGATGGAATTAGCTCTTACAGCAACATTTGCGTCTAGGGCCTTTGTATTTATGGCTAGCTGAAAACGGCTTTGGCGCTGAAGTGGTTTCTGAATGTGGAGTTGTTGGCATGTGACACCCGTCAGTGTAGCCTTCAATTGTTTGAGATGCTCACCAAGCTGCATTTCAGGACAATGCACTCAAACGGCATTAAGCATACTTTGCGAAATCTGAGTTTGCTTGAGAGCTGCCTGTCAGCCTGATGGTGTGTGAAGTCAGTGAGCCAAATGGAGTTTTGCTGCCACAAGAACCACTCGGCTGATTCTTCTTCAATATGCAATTCAGCAACATGCAGTGCTGCTTGATGGAATTAGCTCTTACAGCAACCTTTGTGTCTAGGGCCTTTGTATTTAAGGCTAGCTGAAAACGGCTTTGGCGCTGAAGTGGTTTCTGATTGTGGAGTTGGTGGCATGTGAAACCCGGCTGTTGAGCCTTCGTTTGTTTGAGATGCTCACCAAGCTGCATTTCAGGACAATGCACTCAAACGGCATTAAGCATACGTTGCGAAATCTGAGTTTGCTTGAGAGCTGCCTGTCAGCCTGATGGTGTGTGAAGTCAGTGAGCCAAATGGAGTTGTGCTGCCACAAGAACCACTCGGCTGATTCTTCTTCAATATGCAATTCAGCAACATGCAGTGTTGCTTGATGGAATTAGCTCTTACAGCAACATTTGCGTCTAGAGCCTTTGTATGTAGGGCTAGCTGAAAACGGCTTTGGCGCTGAAGTGGTTTCTGAATGTGGAGTTGTTGGCATGTGAAACCCGCCTGTGGAGCCTTCAATTGTTTGAGATGCTCACCAAGCTGCATTTCAGGACAATGCGCTCAAACGGCATTAAGCATAGTGTGTGAACTCGTAGTTTGCTTGAGAGCTGCCTGTCAGCCTGATGGTGTGAGAAGTCAGTGAGCCAAATGGAGTTGTGCTGCCACAAGAACCACTCGGCTGATTCTTCTTCAATATGCAATTCAGCAACATGCAGTGTTGCTTGATGGAATTAGCTCTTACAGCAACATTTGCGTCTAGGGCCTTTGTATTTAGGGCTAGCTGAAAACGGCTTTGGCGCTGAAGTGGTTTCTGATTGTGGAGTTGTTGGCATGTGAAACCCGTCAGTGGAGCCTTCAATTGTTTGAGATGCTCACCAAGCTGCATTTCAGGACAATGCACTCAAACGGCATTAAGCATACTTTGCGAAATCTGAGTTTGCTTGAGAGCTGCCTGTCAGCCTGATGGTGTGTGAAGTCAGTGAGCCAAATGGAGTTGTGCTGCCACAAGAACCACTCGGCTGATTCTTCTTCAATATGCAATTCAGCAACATGCAGTGCTGCTTGATGGAATTAGCTCTTACAGCAACTTTTGTGTCTAGGGCCTTTGTATTTAGGGCTAGCTGAAAACGGCTTTGGCATGAAGTGGTTTCTGAATGTGGAGTTGGTGACATGTGAAACCCGCCTGTGGAGCCTTCGTTTGTTTGAGATGCTCACCAAGCTGCATTTCAGGACAATGCACTCAAACAGCATTAAGAATACTTTGCGAAATTTGAGTTTGCTTGAGAGCTGCTGTCAGCCTGATGGTGTGTGAAGTCAGTGAGCCAAATGGAGTTGTGCTGCCACAAGAACCACTCGGCTGATTCTTCTTCAATATGCAATTCAGCAACATGCAGTGTTGCTTGATGGAATTAGCTCTTACAGCAACATTTGCGTCTAGGGCCTTTGTATTTATGGCTAGCTGAAAACGGCTTTGGCGCTGAAGTGGTTTCTGATTGTGGAGTTGTTGGCATGTGAAACCCGCCTGTGGAGCCTTCGTTTGTGTGGGATGCTCACCAAGCTGCATTTCAGGACAATGCACTCAAACGGCATTAAGCATACGTTGCGAAATCTGAGTTTGCTTGAGAGCTGCCTGTCAGCCTGATGGTGTGTGAAGCCAGTGAGCCAAATGGAGTTGTGCTGCCACAAGAACCACTCGGCTGATTCTTCTTCAATATGCAATTCAGCAACATGCAATGCTGCTTGATGGAATTAGCTCTTACAGCAACCTTTGTGTCTAGGGCCTTTGTATTTAGGGCTAGCTGAAAACGGCTTTGGCGCTGAAGTGGTTTCTGAATGTGGAGTTGGTGACATGTGAAACCCGCCTGTGGAGCCTTCGTTTGTTTGAGATGCTCACCAAGCTGCATTTCAGGACAATGCACTCAAACGGCATTAAGCATACTTTGCGAAATCTGAGTTTGCTTGAGAGCTGCTGTCAGCCTGATGGTGTGTGAAGTCAGTGAGCCAAATGGAGTTGTGCTGCCACAAGAACCACTCGGCTGATTCTTCTTCAATATGCAATTCAGAAACATGCAGTGCTGCTTGATGGAATTAGCTCTTACAGCAACATTTGTGTCTAGGGCCTTTGTATTTAGGGCTAGCTGAAAACGGCTTTGGCGCTGAAGTGGTTTCTGAATGTGGAGTTGGTGACATGTGAAACCCGCCTGTGGAGCCTTCGTTTGTTTGAGATGCTCACCAAGCTGCATTTCAGGACAATGCGCTCAAACGGCATTAAGCATACTTTGCGAAATCTGAGTTTGCTTGAGAGCTGCTGTCAGCCTGATGGTGTGTGAAGTCAGTGAGCCAAATGGAGTTGTGCTGCCACAAGAACCACTCGGCTGATTCTTCTTCAATATGCAATTCAGCAACATGCAGCATTGCTTGATGGAATTAGCTCTTACAGCAACATTTGCGTGTAGCGCCTATTTATTTAGGGCTAGCTGAAAACGGCTTTGGCGCTGAAGTGGTTTCTGAATGTGGAGTTGGTGGCATGTAAAACCCGCCTGTGGAGCCTTCGTTTGTGTGGGATGCTCACCAAGCTGCATTTCAGGACAATGCACTCAAACGGCATTAAGCATAGTGTGTGAACTCGTAGTTTGCTTGAGAGCTGCCTGTCAGCCTGATGGTGTGTGAAGTCAGTGAGCCAAATGGAGTTGTGCTGCCACAAGAACCACTCGGCTGATTCTTCTTCAATATGCAATTCAGCAACATGCAGTGTTGCTTGATGGAATTAGCTCTTACAGCAACATTTGCGTCTAGGTCCTTTGTATTTAGGGCTAGCTGAAAACGGCTTTGGCGCTGAATTGGTTTCTGAATGTGGAGTTGTTGGCATGTGAAACCCACCTGTGGAGCCTTCGTTTGTGTGGGATGCTCACCAAGCTGCATTTCAGGACAATGCACTCAAACGGCATTAAGCATAGTGTGTGAACTCGTAGTTTGCTTGAGAGCTGCCTGTCAGCCTGATGGTGTGTGAAGCCAGTGAGCCAAATGGAGTTGTGCTGCCACAAGAACCACTCGGCTGATTCTTCTTCAATATGCAATTCAGCAACATGCAGTGTTGCTTGATGGAATTAGCTCTTACAGCAACATTTGCGTCTAGGTCCTTTGTATTTAGGGCTAGCTGAAAACGGCTTTGGCGCTGAAGTGGTTTCTGAATGTGGAGTTGGTGACATGTGAAACCCGCCTGTGGAGCCTTCGTTTGTTTGAGATGCTCACCAAGCTGCATTTCAGGACAATGCACTCAAACGGCATTAATCATACGTTGCGAAATCTGAGTTTGCTTGAGAGCTGCCTGTCAGCCTGATGGTGTGTGAAGTCAGTGAGCCAAATGGAGTTGTGCTGCCACAAGAACCACTCGGCTGATTCTTCTTCAATATGCAATTCAGCAACATGCAGTGTTGCTTGATGGAATTAGCTCTTACAGCAACATTTGCGTCTAGAGCCTTTGTATGTAGGGCTAGCTGAAAACGGCTTTGGCGCTGAAGTGGTTTCTGAATGTGGAGTTGTTGGCATGTGAAACCCGGCTGTGGAGCCTTCGTTTGTGTGGGATGCTCACCAAGCTGCATTTCAGGACAATGCACTCAAACGGCATTAAGCATACTTTGCGAAATCTGAGTTTGCTTGAGAGCTGCCTGTCAGCCTGATGGTGTGTGAAGTCAGTGAGCCAAATGGAGTTGTGCTGCCACAAGAACCACTCGGCTGATTCTTCTTCAATATGCAATTCAGCAACATGCAGTGTTGCTTGATGGAATTATCTCTTACAGCAACATTTGCGTCTAGCGCCTATTTATTTAGGGCTAGCTGAAAACGGCTTTGGCGCTGAAGTGGTTTCTGAATGTGGAGTTGGTGGCATGTGAAACCCGCCTGTGGAGCCTTCGTTTGTGTGGGATGCTCACCAAACTGCATTTCAGGACAATGCACTCAAACAGCATTAAGCGTAGAGTGTGAACTCGTAGTTTGCTTGAGAGCTGCCTCTCAGCCTGATGGTGTGTGAAGTCAGTGAGCCAAATGGAGTTGTGCTGCCACAAGAACCACTCGGCTGATTCTTCTTCAATATGCAATTCAGCAACATGCAGTGTTGCTTGATGGAATTAGCTCTTACAGCAACATTTGCGTCTAGAGCCTTTGTAGGTAGGGCTAGCTGAAAACGGCTTTGGCGCTGAAGTGGTTTCTGAATGTGGAGTTGGTGGCATGTGAAACCCGCCTGTGGAGCCTTCGTTTGTGTGGGATGCTCACCAAGCTGCATTTCAGGACAATGCACTCAAACGGCATTAAGCATAGTGTGTGAACTCGTAGTTTACTTGAGAGCTGCCTGTCAGCCTGATGGTGTGTGAAGTCAGTGAGCCAAATGGAGTTGTGCTGCCACAAGAACCACTCGGCTGATTCTTCTTCAATATGCAATTCAGCAAAATGCAGTGCTGCTTGATGGAATTAGCTCTTACAGCAACCTTTGTTTCTAGAGCCTTTGTATTTAGGGCTAGCTGAAAACGGCTTTGGCGCTGAAGTGGTTTCTGAATGTGGAGTTGGTGGCATGTGAAACCCGGCTGCTGAGCCTTCGTTTGTTTGAGATGCTCACCAAGCTGCATTTCAGGACAATGCACTCAAACGGCATTAAGCATACGTTGCGAAATCTGAGTTTGCTTGAGAGCTGCCTGTCAGCCTGATGGTGTGTAAAGCCAGTGAAGCAAATGGAGTTGTGCTGCAACAAGAAGCACTCGGCTGATTCTTCTTCAATATGCAGTCAGCAACATGCAGTGCTGCTTGATGGAATTAGCCCTTACAGCAACATTTGCGTCTAGAGCCTTTGTATTTAGGGCTAGCTGAAAACGACGTTGGCACTGAAGTGGTTTCTGAATGTGGAGTTGGAGGCATGTGAAACCCGCCTGTGGAGCCTTCGTTTGTGTGGGATGCTCACCAAGCTGCATTTCAGGACAATGCACTCAAACGGCATTAAGCATACTTTGCGAAAACTGAGTTTGCTTGAGAGCTGCCTGTCAGCCTGATGGTGTGTGAAGTCAGTGAGCCAAATGGAGTTGTGCTGCCACAAGAACCACTCGGCTGATTCTTCTTCAATATGCAATTCAGCAACATGCAGTGTTGCTTGATGGAATTAGCTCTTACAGCAACATTTGTGACTGGCGCCTTTGTATTTAGGGCTAGCTGAAAACGGCTTTGGCACTGAAGTGGTTTCTGAATGTGGAGTTGGTGGTAAGTGAAACCCGGCTATGGAGCCTTCGTTTGTGTGGGATGCTCACCAAGCTGCATTTCAGGACAATGCACTCAAAAGGTATTAAGCATAGTGTGCGAAATCTGAGTTTGCTTGAGAGCTGCCTGTCAGCCTGATGGTGTGTGAAGTCAGTGAGCCAAATGGAGTTGTGCTGCCACAAGAACCACTCAGCTGATTCTACTTCAATATGCAATTCAGCAACATGCAGTGTTGCCTGATGGAATTAGCTCTTACAGCAACATTTGTGTCTAGCGCCTTTGTATTTATGGCTAGCTGAAAACGGCTTTGGCGCTGAAGCGGTTTCTTAATGTGGAGCTGGTGGCATGTGAAAATCACCTGTGGAGCCTTCATTTGTGTGGGATGCTCACCAAGCTGCATTTCAGGACAATGCACTCAAACGGCATTAAGCATATTTGCGAAATCTGAGTTTGCTTGAGAGCTGCCTTTCAGCCTGATGGTGTGTGAAGTCAGTGAGCCAAATGGAGTTGTGCTGCCACAAGAACCACTCGGCTGATTCTTCTTCAATATGCAATTCAGCAACATGCCCTGTTGCTTGATGGAATTAGCTCTTACAGCAACATTTGCGTTAGCGCCTTTGTATTTAGGGCTAGCTGACAACGGCTTTGGCGCTGAAGTGGTTTCTGAATGTGGAGTTGGTGGCATGTGAAACCCGCCTGTGGAGCCTTCGTTTGTGTGGGATGCTCACCAAGCTGCATTTCAGGACAATGCACTCAAACGGCATTAAGCATCATGCTGACAGGCAGCCGAGTGGTTCTTGTGGCAGCACAACTCCATTTTGCTCACTGACTTCACACACCATCAGGCTGACAGGCAGCTCTCAAGCAAACTACCTGTTCACACACTATGCTTAATGCCGTTTGAGTGCATTGTCCTGAAATGCAGCTTGGTGAGCATCCCACACAAACGAAGGCTCCACAGGCGCATTTCACATGCCACCAGCTCCAAATTCAGAAACCACCTCAGCGCCAAAGCCGTTTTATCTAGTCCTAAATACAAAGGCTCTAGACTCAAATGTTGTTGTAACAGCTAATCCCATCAAGCAACACTGCATGTTGCTGAATTGCATATTGAAGAAGAATCAGCCGAGTGGTTCTTGTGGCAGCACAACTCCATTTGGCTCACTGACTTCACACACCATCAGGCTGACAGGCAGCTCTCAAGCAAACTCAGATTTTGCAAAGTATGCTTAATGCCGTTTGAGTGCATTGTCCTGAAATGCAGCTTGGTGAGCATCCCACACAAACGAAGGCTCCACAGGCGCATTTCACATGCCACCAGCTCCAAATTCAGAAACCACTTCAGCGCCAAAGCCGTTTTATCTAGTCCTAAATACAAAGGCTCTAGACTCAAATGTTGTTGTAACAGCTAATTCCATCAAGCAACACGGCATGTTGCTGAATTGCATATTGAAGAAGAAGCAGCCGAGTGGTTCTTGTGGCAGCACAACTCCATTTGGCTCACTGACTTCACACACCATCAGGCTGACAGGCAGCTCTCAAGCAAACTCAGATTTTGCAAAGTATGCTTAATGCCGTTTGAGTGCATTGTCCTGAAATGCAGCTTGGTGAGCATCCCACACAAACGAAGGCTCCACAACCAGGTTTCACATGCCACCAACTCCCATTCAGAAACCACTTCAGCGCCAAAGCCGTTTTCAGCTAGCCCTAAATACAAAGGCTCTAGACGTAAATGTTCCTGTAAGAGCTAATTCCATCAAGCAACACTGCATGTTGCTGAATTGATATTCAAGAAGAATCAGCCGAGTGGTTCTTGTGGCAGCACAACTCCATTGGCTCACTGACTTCACACACCATCAGGCTGACAGACAGCTCTCAAGCAAATGAACGTGAAATTGGCTGCCTTTCAAAGGAGCAGCTAGAGCATTGCTTTGAGTACAAGCACAATAAGCACTGTTTCACTATAATGTGCTCTATGGCTATTTCGCACTTTGGGACAAAACTGGATTTTCGTGCGAAACGACTTTCATCGTGAAGCTGTTTCTCAGGTGAGAAACCAGAAAGAGTTGGTTTCACACAAACGCGACTCTGCCCTGTCATCGGGAACATCAGTTTCATCCATATGCTGAGTTGCGTCACTCTAGCTAACATGTACTTAGTGCTGCAACTGGAGCCAGAGGCTTGGTTTATAAGCGTGGCTGAAAATGGCTTTGGAGCTGAAGTTCTCTCTGCAGCTGGAATTGGCTACCTTTCAAAGGAGCAGCTAGAGCATTGCTTTGACTAGAATCACAATAAGCTCCGTCTCACTATAATGTGTTCTATGGCTATTTCGCACGTTCGGATAAAGTGGTTTTTTGTGCGAAATGGGTTAAATCGTGAAGCTATTTCGCAGGTGAGACACCTGAAACATGTTGATTTCACACAAATGCCATGCTGACCTGTCATCTTGAGAATAAGCTTCATCCACATGCTGAGTTGCGTCACTCTAGCTAACATGTACTTAGTGCTGCAACTGGAGCCAGAGGCTTGGTTTATAAGCATAGCTGAAAATGGCTTTGGAGCTGAAGCTCTCTCTGAACGTGGAGTTGTCTGCCTTTCAAAGGAGCAGCTACAGAATTGCTTTGAGTACAAGCACAGTATGCTCTGTTTCACTCTAATGTGTTCTATGGCTATTTAGCACATTGGGACAAAACTGGTTTATAGTGCGAAACGGGTAAGTGTGAAGCTGTTTCTCAAATGAGACTTCAATGAAGTTGGTTTCAAACAAACGCAAAGCTCCCCGTCTTCCCTTAGTATAAGCTTCATGCACATGCGGAGTTGCGTGACTCTAGCTAACATGTACTTAGTGCTGCAACTGAAGCCAGAGGCTTGGTTTATAAGAGTAGCTGAGAATGGCTTTGGCGCTGAAGTTCTCTCTGAACATGGAGTTGTCTGCCTTTCAAAGGAGCAGCTAGAGCATTGCTTTGAGTAGAAGCACAATAAGCTCTGTTTCACTATAATGTATTCTATGGCTATTTCGCACGTTGGGACACAACTGGTTTTTTGTGCAAAACGGGTTTCATTGTGAAGCTGTTTCTCAGGTGAGACACCTAAAAGAGTTGGTTTCAAACAAACGTCATGCTGCCCTGTCATCCAGAGCATCACTTTCATCCACATGCTGAGTTGCATCACTCTAGCTAACATGTACTTTGTGCTGCAACTGGAGCCAGAGGCTTGGTCTATACGCGTAGCTGAAAATGGCTTTGGCGCTGAAGTTCTCTCGGAACGTGGAGTTGGCGGCCTTTCAAAGGAGCAGCTAGAGCATTGCTTTGACTAGAATCACAATAAGCTCTGTTTCACTCTAATGTGTTCTATGGCTATTTCGCACTTTAGGACAAAACTGGATTTTCTTGCCAAACGGGTTTCATCGTGAAGCTGTTTCTCAGAAGAGACTTCAATGAAGTTGGTTTTAAATTACCGTGATTCTGCCCAGTCTTCCGGATATTAAGCTTCATCGACATGCTGCGTTTTGGCACTGTAGCTAACATGTACTTAGTGCTGCAACTGGAGCCAGTTGCTTGGTTTCAAAGGTACCTGAAAATGGCTTTGGCTCTGAAGTTCTCTCTGAACGTGGAGTTGTCTGCCTTTCAAAGGAGCAGCTAGAGCATTGCTTTGACTAGAAGCAAAATAAGCTCTGTTTCACTATAATGTGCTCTATGGCTATTTCGCACTTTGGGACAAAACTGGATTTTCGTGCGAAACGGGTTTCATCGTGAAGCTGTTTCTCAGATGAGACTTCAATGAAGTTGGTTACAAACAAACGCCATGCTGCCCATTCACCCGGAGTATAAGCTTCTTCCACATGCTGAGTTGTGTCACTCTAGTTAACATGTAATTAGTGCTTCAACTGGAGCCAGAGACTTGGTTTATAAGCGTAGCTGAAAATGGCTTTGGCGCTGAAGTTCTCCCTGAACGTGGAGTTGACTGCCTTAAAAAGGAGCAGCTAGAGCATTGCTTTGAGTACAAGCACAATAAGCTCTGTTTCACTGCAATGTGTTCTATAGCTATTTCGCACTTTGGGACAAAACTGGATTTTCGTGCGAAACGGGTTTCATCGTGAAGCTGTTTCTCAGGTGAGACTTCAATGAAGTTGGTTTCACACAAACGCAACGCTGCACAGTCAACCTGAGTATAAGCTTCATCCACATGCTGCGTTTTTGCTCTGTAGCTAACATGTACTTAGTGCTGCAACTGGAGCCAGAGGCTTGGTTTCAAGGGTAGCTGAGAATGGCTTTTGCGCTGAAGTTCTCTCTGAACATAGAGTTGGCTGCCTTTCAAAGGAGCAGCTAGAGCATTGCTTTGAGTAGAAGCACAATAAGCTCTGTCTCACTATAATGTGTTCTATGGCTATTTCGCATATTGGAACAAAACTGTTTTTTCGTGCAAAACGGGTTTAATCATGAAGCTGTTTCTCAGGAGAGACACCTCAAAGGAGTTGGTTTCACACAAACGCGATGCTGACCTGTCATCTTGAGAATAAGCTTCATCCACATGCTGAGTTGCGTCACTCTAGCTAACATGTACTTAGTGCTGCAACTGGAGCCAGAGGCTTGGTTTATAAGGGTAGCTGAAAATGGCTTTGGCGCTGAAGTTCTCTCTGAACGTGGAGTTGTCTGCCTTTCAAAGGAGCAGCTAGAGCATTGCTTTGAGTAGAAGCACAATAAGCTCTGTCTCACTATAATGTGTTCTATATCTATTTTGCACAATGGGACAAAACTGGTTTTTTGTGCGAAACTTGTTTAATCATGAAGCTGTTTCTGAGATGAGACTTAAATGAAGTTTGTTTCACACAAACGCCATGCTGACCTGTCATCTTGAGAATAAGCTTCATCCACATGCTGAGTTGCGTCACTCTAGCTAACATGTACTTTGTGCTGCAACTGGAGCCAGAGGCTTGGTTTATAAGCGTAGCTGAAAGTGGATTTGGCGCTTAAGATCTCTCTGAACGTGGAGTTGGCCTGCCTTTCAAAGGAGCAGCTAGAGCATTGCTTTGAGTACAAGCACAATAAGCTCTGTTTCACTATAATGCAATCTATGGCTATTTCGCACTTTGGGACAAAACTGGATTTTCGTGCGAAACTGGTTTCATTGTGAAGCTGTTTCTCAGATGAGACTTCAATGAAGTTGGTTACAAACAAACGCCATGCTGCCCATTCACCCGGAGTATAAGCTTCTTCCACATGCTGAGTTGTGTCACTCTAGTTAACATGTAATCAGTGCTTCAACTGGAGCCAGAGACTTGGTTTATAAGCATGCCTGAAAATGGCTTTGGCGCTGAAGTTCTCTCTGAACCTGGAATTGGCTACATTTCAAAGGAGCAGTTAGAGCATTGCTTTGAGTAGAAGCACAATAAGCTCTGTTTCACTATAATGCAATCTATGGCTATATCGCACAATGGGACAAAACTGGATTTTTCTGCTGCGGGTTCGTACTTGTAAAGCTGTTTCTCACTTCTGAAAGGAGTTGGTTTCACACAAACGCGATGCTACCCTGTCATCAGGAGCATCCGTTTCATCCACATGCTGAGTTGCGTCACTCTAGCTAACATGTACTTTGTGCTGCGACTGGAGCCAATGGCTTGGTCTATACGCATAGCTGAAAATGGCTTTGGCGCTGAAATTCTCTCTGAACGTGGATTTGGCTGCCTTTCAAAGGAGCAGCTAGAGCATTGCTTTGAGTACAAGCACAATAAGCTCTGTTTCACTGCAATGTGTTCTATAGCTATTTCGCACTTTGGGACACAACTGGATTTTCGTGCCAAACGGGTATAATCGTGAAGCTGTTTCTCAGATGAGACTTCAATGAAGTTGGTTTCACACAAACGCCATGCTGACCTGTCATCTTGAGAATAAGCTTCATCCACATGCTGAGTTGCGTCACTCTAGCTAACATGTACTTAGTGCTGCAACTGGAGCCAGAGGCTTGGTTTAATAATGTAGCTGAAAATGGCTTTGGCGCTGAAGTTCTCTCTGAACGTGGTTTTGTCTGCCTTTCAAAGGAGCAGCTAGAGCATTGCTTTGACTAGAAGCACAATAAGCTCTGTTTCACTCTAATGTGTTCTATGGCTATTTCGCACATTGGGACAAAACTGGATTTTCGTGCGAAACGGGTTTCATCGTGAAGCTGTTTCTCAGAAGAGACTTCAATGAAGTTGGTTTCAAACAGACGCCATGCTGCCCAGTCACCCGGAGTATAAGCTTCTTCCACATGCTGAGTTGTGTCACTCTAGTTAACATGTAATTAGTGCTTCAACTGGAGCCAGAGACTTGGTTTATAAGCATAGCTGAAAATGGCTTTTGCGGTGAAGTTCTCTCTGAACCTGGAATTGGCTACATTTCAAAGGAGCAGTTAGAGCATTGCTTTGACTAGAAGCACAATAAGCTCTGTTTCACTATAATGCAATCTATGGCTATATCGCACAATGCGACAAAACTGGATTTTTGTGCTGCGGGTTCGTACTTGTAAAGTTGTTTCTCACTTCTGAAAGGAGTTGGTTTCACACAAATGCGACGCTGCCCAGTCTTCCTGAGTATAAGCTTCATCCACATGCTGAGTTGCGTCACTCTAGCTAACATGTACTTTGTGCTGCAACTGGAGCCAATGGCTTGCTCTATACGCATAGCTGAAAATGGCTTTGGCGCTGAAGTTCTCTCTGAACGTGGAGTTGGCTGCCTTTCAAAGGAGCAGCTAGAGCATTGCTTTGAGTATAAGCACAATAAGCTCTGTTTCACTGCAATGTGTTCTATGGCTATTTCGCACTTTGGGACACAACTGGATTTTCGTGCCAAACGGGTATAATCGTGAAGCTGTTTCTCAGAAGAGACTTCAATGAAGTTGGTTTCACACAAACGCCATGCTGTCCTGTCATCTTGAGAATAAGCTTCATCCACATGCTGAGTTGCGTCACTCTAGCTAACATGTACTTAGTGCTGCAACTGGAGCCAGAGGCTTGGTTTAATAATGTAGCTGAAAATGGCTTTGGCGCTGAAGTTCTCTCTGAACGTGGTTTTGTCTGCCTTTCAAAGGGCAGCTAGAGCATTGCTTTGAGTAGAAGCACAATAAGCTCTGTTTCACTCTAATGTGTTCTATGGCTATTTCGCACTTTGGGACAAAACTGGATTTTCGTGCGAAACGGGTTTCATCGTGAAGCTGTTTCTCAGAAGAGACTTCAATGAAGTTGGTTTCAAACAGACGCCATGCTGCCCAGTCACCCGGAGTATAAGCTTCTTCCACATGCTGAGTTGTGTCACTCTAGTTAACATGTAATTAGTGCTTCAACTGGAGCCAGAGACTTGGTTTATAAGCATAGCTGAAAATGGCTTTTGCGCTGAAGTTCTCTCTGAACCTGGAATTGGCTACATTTCAAAGGAGCAGCTACAGCATTGCTTTGACTAGAATCACAATAAGCTCTGTTTCATTATAATGCAATCTATGGCTATATCGCACAATGGGACAAAACTGGATTTTTGTGCTGCGGGTTCGTAATTGTGAACCTGTATCTCACTTCTGAAAGAGAGTTGGTTTCACACAAACGCGATGCTGCCCTGTCATCAGGAGCATCCGTTTCATCCACATGCTGAGTTGCGTCACTCTAGCTAACATGTACTTTGTGCTGCAACTGGAGCCAGATGCTTATTTCAAAGGTACCTGAAAATGGCTTTGGCGCTGAAGTTCTCTCTGAACGTGGAGTTGGCTGCCTTTCAAAGGAGCAGCTAGAGCATTGCTTTGAGTACAAGCACAGTAAGCTCTGTTTCACTCTAATGTGTTCTATGGCTATTTCGCACATTGGGACAAAACAGGTTCATAGTGCGAAACGGGTTTATTCGTGAAGCTGTTCTCAAGTGAGACTTCAATGAAGTTGGTTTCAAACAAACGCGACGCTCCCCGTCTTCCAGAGTATAAGCTTCATCCACATGCTGATTTGCGTCACTCTAGCTAACATGTACTTAGTGCTGCAACTGGAGCCAGAGGCTTGGTTTATAAGCCTGGCTGAAAATGGCTTTGGCGCTGAAGTTCAAACTGAACCTGGAATTGGCTACCTTTGAAAGGAGCAGCTACACCATTGCTTTGATTAGAAGTACAATAAGCTCTGTTTCACTATAATGCAATCTATGGCTATTTCGCACAATGGGACAAAACTGGATTTTTGTGCTAAGCGTTCGTAATTGTGAAGCTGTTTCTCACACCTCAAAGGAGTTGGTTTCACACAAACGCCATGCTGCCCTGTCATCCAGAGCATCAGTTTCATCCACATGCTGAGTTGCGTCACTCTAGCTAACATGGACCTTGTGCTGCAACTGGAGCCAGAGGCTTGGTTTATAAGCGTAGCTGAAAATGGCTTTGGCGCTGAAGTTCTCTCTGAACGTGGAGTTGACTGCCTTTCAAAGGAGCAGCTAGAGCTTTGCTATTTGTAAAAGACTCAATCAGCTCTTTAAGTGCAATGCATTCTATAGCCATTATGCACAGTATGACAAAACTGGTTTTTCGTGTCAAACGGGTTTAATGGTGAAGCTGTTTCTCAGGTGAGACTTCAATGAAGTTGGTTACAAACAAACGCCAAGCTGACCTGTCATCCGAAGCATCAGTTTCATCCACATGCTGAGTTGCGTCACTCTAACTAACATGTACTTAGTGCTGCAACTGGAGCCAGAGGCTTGGTTTATAAGCGTGGCTGAAAATGGCTTTGGCGCTGAAGTTCTCACTGAACGTGGAGTTGGCTGCCTTTCAAAGGAGCAGCTAGAGCATTGCTTTGAGTAGAAGCACAATAATCTCTGTTTCACTATAATGCAATCTATGGCTATTTCGCACAATGGGACAAAACTGGATTTTTGTGCTACGGCTTCGTAATGGTGAAGCTGTTTCTCACTTCTGAAAGGAGTTGGTTTCACACAAACGCGACGCTACCCTGTCATCAGGAGCATCCGTTTCATCCACATGCTGAGTTGTGTCACTCTAGCTAACATGTACTTAGTGCTGCGACTGGAGCCAGAGAATTGGTTTATAAGTGTAGCTGAGAATGGCTTTGGTGCTGAAGTTCTCTCTGAACGTGGAGTTGACTGCCTTTCAAAGGAGCAGCTAGAGCATTGCTTTGAGTACAAGCACAATAAGCTCTGTTTCACGATAATGTGCTCTATGGCTATTTCACACATTGGGACAAAACTGGTTTTTCGTGCGAAATGGGTTTATTCGTGAAGCTGTTTCTCAGATGAGACTTCAATGAAGTTGGTTTCACACAAACGCCATGCTGACCTGTCATCTTGAGAATAAGCTTCATCCACATGCTGCGTTGCGTCACTCTAGCTAACATGTACTTTGTGCTGCAACTGGAGCCAGAGGCTTGGTTTATAAGCGTAGCTGAAAATGGCTTTGGCGCTGAAGTTCTCCCTGAACGTGGAGTTTACTGCCTTTCAAAGGAGCAGCTAGAGCATTGCTTTGAGTACAAGCACAATAAGCTCTGTTTCACTGCAATGTGTTCTATGGCTATTTCGCACTTTGGGACAAAACTGGATTTTCGTGCCAAACGGGTTTAATCGTGAAGCTGTTTCTCAGGTGAGACTTCAATGATGTTGGTTTCACACAAACGCGACTCTGCCCAGTCAACCTGAGTATAAGCTTCATCCACATGCTGCGTTTTTGCTCTGTAGCTAACATGTACTTAGTGCTGCAACTGGAGCCAGAGGCTTGGTTTCAAGGGTAGCTGAGAATGGCTTTGGCGCTGAAGTTCTCTCTGAACGTGGAGTTGGCTGCCTTTCAAAGGAGCAGCTAGAGCATTGCTTTGAGTAGAAGCACAATAAGCTCTGTCTCACTATAATGTGTTCTATGGCTATTTCGCACATTGGAACAAAACTGGTTTTTCGTGCAAAACGGGTTTAATCATGAAGTTGTTTCTCAGGAGAGACACCTCAAAGGAGTTGGTTTCACACAAACGCGATGCTGACCTGTCATCTTGAGAATAAGCTTCATCCACATGCTGAGTTGCGTCACTCTAGCTAACATGTACTTGTGCTGCAACTGGAGCCAGAGGCTTGGTTTATAAGCGTAGCTGAAAATGGCTTTGGCGCTGAAGTTCTCTCTGAACGTGGAGTTGTCTGCCTTTCAAAGGAGCAGCTAGAGCATTGCTTTGAGTAGAAGCACAATAAGCTCTGTCTCACTATAATGTGTTCTATGGCTATTTCGCACATTGGGACAAAACAGGTTCATAGTGCGAAACATGTTTAATCATGAAGCTGTTTCTGAGATGAGACTTAAATGAAGTTTGTTTCACACAAACGCCATGCTGACCTGTCATCTTGAGAATCAGCTTCATCCACATGCTGAGTTGCGTCACTCTAGCTAACATGTACTTAGTGCTGCAACTGGAGCCAGAGGCTTGGTTTATAAGCGTACCTGAAAATGGATTTGGCGCTTAAGATCTCTCTGAACGTGGAGTTGGCCTGCCTTTTAAAGGAGCAGCTAGAGCATTGCTTTGAGTACAAGCACAATAAGCTCTGTTTCACTATAATGCAATCTATGGCTATTTCGCACAATGGAACAAAACTGGATTTTTGTGCTACACGTTCGTAATTGTGAAGCTGTTTCTCACTTCTGAAAGGAGTTGGTTTCACACAAACGCCATGCTGCCCAGTCAACCGGAGTATAAGCTTCATCCACATGCGGAGCTGCGTCACTGTAGCTAACATGTTCTTAGTGCTGCAACTGGAGCCAGAGGCTTGGTTTATAAGCGTAGCTGAGAATGGCTTTGGCGCTGAAGTTCTTTCTGAACGTGGAGTTGTCTGCCTTTCAAAGGAGCAGCTAGAGCATTGTTTTGAATAGAAGCACAATAAGCTCTGTTTCACTATAATGTATTCTATGGCTATTTCGCACGTTGGGACAAAACTGGTTTTTCGTGCGAAACGGGTTTCATCGTGAAGCTGTTTCTTAGGTGAGACACCTAAAAGAGTTGATTTCAAACAAACGCCATGCTGCCCTGTCATCAAGAGCATCACTTTCATCCACATGCTGAGTTGCGTCACTCTAGCTAACATGTACTTTGTGCCGCAACTGAAGCCAGAGGCTTGGTCTATACGCGTAGCTGAAAATGGCTTTGGCGCTGAAGTTCTCTCTGAACGTGGAGTTGTCTGCCTTTCAAAGGAGCAGCTAGAGCATTGCTTTGAGTAGAAGCACAATAAGCTCTGTTTCACTCTAATGTGCTCAATGGCTATTTAGCATATTGGGACAAAACTGGATTTTCGTGCCAAACGTGTTTAATCGTGATTCTGTTTCTCAGATGAGACTTCAATGAAGTTGGTTTCACACAAACGCGACGCTGCCCAGTCTTCCTGAGTATAAGCTTCATCCCCATGCTGAGTTGCGTCACTCTAGCTAACATGGACTTAGTACTGCAACTGGAGCCAGAGGCTTGGTTTGAAGGGTAGCTGAAAATGGCTTTGGCGCTGAAGTTCTCTGTGAACGTGGAGTTGACTGCCTTTCAAAGGAGCAGCTAGAGCATTGCTTTGAGTAGAAGCACAATAAGCTCTGTCTCACTATAATGTGTTCTATGGCTATTTCTCACAATGGGACAAAACTGGATTTTCGTGCGAAACTTGTTTAATCGTGAAGCTGTTTCTCAGATGAGACTTCAATGAAGTTGGTTTCACACAAACGCGACGCTGCCCAGTCAACCGGAGTATAAGCTTCATCCACATGCTGAGTTGTGTCACTCTAGCTAACATGTACTTAGTGCTGCAACTGGAGCCAGAGGCTTGGTTTATAAGCGTAGCTAAAAATGGCTTTGGCGCTGAAGTTCTTTCTGAACGTGGAGTTGTCTGCCTTTCAAAGGAGCAGCTACACCATTGCTTTGACTAGAATTACAATAAGCTCTGTTTCACTATAATGCAATCTATGGCTATTTCGCACAATGGGACAAAACTGGATTTTTGTGCTAAGCGTTCGTAATTGTGAAGCTGTTTCTCACACCTCAAAGGAGTTGGTTTCACATAAAAGCGATGTTGCCCTGTCATCAGGAGCATCCGTTTCATCCACATGCTGAGTTGTGTCACTCTAGCTAACATGTACTTAGTGCTGCAACTGGAGCCAGAGGCTTGGTTTATAAGCGTAGCTGAAAATGGCTTTGGCGCTGAAGTTCTCTCTGAATGTGGAGTTGGCCTGCCTTTCAAAGGAGCAGCTAGAGCATTGCTTTGAGTACAAGCACAATAAGCTCTGTCTCACTATAATGTGTTCTATGGCTATTTCGCACATTGGGACAAAACTGGTTTTTCGTGCAAAACGGGTTAAATCGTGAAGCTGTTTCTCAGATGAGACTTCAATGAAGTTGGTTTCAAACAAACGTGGCGCTGACCAGTCACCCGAGTATAAACTTCTTCCACATGCGGAGCTGCGTCACTCTAGCTAACATGTAATTAGTGCTGCAACTGGAGTCAGAGGCTTGGTTTATAAGCGTGGCTGAAAATGGCTTTGGCGTTGAAGTTCTTTCTGAACGTGGAGTTGTCTGCCTTTCAAAGGAGCAGATAGAGCATTGCTTTGAGTAGAATCACAATAAGCTCTGTTTCACTATAATGCAATCTATGGCTATTTCGCACAATGGTACAAAACTCGATTTTTGTGCTACACGTTGGTAATTGTGAAGTTGTTTCTCACTTCTGAAAGGAGTTGGTTTCAAACAAACGCGATGCTGCCCTGTCATCAGGAGCATCCGTTTCATCCACATGCTGAGTTGCGTCACTCTAGCTAACATGTACTTAGTGCTGCAACTGGAGCCAGAGGCTTGTTTTCAAGGGTAGCTGAAAATGGCTTTGGCGCTGAAGTTCTCTCTGACTGTGGAGTTGACTGCCTTTCAAAGGAGCAGGTAGAGCATTGCTTTGAGTGCAATCACAATAAGCACTGTTTCACTATAATGTATTCTATGGCTATTTCGCACTTTGGGACACAACTGGTTTTTGTGCTAAGCGATTATAATTGTGAAGCTGTTTCTTACGTGAAGCACCTCCAAGGAGTTGGTTTCACATAAGCACCACTCTGCTCTGTCATCCGGAGCATTAGCTTCTTCCACATACTGCGCTGCCTCACTCTAGATAACATGTACTTAGTGCTGCAACTGGAGCCAGAGGCTTGGTTTATAAGCGTAGCTGAAAATGGCTTTGGCGCTGAAGTTCTCTCTGCATCTGGAATTGGCTGCCTTTCAAAGGAGCAGCTAGAGCATTGCTTTGAGTAGAAGCACAATAAGCTCTGTCTCACTATAATGTGTTCTATGGTTATTTCGCACATTGGGACAAAACTGGTTTTTCGTGCGAAACGGGTTTCATCGTGAAGCTGTTTCTCAGGCGAGACACCTGAAAGGAGTTGGTTT
Organism: Ochotona princeps; assembly: GCF_030435755.1. Taxonomy (NCBI): domain Eukaryota; kingdom Metazoa; phylum Chordata; class Mammalia; order Lagomorpha; family Ochotonidae; genus Ochotona; species Ochotona princeps. The sequence continues at coordinate 1,532,353 of NC_080834.1, read as the reverse complement.
CACACAAACGCCATGCTGACCTTTCATCTTGAGAATAAGCTTCATCCACATGCTGAGTTGCGTCACTGTAGCTAACATGTACTTAGTGCTGCAACTGGAGCCAGAGGCTTGGTTTCAAGGGTAGCTGAAAATGGCTTTGGCGTTGAAGTTCTCTCTCAACGTGGAGTTGGCTGCCTTTCAAAGGAGCAGCTAGAGCATTGCTTTGAGTACAAGCACAATAAGCTCTGTTTCACTATAATGTGTTCTATGGCTATTTCGCACATTGGGACAAAACTGGTTTTTCGTGCAAAACGGGATTAAGTGTGAAGTTGTTTCTCAGATGAGACTTCAATGAAGTTGCTTTCAAAAAAACGCGACGCTCCCCGTCTTCCGGAGTATAAGCTTCATTCACATGCTGAGTTGTGTCACTCTAGCTAACATGTACTTAGTGCTGCAACTGGAGCCAGAGGCTTGGTTTATAAGCGTAGCTGAAAATGGCTTTGGCGCTGAAGTTCTCTCTGAACCTGGAATTGGCTACATTTCAAAGGAGCAGCTAGAGCATTGCTTTGAGTAGAAGCACAATAAGCTCTGTTTTACTATAATGTATTCTATGGCTATTTCGCACACTGGGACAAAACTGGTTTTTCGTGTGAAACGGGTTTCATCGTGAAGCTGTTTCTCAGGTGAGACACCTAAAACAGTAGGTTACAAACAAACGAGACTCTGCTCTGTCATCGGTAGCATCAGTTTCATCCACATGCTGAGTTGTGTCACTCTAGCTAACATGTACTTAGTGCTGCAACTGGAGCCAGAGGCTTGGTTTATAAGCGTGGCTGAAAATGGCTTTGGCGCTGAAGTTCTCTCTGAACGTGGAGTTGTCTGCCTTTCAAAGGAGCAGCTAGAGCATTGCTTTGAGTAGAAGCACAATAAGCTCTGTCTCACTATAATGTGTTCTATGGCTATTTCGCACATTGGAACAAAACTGGTTTTCGTGCGAAACGGATTAAATCGTGAAGCTGTTTCTCAGGTGAGACACCTTAAAGAGTTGGTTTCACACAAACGCCATGCTGGCCTGTCATCTTGAGAATTAGCTTCTTCCACATGCTGCTTTGCGTCACTCTAGATAACATGTACTTAGTGCTGCAACTGGAGCCAGAGGCTTGATTTATAAGCGTAGCCGAAAATGGCTTTGGCGCTGAAGTTCTCTCTGAACGTGGAGTTGGCTGCCTTTCAAAGGAGCAGCTAGAGCATTGATTTGTTTGGAAAACCCCATTAGCTGTATTTCACAATGCACACTAAGGCCATTACACACAAATTGTGTCAAAACTTGTTTTTTGTGCGAAACAGGCGTATTCGTATAAGGGTGGGCAAAGTAGAGACTTCAATCGTGTTGGTTTCACACAAGCAGTACACTGCCAAGTCATTTTGAATACAAGATTCATCCACATGCTGTGTTGCGTCACCATAGCTAACATGTACTTAGTTCTGGAATTGGAGCCAGAGGCTTGGTTCTCAAGCGCAGCTGAGAATGGCTTTGAAATTGAAGTTCTCTCTGATGGTATACTTGGCTGCCTTTCAAAGGAACAGCAAGAGCATTGCCTTGAGTTGGATACTCAATCAGCTCTTTTCACAGCAATGCGTTCTAAGGCCATTAAGCACGCTGTGACATAAATGTGTTTACGTGTGAAGTGGCTGTAATCGTGATTCGTGGTGTGACAGAAACATCAATGGAGATGATTTCACACAAGCACCACACTGTCCAGTCATCTTGAGTATAAGCGTCATAAACATGCTGAGTTGCGTCATTGTAGCGGACATGTACTTAATGCTGGAACTGGAGACAGAAGTTTGATTCTCAAGTGCAGCTGAAAATGGCTTTGGCACTGAAGTTCTCACTGAACCCACGTGTTGGCTCCATTTCAAAAGATCAGCTAGAGAATTGCTTTGTTTAGAAGCAGAATCAGCTCTATTTCACTACAATGCATTCTATGGCCATAATACACAGAATTCAAAACTGGGTTTTCGTGCGTGCTTGGTAGAATCATGAAGGAGTGGGAGGTGAGAGACCTCAATGGAGTTGGTTTCACAGAAGCACAACAGTGCTTATTCATTTGCGTAAAAGCTTCATCCAAATGCTGAGTTGAGAAACCATAGAGAACATGCACTTAGTTCTGGAAGTGGAGGCAGAAGCTTGGTTCTCAAGCGCAGCTGAAAATGGCTTTGGCATTGAATTTCTTTTTGTGAGTGGAGTTGGCTGCCTTTCAAAGGAGCAGCAAGAGCATTTCTTTCTATGCAAGATATAATCAGCTCTTTTCAATAAAATTCATTGTATGGACATTATGCATACTGTGACCAAACCAGGTTTTCATGCAAAACGTGTGAAGTCGTGAAGATTTTTGAAGTGGGACCCTCCATGCATTTGGTTTGAATCAAGCACCCTAACACCAAACCAGTAACCCTAACCATAACACTAACTCAAACAAAAACTAATGCTTACACCAACCCTAACCCTAACCCTAACAGTAACCCTAATGCTTACACCAACACTAACCCTAACCCTAACACAAACACTAACGCTAACCCTAAAACTAACCCTAACCCAAATGCTTACACCAAGCCTAATGATAACTCAACACTCTCTAACATTAAGTCTAACCCTCACCCTAACACAAATCCCCACCCTAACCTTAAACCTAATGCTAACATCAACCCTAACCCTAATACTAACCCTAACCCTAACCCTAACACAAACGATAACATTAACCATAAGACTATCCCTAACCCTAACACAAACCCTAAATCTAACCCTAAACCTAATGCTTACAGCAACAATAACCCTAACCCTAACATTCTCTATCCCTAAGCTTAAACATAACCCTAACAGAAACCCTAGCCTTACACTAAACCTAATGCTTACACCAAACCTAAACCCTAACCCTAACACAAACCCTCACACTAAAACTAAACCTAAACCTAACCCTAACACAAACCCTAACCCTAATCATAACCCAAACCCTAACACAAACCCAAACGCTAACCTTAACCCTAAGCCTACCAGGAACCCTAACCCCAACCATAACCCAAATGCTTACTGCAACCCTAACCCTAACCCTAACACTTTCTAACCCTAACCCTAATCAGAACCCTAACCATAACCCTAACCCTAACACAAACCCTAACCCTAAACCTAACCCTAACACTAACAATAATGCTGACACCAACACTAACCCTAACACTCTCCCTAACACAAACCCTAACCCAAACACAGAACGTAACATTAACCCTAAACCTACCTGGAACCCTAACTCCAATCATTTTACAAATGCTTACACCAAACCTAACACTAACAGTTACACACTCTAACCCTAAACCTAACCCTAACCGTAGCACACCTTAACCCTAACCCTAAACCTAATGCTTACACCAAACTTAACCCTAACCCTAACCTCACACTAACCCTAACCCTAACCCTAAACCTCACACTAACCCTAACCCTAACACAAACCCTAACCCTAACCTTAACCCTAAATCTTACACGAACCCAGATCATAAAGACAAACCTAACCTAAAAATCAAATCCTAACCCTACACAAAACCCTAAGCATAGCTGGAAACCTAACCCGAACCGTAACCCAATTGCTTACACCAACACTAACCAAAACCTTAACACTAACCATAACCCTAAACTAACCCTAGCCATAACAAAAACATTAACTCTAACCCTAAACTTAACACAAACCTTAACACTAACTCTAACCCTAACCCTAAGCCTAACACAAACCCTAACCTTAACCCTAAGCCTAATGCTTATACCAATCGTAACATTTACCCTAACTCTAACCGTAACCCTAACCCTTACCCTAACACAAAACCTCACCCTAACCTTAACCCTAAACCTAAACCTAATGCTTACATTAACCCTAACCCTAAACCTCACCATCACCCTAACCTTAACACTAACACAAACCCTAACTGTAATCTTAACCCTAAATCCTACACGAACCCAGACCATAAAGTCAACCCTAACCCTAATTGAAACCCTAACCCTAAACAAAACCCTAAGCCTACCTGGAAACCTAACCCCAACCGTAACCCAATTACTTACAACACTAACCCTAACCTTAACACTAACCCTAACCCTAAACTAAACCTAACCCTAACACAAACCCTAACCCTAACCCGAAACTTAACCCATACCTTAACACTAACCCTAACCCTAACACTAACACAAACCCTAACCTTAACACTAAACCTAATGCTTACACCAACCCTAACACTAACCCTAACCCGAACCTTTAAAAAACCCTAACCCTAAGCCTAACTCTCTCTAAACCTAATCCTAACCCTAACCCTAACACAAACCCTAAACCTAACCCTAACCCTATCCCTAACCCTAACCGTAACACAAACCCTAACAATAACCCTAAACCTAACAATAACACTAAGCTCACACCACCCTATCCCTAAACATAACCCTCAACCTAATCCTCACCCTCACCCTCACCCTAAAACTAATGCTTACCCCAACCCTAACACTAGCCCTAACCGTAACAATAAGCCTACCTGGACCCCGAACAAAAACTGTAACTCAAAAGCTTACACCAAGCCTAACTCACACTAACACTCTCTAACACCAACCCTAACCCTAACCCTAACACAAACCCTAACCCTATCCCTAACCCCAACATCAACACTAAACCTACCTCGAACCCTAACCCTAACCATAAACCAAATGCTTACACCAACACTAACACTAACCCTAAACTCTCTAACCCTAAACCTAACCCTAAACCTAACCCTAAACCTAAAACAAACCCTAACCCTAACCCTAACCCCAACTGTAACCCAAATGCTCCCACCAACCATACCCCTACCCTAACATTCTCTAACCCTAACCCTAATGATATCCCTAACGCTAACACAAAACCTAACACTAACCTTTAACCCTAATGCTTACACCAACCCTAACCTTAACGCTAACCCTAACGCTAACACAAACCCTAACACTAACCCTAACCGTAACCCTAAGCCTATCAGGAACCCTAAATTCAACCATAACACAAGTGATTACTCCAAGCCTATCCCTAACCCTAACACACTCTAACCCTAAGTCTAACCCTTACTCTAACACAAACCCTAACATTAACCCTAAACCTAATGTGTACACCAACCCTAACCCTATCCCTAAGTCTAACCCTAACACAAACCCTATCCCTAACCCTAACACAAACCCTAAACCTAACCCTAACCCAAATGCTTACACTAAGCCTAACCCTAACCCTAACACTCTCTAAAACTAAGCATAACCATAACCCTAACACAAACACTAATCCTAAACTTAAACCTAATTATTACACTAACCCTAACACTAAGCCTAACCTTAACAAAAACCCTAAACCTAAACCTATTCCTAACCCTAAAACAAACCCTAACCCTAAACCTAAAACTAATGCTTACACAAGCCCAACTCTTAACCCTAACCATCACCCTTACCCTAACTCTAACACTAACCCAAAACTAACCCTAAACCTAACATAAACCCCACCCTAACCCTAAAACTAATGCTTACACCAACCCTAACACAAACCCTAAGCCTAACCCTAACCCTCATCCTAATGCTTACACCAACATAACACTAACCCTAACCTCACACTAACCATGGCCCTAAACCTAAACCTCACCATCACCCTCACCCAAACCCTAACCCTAACCCTAACTCTAACACAAACCCTAACACAAACCTTAACCCTTAATCTTAAAGGAACCCAGACCATAAAACCAACCCTAACCCTAATTGAAACCCTAAACCTAACCAAAACCCTAAGCCTACCTGAAAACCTAACGCCAACTGTAAGCCAATTGCTTACACCAACACTAACCCTAACCTTAAAACTAACCCAAACCCTAAACTAACCCTAACCCTAACACAAACCCTAACCATAAACCTAAACTTAACCCATACCTTAACACTAACCCTAACCCTAAGCCTAACCCTAACACAAACCCTAACCTTAACCTTAAACCTAATGCTTACACCAACCCTAAACCTAACCCTAACCCTAACCCTTACCCTAACACAAACCCTCACCCTAACCCTAACCTTAAACCTAACCCTAATGCTTACAGTAACACTAACCCTAAACTTAACCCTAACAAAAACCCTAACCCTAACCTTAACATTAACCCTAAACTTAACTGGAAAAATAACCGCAACTATAACCCAAATGCTTACACCAAGCCTAACCCTAAACTTAACAATCTCTATCCCTAAGCCTAGCGCTAACCCTAACACAAACACTAACCCTAACCCCAACCCTATCCGTAACCCTAAGAAAAACCCTAACCCTAACGTAATGCTTACACCAACCCAAGAGCTAAGCCTAATCATCAACCTTACCCTAACCCTAACGCTAACACTAACACTAACCCTAACCCTAACACAAACCCTAAGCCCAACCCTAAACCTAATGCTTACACTAACCCTAACCCTAACCCTCACCTAACCCTAACCCTATCCTAAACCCTAACCCAAATGCTTACGCCAAGCCTAACCCTAACCCTAACACTCTCTGACCCTAAGCCTAACCCTAACCCTAACACAAACCCTAACCCTAACCCTAACCTAATGCTTACACCAACACTAACCCTAACAGCAACCATAACGCTAATATAAACCCAAACCCTAATGCAAAATCTAATGCTTACACCAACCCTAACCCTAAACCTCACCCTAATCCTAACCCTAACCCTAACCCTAGCCCTAACACAAACACTAAGCCTAACCCTAACACTAATGCTTACACCAACACTAACCCTAGCATAAACCCTAACCCTAACCCTAAGCCAACCTGGAACCCTAACACCAACATTTATCCAAATGCTTACAAAAAGCCTAACCCTAAGCTTAACTCTCTCTAACCCTAATCCTAACCCTAACCCTAACACAAACCCTAAACCTAACCCTAACCCTATCCCTAACCCTAACCCTAACATAAACCCTAACAATATCACTAAACCTAACAATAACACTAAGCATACACCACCCTATCCCTAACCGTAACCCTCAAATTAACCCTCACCTTCACCCTAAAACTAACGCTTACGCAAACCTTAACACTAACCATAATCGTAACAATAAGCCTACCTGGAACCCTAACACAAACTGTAACTTAAATGCTTACACCAAGCCTAACCCTAACCCTAACACTCTCTAACACTAACCCTAACCCTAACCCTAACACAAGCCCTAACCCTATCCCTAACCCCAACATTAACCCTAAAAATACATCGAACACTAACCCTACCATAAAACAAATGCTTACACCAACACTAACCCTAAACCTAACACTCTCTAACCCTAACCCTAACCCTAAACCTAAACCTAACCCTAAACAAACCCAAACCCTAACCATAACCCTAACCCCAACCCTAACCCTAACCCCAACTGTAAACCAATAACTTCCACCAAACCTAACACTACCCTAACATTCTCTAACCCTAACTCTAATGCTATCCCTAACCCTAACACAAAACCTAACCCTAACCCTTAACCCTAATGCTTACACCAACCTTAAACCTCCCCTACCCTAACCCTAAACCCTAACATTCTCTAACTCTAAGCCTAACCAAAACCCTAACACAAACCCTAACCCTAACCATAAACTAATGCTTACACCAACCCAAAACCTAACCCTAACCCTAACACTAACACTAACCCTAACCCTAACAATAACCCTAATGCTTACACAAACAATAACCCTTAACCTAACCCTAACCCTAACCCTAACACAAACCCTAACACTAACACTAACCGTAACCCTATGCCTATCTGGAACCCTAACTTCAACCTTAACACAAATGATTACTCCAAGCCTAACCCTAACCCTAACACACTTTAACTCTAAGCCTAACCCTAACTCTAACACAAAGCCTAAACTTAACCCTAAACCTAATGCGTACACCAACTCTAACCCTAACCCTAAGTCGAACCCTAACCCTATCCCTAACCTTAACCCTAAAACAAACCCTAACCCTAACATTAACCATTACCCTAAAACAAACCCTAACCCAAACCCTAACCTAAAAGCTTACAGCAAGCCTAACCCTAACCCTAACACAAACACTAATCTTAAACTTAAACCTAATTCTTACACCAACCTTAACCCTAACCCAAACCCTAACACAAACCCTAAAACTACACCTATCCCTAACCTTAAAACAAACCCTAACATTAACCCTAAACCTAATGCTTACACCAACCTTAATCTTAACCCTAACCATCAATTTCACCCTAACTCTAACCCTAACCCTAATATTAACCCTAAACCTTCAACAAACCCTAACCCTAACCCTAAACCTAATGCTTACACTAACCCTTACCATAACTGTAACCCTAACCATAACCCTAACACAAACCCTGACCCTAAACCTAAACCTAATGCTTACACCAACACTAACACTAACCATAACCCTAAAGTAAACCTTAACCCTAACACTAAATGTAATGCTTACACCAACCCTAACCCTAACCTTAACTCTCACTCTAACCCTAACACAAACCCTGACCCTAACACTAACAATAACACTGACCCTAAGCCTACCTGGAACCCTAACCCCAACCAGAACCTAAATGCTTACTCCAAGCCTTACCCTAACAGTAGCACTCTCTAACCCTAAGCCTAACCCTAACCCTAACACAAACACTAACCCTAACCATAAATCTAATGCTTACACCAAACCTAACACTAACCCTAACTCTAACCCTAACCTTAACACAAACCCTAACCGTAACGATAACACAAACCCTAACCCTAACCCTAACCCTAATATTAACCCTAACCTACCTGGAGAACTAACTACAACTGTAACCCAAATGCTTACACCAAGCAGAACCCTAAACGTAACAATCTCTATCCCTAAGCCTAACCCTAACCCTAACATAAACACTAACCCTAACCCTAACCCTATCCGTAACCTATGACAAACCCTAACCCTAGCACTAAACCTATTGCTTACACGAACTCTAAACCTAACCCTAACCATCACCTTTACCCTGCCCTAACCCTAACCCTAACACTAACCCTAACCCTAACACAAACCCTAACCCTAACCGTAAACCTAATGTTACACCAACCTTAACCCTGACCCTCACCCTAATCCTAACCCTAACCTAAACCCTAACTTTAATGCTAACACAAAGCATAACAGTAACCCTAACACTCTCTAACCCTAAGCCTAACCCTAAACCTAACACAAACCCTAACACTAACAGTAACGTAACGCTAACACCAACCCTAACCTTAACACTCACCATAACCCTAACAAAAACCCAAACCCTACGCTAAATCTAATGCTTACACCAACCCTAACACTCACCCTAACCCTAACGCTAAACCTAACCCTAACACTAACACAAATCCTAACCCTAACTCTAACCCTAAAGCTTACACCAACCCTAACCCGAACCTAACACAAACCCTAACACTAACCCTAACCCTAACCACAAGCCTACCCTAATCCTAACCCCAACATTAACGAAATGCTTACACCATGCCTAATCCTAAGCCTAACAATCTCTAAGACTAAGCCTTACCCTACCCCAAACAAAAACCCTAACCCTAACCCTATCCCTAAAGGTAACCCTAACACAAACCCTAACAATAACCCTAAACTTAACCATAACACTAAGGTTGCACCAACACTATTCCTAACCCTAACTCTCACCCTAAACCCTAAGCCTCACCCTCACCCTAACGCTAATGCTTACGCCAACCCTACACTAAGCCTAACCATAACAATAAGCCTATCTGGAACCCTAACACAAACTGTACTCAAATGGTTACACCAAGCCTAACCCTAACCCTAAACTCTATAACAATAAGTCTAACCCTAGCCCTAACACAAAACCTAAAACTAAATCTAACACTAACCCTAACCCTAACACTAATGCTTACACCAAACCTAACCCTATCCCTAATCCTAACCATAACACAAACCCTAACTCTATCCCTAACCCTAACATTAACCCTAAAACTACCTGGAACCCTAACCCCAACCGTAACCCAAATGATTACACCAAGCCTAACTCTAACTCTAACCTTAACCCTAACACAAACCCAAACACTAACCCTAACACAAACGCTAACCTTAACACAAACCCTAACCCTAACCCTGACCCTAACATTAACCCTAAACCTACCAGGAACGCTAACCCTAACCGTAAGCCAGATGCTTACACCAACACTACCCTAACCCTAACACTCTCTAACCATAACCCTAACCCTAAACATAACCCTAAACCTAACACTAACCCTAACACAAACCCTAACTCCAACTGTAACCCAAATGCTTACACCAAAACAAACCCTACCCTAACATTCTCTAACCCTAACCCTAACCCTATTCCTAACCTAACACAAACCTTAACCTTAACCTTAAAACTAATGCTTACACCAACCCTAACCCTAACACTAACCCTAACCATAAACCTAACCATAACACTAATGCTTACACAAACCCTAAAACTAACCCTACCCTAACTCTAACAAACCCCCAAAACTCTCTAACTCTAAGCCTAAACATAACCCTAACACAATCTCTAACTCTAACCCTAAAACTTATGCTTACACCAACCCTAATCCTAAACCTAACCCTAATTCTTACACCAACCCATAACCCTAACCCTAACACAAACTCTAACCCTAAACCTAATGCTTATACTAATCCTATCTGTAACCCTAACTTCAACCTTAACACAGATGCTTACACAAAGCATAACCATAACACCCTCTAACCCTAAGCCTAACCCTAACACTAACACAAACACTAATCCAAACAATAAACCTAATGCTTAAACCAACCTTAACCCTAACCCTAACCCTAACCCTATCTCTAACCCTAACCCTAAACCTATCCCTAACTCAAACACTAACCCTAACCCTAAACTTATTGCTTACACAAACTCTAAACCTAACCCTAACCATCACCGTTACCCTAACCCTAACCCAAACCCTAACACTAACCCTAAACCTAACACAAACCTTAACCCTAACCCTAAACCTAATGCTTACACCAACCCTAACCCTAACCCTAAACCTAAACCTAACCTTATCCCTAACCCTAAAGCTTACACCAACCCTAACCCTAACCCTAACGCTAACAGAAACAATAAAGCTAACCCTAAACCTAATGCTTACACCAACCCTAAACATAACCCTAACCCTAACCCTAACACAAACCCTGACAAAAACCGTAAACCTATTGCTTACACCAACCAAAACACTAACCCTAACACTAACCCTAACACTAATCCTAACACAACCTCTAACCATAACCCTCATCCTAATGCTTTCACCAATCATAACCCTAAGCCTAATCCTAACCCTAAGACAAACGCTAACACTAACCCTAACCCTAACCCCAACACTAAGCCTACCTGGAACTCTAAACCCAACCATAACCCAAATGCTTACACCAAGGTTAACCCTAACCCTAAACCTAACACTCTCTCACCCTAAGCCTAGCCCTAAGCCTAACACAAACCCTAAGCCTAACACTAACCCAATCCCTATCCCTAACCATAACACAAACCCTAACCTTATTATAAACCTAACCCTACACTAACGCTTACCCCAACCCTAACACTAACCCTAACACTAACCCTATCCCTAACCCTAAATCTAAAGCTTAAACCAAACCTAACCCTAACCCTAAACGTAACACAGGCACCAACATAACCCTAACACAAACCCTAACCCTATCCCTAACCCTAACCCTACCTGGAACCCTAACTCCAACTGTAACCCATATGCTTACACCAAGCATAACCCGAAGCCTAACCCTCTCTAATCCTAAACCTATTCCTAACCCTTAGAAAAAACCTAACCCTAACCCTATCCCTAAACCTCACCCTAACACAAACCCTAACCCTCACGATAAACCTAACCAGAACACTAATGCATACACCAACCCTATCCCTAACGCTAAATCTCACCCTAACCCAAACCCTAAATCTAATGCTTCCGCCAACGCTAACCCTAACCCTAACACTAAACCTTACCCTAGGCCTACCTGGTACCCTAACCCAAACAGTAACTCAAATGCTTGCATCAAGCCTAACCCTAACCTTAACACTCTCTAACCCTAAGCCTAAACCTAACCCTAACACAAACCATAACACAAACCCTAACACTAACCCTAAACCTAATGCTTACACCAACACTAACCCTAAACCTAATGCATACACCAAGCCCAATCCTAACCCTAGCACTCTCTAACCATATCCCTAACCCTAATGCTTATACCAAGCCTAATCCTAGCCCTATCACTCTCTAACCCTAAGCCTAACCCTAAACTTAACACAAACCCTAACCCTAACCCTAAACCTAATGCTTACACCAACCCTTTACCTAACCCTAACCATAACCCTAACACAAACCCTAACCCTCTCCCTAAACCTATTGCTTACACCAACCCCAACCTTAACACTCACCCTAACCCTAACGCTTACCCTAACGCTAAATCTAACTCCAAACCTAAAGGAAACCCTAACCCTAACCCTAACACACACCCTCACCCTAACCCTAACCCTAACCCTAACCCTAAGCCTACCTGGAACCCTAACCCAAACTGTAACCCAAATGCTTACACCAAGCCGAACCCTAACCTTAACATTCTCTAACCCTAAAACTAACCCTATCCCTAGCATAAACCAAAACCATAAACCTAAACCTAATGCTTACACCAACCCTAACCCTAACCCTAACACAAAACCTAACCATAAGCCTAAACCTAACAGAAACCCTAACCCTAACCCTAAACCTAATGCTTAAACCAACCCGGACCCTCACCCTAACAATAACACAAACCCAAACCCAAACCCTAACCCTAACCCTAACCCTAACCCTAAGCCTACCTGGAACCCTAACAAAACCGTAACCCAAATGCTTACACAACCCTAACCCTAACCCTAACACTCTGTAACTCTAAAGATAAAGCTAACCCTAATACAAACCCTAACCCTAAACCTAATGCTTACACCAGCCCTAATGCTAACCCTAACCCTTACACTAACCCTAACACAAACCCTAACACTAACCCTAACCCTAATGCTTACACCAACCCTAACCCAAACATTAACCCTAACAAAAAGCCTAAAGCTCAGCCTAACGCTAACCCTAACCCTAAGCCTATCTGGAAACCTAAACACAACTGTAACCCAAATGCTTACTCCTAGCCAAACCCTAACCATAACACTCTATAACACTAAGCCTAAGCCTAAACCTAACACAAACCCTAACCCTAACCCTAACCCTAAGCCTAACTGCAACTGTAACCTCAACATTAACCCAAATGCTTAAACCATGCCTAATCCTAAGCCTAACACTCTCTAAACCTAAGCCTTACCCTAAACCAAACAAAAACCCTAACACTAACCCTAACCCTATGCCTACCCCGAAACCTAACAATAACCCTAAACCTAACCATAACACTAAGGTTACACCAACCCTATCCCTAACCCTAACCCTCACCCTAACCCTAAGCCTAACCCTCACCCTAACACTAATGCTTACGCCACCATAACACTAAGCCTAACCCTAACAATAAGCCTACCAGGAACCCTAACCCAAACTGTAACTCAAACGCTTACACCAAGCCTAACCCAAACCTAACACTCTCTAACCCTAAGCCTAACCCTGGCCCTAACACAAAACCTAACACTACACCTAATACTAACACCAAACCTAACCCTAACTCTAACTCTAACCCTAACCCTAACACAAACACTAACCCTAACCCTAACACAAACCCTACACCTAACACTAATGCTTACACAAAACCTAACCCTAACACTAACCCTAACCCTAACATTACCCCTAAAATAATTCCTAACCCTAACATTACCCCTAAAACTACCTGGAACCCTAACCCCAACCGTAACCCAAAGGATTACACCAACCCTAACCCTACTTCTAACTCTAACCCTAACACAAACCCTGACACTAACCCTAACACAAACCATATCCCTAACCCTAACCCTGACCCTAACATGAACTCTAAACCTACCAGGAACCCTAACCCTAACCGTAAACCAGATGCTTACAACAACACTAACTCTAACCCTAACACTCTCTAACAATAATCCTAACCCTAAACCTAACCCTAACCATAACACAAACCCTAACACAAACCCTAACCACAACTGTAACCCAATTACTTACCCCAACACTAACCCTACCCTAACATTCTCTAAACCTAACCCTAACCCTATCGCTATTCCTAAACTTAACACAAACCCTAACCTTACCACAAACCTAACCATAACACTAATGCTTACACCAACCCTATCCCTAACCCGAAACCGCACCCTAACCCAAACCCTAACACTAATGCTTGCGCCAATCCTAACCCTCACCCTCACCCTAACCCTAACCCTAAGCCTACATGGAACCATAAACCAAACTGACCAAAATGCTTACACCAAGCCTAACCCTAACCATAACACAAACCCTAACCATAAAGCTAATGCTTACACCAACACTAACCATAACACTAACTCTAACCCTAACCCTAACACAAACCCCAACCCTAAACCTAACCCTATCCCTAATCCTAACACAAACCCTAACCCTAACACTAAATCTAATGCTGACACCAACCCTAACCCTAATCATAACCCTCATCCTTACCCTAAACCTAACTCTAACCCTAACTCTAACTCTAACCCTAACCCTAACCCTAACACAAACATTAACCCTAAAACTAAGCCTAAGGCTTACACCAAGCCTAACCCAAACACTAAAACTTACACCAAGTCTAACACTAACACTAACACTCTATAACCTTAACTCTAAACCTAATGCTTATACCAGGCCTAATACTAATCCTAAATCTCTAACCCTAACCCTAACGCTAACCCTAATATAACACAAAACCTAACCGTAACCATAAACCTAATGCTTACACCAAGCCTAACCCTAACCCTAACACAAACCCTACCCTAACCATAAACCTATTGCTTACACCACCCCTAAACCTAACCCTAACCCTAACCATAACACTAACCCTAACCTTAAACCTAACACCAATTATAAAACAAAACCTAACCCTAACCCTAACCATAAATCTAAGCCTAACCCTAACCCTACCTTGAAACCTAAGCCAAACTGTAACCCAAATGCTTACACAAAGCCTAAACTTAACCCTAACATTCTCTAACCCTAAAATTAACCCTAACCCTAACAAAAACCCTAAGCCTAACCCCAAAACTAACCCTAACCCTAACAATAACACTAACCCTAACACAAACACTAACCCTAACCCTAACATTAGCTTACACCAACAATAACCCTAACCATAACACAAACCCTAACCCTAAACAAAGCCTAACCCTAACCCTAACCCTAACCCTAAGCCTACCTGGAATCCTAACCCAAACTTAACCCAAAGGCTTACACAATCCCTAACCCTAATCCTAACACTCTCTAACTCTAAGCCTAACCTTAACCCTAACACAAACCCTAACCCTAACCCTAAACCTAATGCTTACACCAACTCTAACCCTAACCCTAACACAAACCCTACCCTAACCATAAACCTATTGTTTACAAAAACCCTAACCCTGACCCTAACCATAACACTAACCCTAAACTTAACCCTAACAACAATTATAAAACAAAACCTAACACTAACCCTAACACAAAACCTAACAAAAATCCTAACCCTAACCCTAACCTTACCTTGAACCCTAAGCCAAACTGTACCCCAAATGCTTACACAAAGCCTAAACTTAACCCTAAGATTCTCTAACCCTAAGATTAACCCTAACCCTAAAAAAACCCTAAGCCTAACCCTAAACCTAATGCCTACACCAATCCTAACCCTAACCATATATTTAAACCTAACCCTAACACAAACCATAACTCAAACCCTAACATAAACCCTAACCCTAACCCTAACCCTCACCCTAAACCTAACCCTAATGCCTAACACTAACCCTAACACAAACCCTAACCCTAACCCTAACCCTAACCTTAATGCTTACAACAACAATAAGCCTAACCCTAACCCTCACCCTAACCCTAAACAAAGCTTAACCCTAACCCTAACCCTAACCCTAAGCCTACCTGGAACCCTAACCCAACCGTAACCCAAAGGCTTACACCAACCCTAACCCTAACCCTAACACTCTCTGTATCTAAGCCTAACCTTAACCCTAACACAAACCCTAACGCTAACCCTAAACTTAATGCTTACACCAACCCTAAACCTAACCTTAACTCTACCTTAACCCTCACACAAACCGTAAGCCTAACCCTAAACCTAACATAAACCCTAAACCTACCTAGAAACCTAACCGAATTTGAAACCCAAATGCTTACACCAAGCCTATCTCCAAACCTAATACTCTCTAACCCCAAGCCTAACCCTAACCCTAACACAAACACTAATCCTAAGCCTAAACGTAATGCTTTCAAGAAACCTAACCCTAATCCTAACTATAACCCTATCACTAACACAAACACTAACCCTAACCCTAACCATATCCCTAACCCTAACCCTAACACAAAACCTAACCCAAACCCTAAACCGAATGCATACATCACCCAAACATAACCCTAACCATCACCCTTACCCGAACCCTAACCCGAACCCTGACCCTAACCATAACACTAACACTAACCCTAACACAAAACTTCTCTAACACTAACCACAACCCTAATGCTTACACCAAGCCTAACCCTAACCCCAACACTCTCTAACTCTAAGCCTAACCCTAACCCTAAGACAAACCCTAACCCTAACCCTAAATCTAATGCTTACACCAACACTAACCCTAACCCTAACACTAACACAAACCCTCAGCCTAACCCTAAACATATTGCTTACACCAACCCTAACCCTAACCCTCACCCTCACCCTAACCCTAACGCTTACCCTAACGCTAAATCTAACTCCAACCCTAAATGAAACCCTAACCCTAACCCTCACACCCTCACCCTAACCCTAACCCTTACCCTAAGCCTACCTGGAACCCTAACCCAAACTGTAACCCAAATGCTTACACCAAGCCGAACCCTAAACTTAACATTCTCTAACCCTAAAACTAACCCTATCCCTAGCATAAACCAAAACCATAAACCTAAACCTAATGCTTACATCAACCCTAAGCCTAACCCTAACACAAAACCTAACCCTAAGCCTAAACCTAACAGAAACCCTAACCCTAACCCTAATGCTTACACGAACCCTAACCCAAACCCTCACCCTTAACCTAACCCTAAGCCTAACACTAACACTAACACTAACCCTAAACCTAATGCTTACACAAATCCTAACCCTAATCCTAACCCTAACACTAACCCTAACACAAAATCTTAAAACTAACCCTAAACCTAATGCTTAAACCAACCCTCACTCTCACCCTAACAATAACACAAACCCAAACCCTAACCCTAACCCTAACCCTAACCCTAACCCTAAGCCTACCTGGAACCCTAACAAAACTGTAACCCAAATGCTTACACAACCCTAACCCTAACCCTAACACTCTGTAACTCTAAAGATAAAGCTAACCCTAATACAAACCCTAACCCTAACCCTAAACCTAATGCTTACACCAGCCCTAATGCTAACCCTAACCCTTACACTAACCCTAACACTAACCCTAACACTAACCCTAACCCTAATGCTTACACCAACCCTAACCCAAACATTAACCCTAACAAAAAGCCTAAAGCTCAGCCTAACGCTAACCCTAACCCTAAGCCTATCTGGAAACCTAAACACAACTGTAACCCAAATGCTTACTCCTAGCCAAACCCTAACCTTACCACTCTCTAACCCTAAGCCTAACCCTGGCCCTAACACAAACCCTAACCCTAACCCTAAGCCTAACTGCAACTGTAACCTCAACATTAACCCAAATGCTTAAACCATGCCTAATCCTAAGCCTAACACTCTCTAAACCTAAGCCTTACCCTAAACCAAACAAAAACCCTAACACTAACCCTAACCCTATGCCTAACCCGAAACCTAACAATAACCCTAAACCTAACCATAACACTAAGGTTACACCAACCCTATCCCTAACCCTAACCCTCACCCTAACCCTAAGCCTAACCCTCACCCTAACACTAATGCTTACGCCACCATAACACTAAGCCTAACCCTAACAATAAGCCTACCAGGAACCCTAACCCAAACTGTAACTCAAACGCTTACACCAAGCCTAACCCAAACCTAACACTCTCTAACCCTAAGCCTAACCCTGGCCCTAACACAAAACCTAACACTACACCTAATACTAACACCAAACCTAACCCTAACTCTAACTCTAACCCTAACCCTAACACAAACCCTACACCTAACACTAATGCTTACACAAAACCTAACCCTAACACTAACCCTAACCCTAACACAAACCCTAAAATAATTCCTAACCCTAACATTACCCCTAAAACTACCTGGAACCCTAACGCCAACCGTAACCCAAAGAATTACACCAACCCTAACCCTACTTCTAACTCTAACCCTAACACAAACCCTAACACTAACCCTAACACAAACCCTAACCCTAACCCTAACCCTAACCCTGACCCTAACATGAACTCTAAACCTACCAGGAACCCTAACCCTAACCGTAAACCAGATGCTTACAACAACACTAACTCTAACCCTAACACTCTCTAACAATAATCCTAACCCTAAACCTAACCCTAACCATAACACAAACCCTAACACAAACCCTAACCACAACTGTAACCCAATTACTTACCCCAACACTAAACCTACCCTAACATTCTCTAAACCTAACCCTAACCCTAAACCTATTCCTAACCCTAACACAAACCCTAACCTTACCACAAACCTAACCATAACACTAATGCTTACACAAACTCTATCCCTAACCCGAAACTTCACCCTAACCCAAACCCTAACACTAATGCTTGCGCCAACCCTAACCCTCACCCTCACCCTAACCCTAACCCTAAGCCTACATGGAACCATAAACCAAACTGACCAAAATGCTTACACCAAGCCTAACCCTAACCCTAACACTCTTTAACCCTAAACCTAACCCTAACCATAACACAAACCTTAACCCTAAAGCTAATGCTTACACCAACACTAACCATAACATTAACTCTAACCCTAACCCTAACACAAATCCCAACACTAAACCTAACCCTATCCCTAATCCTAACACAAACCCTAACCCTAACACTAAATCTAATGCTGACACCAACCCTAACCCTAATCCTAACCCTATGCTTAATGCCGTTTGAGTGCATTGTCCTGAAATGCAGCTTGGTGAGCATCCCACACAAACGAAGGCTCCACAGGCGGGTTTCACATGCCACCAACTCCACATTCAGAAACCACTTCAGCGCCAAAGCCGTTTTCAGCTAGCCCTAAAAACAAAGGCGCTAGACGCAAATGTTGCTGTAAGAGCTAATTCCATCAAGCAGCACTGCATGTTGCTGAGTTGCATATTGAAGAAGAATCAGCCGAGTGGTTCTTGTGGCAACACAACTCCATTTGGCTCACTGATTTCACACACCATCAGGCTGACTGCGGCTCTCAAGTAAACTCAGATTTCGCACACTATGCTTAATGCCGTTTGAGTGCATTGTCCTGAAATGCAGCTTGGTGAGCATCCCACACAAACGAAGGCTCCTCATCCGGGTTTCACATGCCACCAACTCCACATTCAGAAACCACTTCAGCGCCAAAGCTGTATTCAGCTAGCCCTAAATACAAAGGCGCTAGACGCAAATGTTGCTGTAAGAGCTAATTCCATCAAGCAACACGGCATGTTGCTGAATTGCATATTGAAGAAGAATCAGCCGAGTGGTTCTTGTGGCAGCACAACTCCATTGGGCTCACTGACTTCACACAAGATCAGGCTGACAGGCAGCTCTCAATTAAACTCTGATTTCGCACACTATGCTTAATGCCGTTTGAGTGCATTGTCCTGAAATGCAGCTTGGTGAGCATCCCACACAAACGAAGGCTCGTCAGCCGGGTTTCACATGCCACCAACTCCACATTCAGAAACCACTTCAGCGCCACAGCCGTTTTCAGCTAGCCATAAATAATTAGGCGCTAGATGCAAATGTTGCTGCAAGAGCTAATTCCATCAAGCAGCACTGCATGTTGCTGAATTGCATATTGAAGAAGAATCAGTCGAGTGGTTCTTGTGGAAGCACATCTCCATTTGGCTCACTGACTTCACACACCATCAGGCTGACAGGCAGCTCTCAAGCAAACTACGAGTTCACACACTATGCTTAATGCCGTTTGAGTGCATTGTCCTGAAATGCAGCTTGGTGAGCATCCCACACAAACGAAGGCTCCACAGGCGGGTTTCACATGCCACCAACTCCACATTCAGAAACCACTTCAGCGCCAAAGCCGTTTTCAGCTAGCCATAAATAAATAGGCGCTAGATGCAAATGTTGCTGCAAGAGCTAATTCCATCAAGCAACACTGCATGTTGCTGAATTGCATATTGAAGAAGAATCAGCCGAATGGTTCTTGTGGCAGCACAACTCCATTTGGCTCACTGACTTCACACACCATCAGGCTGACAGGCAGCTCTCAAGCAAACTACGAGTTCACACACTCTGCTTAATGCCGTTTGAGTGCATTGTCCTGAAATGCAGCTTGGTGAGGATCCCACACATACGAAGGCTCCACAGGCGGGTTTCACATGCCACCTACTCCACAATCAGAAACCACTTCAGCGCCAAAGCCGTTTTCAGCTAGCCCTAAATACAAAGGCGCTAGATGCAAATGTTGCTATAAGAGCTAATTCCATCAAGCAACACTGCATGTTGCTGAATTGCATATTGAAGAAGAATCAGCCGAGTGGTTCTTGTGGCAGCACATCTCCATTTGGCTCACTGTCTTCACACACCATCAGGCTGACAGGCAGCTCTCAAGCAACTCAGATTTTGCAAAGTATGCTTAATGCCGTTTGAGTGCATTGTCCTGAAATGCAGCTTGGTGAGCATCCCACACAAACGAAGGCTCCACAGCCGGGTTTCACATGCCACCAACTCCACATTCAGAAACCACTTCAGCGCCAAAGCCGTTTTCAGCTACCCTAAATACAAAGGCGCTAGACGCAAATGTTGCTGTAAGAGCTAATTCCATCAAGCAACACGGCATGTTGCTGAATTGCATATTGAAGAAGAATCAGCCGAGTGGTTCTTGTGGCAGCACAACTCCATTTGGCTCACTGACTTCACACACCATCAGGCTGACAGGCAGCTCTCAAGCAAACTACGAGTTCGCACACTATGCTTAATGCCGTTTGAGTGCATTGTCCTGAAATGCAGCTTGGTGAGGATCCCACACATACGAAGGCTCCACAGGCGGGTTTCACATGCCACCAACTCCACATTCAGAAACCACTTCAGCGCCAAAGCCGTTTTCAGCTAGCCCTAAATACAAAGGCGCTAGACGCAAATGTTGCGGTAAGAGCTAATTCCATCAAGCAACAGGGCATGTTGCTGAATTGCATATTGAAGAAGAATCAGCCGAGTGGTTCTTGTGGCAGCACAACTCCATTTGGCTCACTGACTTCACACACCATCAGGCTGACAGCAGCTCTCAAGCAAACTACGATTTCACACACTATGCTTAATGCCGTTTGAGTGCATTGTCCTGAAATGCAGCTTGGTGAGCATCCCACACAAACGAAGGCTCAACAGGCGGGTTTCACATGTCACCAACTCCACATTCAGAAACCACTTCAGCGCCAAACGCGTTTTCAGCTAGCCCTAAATACAAAGGCCCTAGACGCAAATGTTGCTGTAGGAGCTAATTCCATCAAGCAACACTGCATGTTGCTGAATTGCATATTGAAGAAGAATCAGGCAAGTGGTTCTTGTGGCAGCACAACTCCATTTGGCTCACTGACTTCACACACCATCAGGCTGACAGGCAGCTCTCAAGCAAACTACGAGTTCACACACTATGCTTAATGCCGTTTGAGTGCATTGTCCTGAAATGCAGCTTGGTGAGCATCCCACACAAACGAAGGCTCCACAGCCGGGTTTCACATGCCACCAACTCCACATTCAGAAACCACTTCAGCGCCAAAGCCGTTTTCAGCTAGCCCTAAATACAAAGGCCCTAGACACAAATGTTGCTGTAAGAGCTAATTCCATCAAGCAACACTGCATGTTGCTGAATTGCATATTGAAGAAGAATCAGCCGAGTGGTTCTTGTGGCAGCACAACTCCATTTGGCTCACTGTCTTCCCACACCATCAGGCTGACAGGCAGCTCTCAATTAAACTCTGATTTCGCACACTATTCTTAATGCCGTTTGAGTGCATTGTCCTGAAATGCAGCTTGGTGAGCATCCCACACAAACGAAGGCTCCACAGGCGGGTTTCACATGCCACCAACTCCACATTCAGAAACCACTTCAGCGCCAAAGCTGTTTTCAACTAGCCCTAAATACAAAGGCGCTAGACGCAAATGTTGCTGTAAGAGCTAATTCCATCAAGCAACACTGCATGTTGCTGAATTGCATATTGAAGAAGAATCATCCGAGTGGTTCTTGTGGCAGCACATCTCCATTTGGCTCAGTGACTTCACACACCATCAGGCTGACAGGCAGCTCTCAAGCAAACTACGAGTTCACACACTATGCTTAATGCCGTTTGAGTGCATTGTCCTGAAATGCAGCTTGGTGAGCATCCCACACAAACGAAGGCTCGTCAGCCGGTTTTCACATGCCACCAACTCCACATTCAGAAACCACTTCAGTGCCAAAGCCGTTTTCAGCTAGCCATAAATAAATAGGCGCTAGATGCAAATGTTGCTGTAAGAGCTAATTCCATCAAGCAACACTGCATGTTGCTGAATTGCATATTGAAGAAGAATCAGCCGAGTGGTTCTTGTGGCAGCACAACTCCATTTGGCTCACTGACTTCACACACCATCAGGCTGACAGGCAGCTCTCAAGCAAACTACGAGTTCGCACACTATGCTTAATGCCGTTTGAGTGCATTGTCCTGAAATGCAGCTTGGTGAGCATCCCACACAAACGAAGGCTCCACGGGCGGGTTTCACATGCCACCTACTCCACATTCAGAAACCACTTCAGCGCCAAAGCCGTTTTCAGCTAGCCATAAATACAAAGGCGCTAGACGCAAATGTTGCTATAAGAGCTAATTCCATCAAGCAACACTGCATGTTGCTGAACTGCATATTGAAGAAGAATCAGCCGAGTGGTTCTTGTGGCAGCACATCTCCATTTGGCTCACTGTCTTCACACACCATCAGGCTGACAGGCAGCTCTCAAGCAACTCAGATTTCGCAAAGTATTCTTAATGCCGTTTGAGTGCATTGTCCTGAAATGCAGCTTGGTGAGCATCCCACACAAACGAAGGCTCCACAGCCGGGTTTCACATGCCACCAACTCCACATTCAGAAACCACTTCAGCGCCAAAGCCGTTTTCAGCTACCCTAAATACAAAGGCGCTAGACGCAAATGTTGCTGTAAGAGCGAATTCCATCAAGCAACACGGCATGTTGCTGAATTGATATTGAAGAAGAATCAGCCGAGTGGTTCTTGTGGCAGCACAACTCCATTTGGCTCACTGTCTTCACACACCATCAGGCTGACAGCAGCTCTCAAGCAAACTACGAGTTCACACACTATGCTTAATGCCGTTTGAGTGCATTGTCCTGAAATGCAGCTTGGTGAGCATCCCACACAAACGAAGGCTCCACAGGCGGGTTTCACATGCCACCAACTCCACATTCAGAAACCACTTCAGCGCCAAACGCGTTTTCAGCTAGCCCTAAATACAAAGGCCCTAGACGCAAGTGTTGCTGTAGGAGCTAATTCCATCAAGCAACACTGCATGTTGCTGAATTGCATATTGAAGAAGAATCAGGCAAGTGGTTCTTGTGGCAGCACAACTCCATTTGGCTCACTGACTTCACACACCATCAGGCTGACAGGCAGCTCTCAAGCAAACTACGAGTTCACACACTATGCTTAATGCCGTTTGAGTGCATTGTCCTGAAATGCAGCTTGGTGAGCATCCCACACAAACGAAGGCTCCACAGCCGGGTTTCACATGCCACCAACTCCACATTCAGAAACCACTTCAGCGCCAAAGCCGTTTTCAGCTAGCCCTAAATACAAAGGCCCTAGACACAAATGTTGCTGTACGAGCTAATTCCATCAAGCAACACTGCATGTTGCTGAATTGCATATTGAAGAAGAATCAGCCGAGTGGTTCTTGTGGCAGCACAACTCCATTTGGCTCACTGTCTTCCCACACCATCAGGCTGACAGGCAGCTCTCAATTAAACTCTGATTTCGCACACTATGCTTAATGCCGTTTGAGTGCATTGTCCTGAAATGCAGCTTGGTGAGCATCCCACACAAACGAAGGCTCCACAGGCGGGTTTCACATGCCACCAACTCCACATTCAGAAACCACTTCAGCGCCAAAGCTGTTTTCAACTAGCCCTAAATACAAAGGCGCTAGACGCAAATGTTGCGGTAAGAGCTAATTCCATCAAGCAACACTGCATGTTGCTGAATTGCATATTGAAGAAGAATCATCCGAGTGGTTCTTGTGGAAGCACATCTCCATTTGGCTCACTGACTTCACACACCATCAGGCTGACAGGCAGCTCTCAAGCAAACTACGAGTTCACACACTATGCTTAATGCCGTTTGAGTGCATTGTCCTGAAATGCAGCTTGGTGAGCATCCCACACAAACGAAGGCTCCACAGGCGGAATTCACATGCCACCAACTCCACATTCAGAAACCACTTCAGCGCCAAAGCTGTTTTCAACTAGCCCTAAATACAAAGGACCTAGACGCAAATGTTGCTGTAAGAGCTAATTCCATCAAGCAACACTGCATGTTGCTGAATTGCATATTGAAGAAGAATCAGCCGAGTGGTTCTTGTGGCAGCACAACTCCATTTGGCTCACTGACTTCACACACCATCAGGATGACAGGCAGCTCTCAAGCAAACTACGAGTTCACACACTATGCTTAATGCCGTTTGAGTGCATTGTCCTGAAATGCAGCTTGGTGAGCATCCCACACAAACGAAGGCTCCACAGGCGGGTTTCACATGCCACCAACTCCACATTCAGAAACCACTTCAGCGCCAAAGCCGTTTTCAGCTAGCCCTAAATACAAAGGACCTAGACGCAAATGTTGCTGCAAGAGCTAATTCCATCAAGCAACACTGCATGTTGCTGAATTGCATATTGAAGAAGAATCAGCCGAATGGTTCTTGTGGCAGCACAACTCCATTTGGCTCACTGACTTCACACACCATCAGGCTGACAGGCAGCTCTCAAGCAAACTACGAGTTCACACACTATGCTTAATGCCGTTTGAGTGCATTGTCCTGAAATGCAGCTTGGTGAGGATCCCACACATACGAAGGCTCCACAGGCGGGTTTCACATGCCACCAACTCCACATTCAGAAACCACTTCAGCGCCAAAGCTGTTTTCAGCTAGCCATAAATACAAAGGCGCTAGAGGCAAATGTTGCTGTAAGAGCTAATTCCATCAAGCAACACGGCATGTTGCTGAATTGCATATTGAAGAAGAATCAGCCGAGTGGTTCTTGTGGCAGCACAACTCCATTTGGCTCACTGACTTCACACACCATCAGGCTGACAGGCAGCTCTCAAGCAAACTACGAGTTCGCACACTATGCTTAATGCTGTTTGAGTGCATTGTCCTGAAATGCAGCTTGGTGAGCATCCCACACAAACGAAGGCTCCACGGGCGGGTTTCACATGCCACCTACTCCACATTCAGAAACCACTTCAGCGCCAAAGCCGTTTTCAGCTAGCCATAAATACAAAGGCGCTAGACGCAAATGTTGCTATAAGAGCTAATTCCATCAAGCAACACTGCATGTTGCTGAATTGCATATTGAAGAAGAATCAGCCGAGTGGTTCTTGTGGCAGCACATCTCCATTTGGCTCACTGTCTTCACACACCATCAGGCTGACAGGCAGCTCTCAAGCAACTCAGATTTCGCAAAGTATGCTTAATGCCGTTTGAGTGCATTGTCCTGAAATGCAGCTTGGTGAGCATCCCACACAAACGAAGGCTCCACAGGCGGGTTTCACATGCCAACAACTCCACATTCAGAAACCACTTCAGCGCCAAAGCCGTTTTCAGCTAGCCCTAAATACATAATTGCTACATGCAAATGTTGCTGTAAGAGCTAATTCCATCAAGCAACACTGCATGTTGCTGAATTGATATTGAAGAAGAATCAGCCGAGTGGTTCTTGTGGCAGCACAACTCCATTTGGCTCACTGTCTTCACACACCATCAGGCTGACAGCAGCTCTCAAGCAAACTACGAGTTCACACACTATGCTTAATGCCGTTTGAGTGCATTGTCCTGAAATGCAGCTTGGTGAGCATCCCACACAAACGAAGGCTCCACAGCCGGGTTTCACATGCCACCAACTCCACATTCAGAAACCACTTCAGCGCCAAAGCCGTTTTCAGCTAGCTCTAAATACAAAGGCCCTAGACACAAATGTTGCTGTACGAGCTAATTCCATCAAGCAACACTGCATGTTGCTGAATTGCATATTGAAGAAGAATCAGCCAAGTGGTTCTTGTGGCAGCACAACTCCATTTTGCTCACTGTCTTCCAACACCATCAGGCTGACAGGCAGCTCTCAATTAAACTCTGATTTCGCACACTATGCTTAATGCCGTTTGAGTGCATTGTCCTGAAATGCAGCTTGGTGAGCATCCCACACAAACGAAGGCTCCACAGGCGGGTTTCACATGCCACCAACTCCACATTCAGAAACCACTTCAGCGCCAAAGCTGTTTTCAACTAGCCCTAAATACAAAGGCGCTAGACGCAAATGTTGCGGTAAGAGCTAATTCCATCAAGCAACACTGCATGTTGCTGAATTGCATATTGAAGAAGAATCATCCGAGTGGTTCTTGTGGAAGCACATCTCCATTTGGCTCACTGACTTCACACACCATCAGGCTGACAGGCAGCTCTCAAGCAAACTATGAGTTCACACACTATGCTTAATGCCGTTTGAGTGCATTGTCCTGAAATGCAGCTTGGTGAGCATCCCACACAAACGAAGGCTCCACAGGCGGAATTCACATGCCACCAACTCCACATTCAGAAACCACTTCAGCGCCAAAGCTGTTTTCAACTAGCCCTAAATACAAAGGACCTAGACGCAAATGTTGCTGTAAGAGCTAATTCCATCAAGCAACACTGCATGTTGCTGAATTGCATATTGAAGAAGAATCAGCCGAGTGGTTCTTGTGGCAGCACAACTCCATTTGGCTCACTGTCTTCCCACACCATCAGGCTGACAGGCAGCACTCAATTAAACTCTGATTTCGCACACTATGCTTAATGCCGTTTGAGTGCATTGTCCTGAAATGCAGCTTGGTGAGCATCCCACACAAACGAAGGCTCCACAGGCGGGTTTCACATGCCACCAACTCCACATTCAGAAACCACTTCAGCGCCAAAGCCGTTTTCAGCTAGCCATAAATAAATAGGCGCTAGATGCAAATGTTGCTGCAAGAGCTAATTCCATCAAGCAACACTGCATGTTGCTGAATTGCATATTGAAGAAGAATCAGCCGAATGATTCTTGTGGCAGCACAACTCCATTTGGCTCACTGACTTCACACACCATCAGGCTGACAGGCAGCTCTCAAGCAAACTACGAGTTCACACACTCTGCTTAATGCCGTTTGAGTGCATTGTCCTGAAATGCAGCTTGGTGAGGATCCCACACATACGAAGGCTCCACAGGCGGGTTTCACATGCCACCTACTCCACATTCAGAAACCACTTCAGCGCCAAAGCCGTTTTCAGCTAGCCATAAATACAAAGGCGCTAGATGCAAATGTTGCTATAAGAGCTAATTCCATCAAGCAACACTGCATGTTGCTGAATTGCATATTGAAGAAGAATCAGCCGAGTGGTTCTTGTGGCAGCACATCTCCATTTGGCTCACTGTCTTCACACACCATCAGGCTGACAGGCAGCTCTCAGGCAACTCAGATTTCGCAAAGTATGCTTAATGCCGTTTGAGTGCATTGTCCTGAAATGCAGCTTGGTGAGCATCCCACACAAACGAAGGCTCCACAGCCGGGTTTCACATGCCACCAACTCCACATTCAGAAACCACTTCAGCGCCAAAGCCGTTTTCAGCTAGCCCTAAATACAAAGGCGCTAGACGCAAATGTTGCTGTAAGAGCTAATTCCATCAAGCAACACGGCATGTTGCTGAATTGCATATTGAAGAAGAATCAGCCGAGTGGTTCTTGTGGCAGCACAACTCCATTTGGCTCACTGACTTCACACACCATCAGGCTGACAGGCAGCTCTCAAGCAAACTACGAGTTCGCACACTATGCTTAATGCCGTTTGAGTGCATTGTCCTGAAATGCAGCTTGGTGAGCATCCCACACAAACGAAGGCTCCACATCCGGGATTCACATGCCAACAACTCCACAATCAGAAACCACTTCAGCGCCAAAGCCGTTTTCAGCTAGCCCTAAATACAAAGGCGCTAGACGCAAATGTTGCTCTAAGAGCTAATTCCATCAAGCAACACTGCATGTTGCTGAATTGCATATTGAAGAAGAATCAGCCAAGTGGTTCTTGTGGCAGCACAACTCCATTTGGCTCACTGACTTCACACACCATCAGGCTGACAGGCAGCTCTCAAGCAAACTACGAGTTCACACACTATGCTTAATGCCGTTTGAGTGCATTGTCCTGAAATGCAGCTTGGTGAGGATCCCACACATACGAAGGCTCCACAGGCGGGTTTCACATGCCACCAACTCCGCATTCAGAAACCACTTCAGCGCCAAAG
Organism: Ochotona princeps; assembly: GCF_030435755.1. Classification (NCBI taxonomy): domain Eukaryota; kingdom Metazoa; phylum Chordata; class Mammalia; order Lagomorpha; family Ochotonidae; genus Ochotona; species Ochotona princeps. The sequence continues at coordinate 1,503,470 of NC_080834.1, read as the reverse complement.
CCGTTTTCAGCTAGCCCTAAATACAAAGGCGCTAGACGCAAATGTTGCTGTAAGAGCTAATTCCATCAAGCAACACTCCATGTTGCTGAATTGCATATTGAAGAAGAATCAGCCGAGTGGTTCTTGTGGCAGCACAACTCCATTTGGCTCACTGACTTCACACACCATCAGGCTGACAGGCAGCTCTCAAGCAAACTACGAGTTCGCACACTATGCTTAATGCCGTTTGAGTGCATTGTCCTGAAATGCAGCTTGGTGAGCATCCCACACAAACGAAGGCTCCACGGGCGGGTTTCACATGCCACCTACTCCACATTCAGAAACCACTTCAGCGCCAAAGCCGTTTTCAGCTAGCCATAAATACAAAGGCGCTAGACGCAAATGTTGCTGTAAGAGCTAATTCCATCAAGCAACACTGCATGTTGCTGAATTGCATATTGAAGAAGAATCAGCCGAGTGGTTCTTGTGGCAGCACAACTCCATTTGGCTCACTGTCTTCCCACACCATCAGGCTGACAGGCAGCTCTCAAGCAACTCAGATTTCGCAAAGTATGCTTAATGCCGTTTGAGTGCATTGTCCTGAAATGCAGCTTGGTGAGCATCCCACACAAACGAAGGCTCGACAGCCGGGTTTCACATGCCACCTACTCCACATTCAGAAACCACTTCAGCGCCAAAGCCGTTTTTAGCTAGCCATAAATACAAAGGCGCTAGATGCAAATGTTGCTGTAAGAGCTAATTCCATCAAGCAACACTGCATTTTGCTGAATTGCATATTGAAGAAGAATCAGCCGAGTGGTTCTTGTGGCAGCACATCTCCATTTGGCTCACTGACTTCACACACCATCAGGACGCATATGTTGCTGTAAGAGCGAATTCCATCAAGCAACACTGCATGTTGCTGAATTGCATATTGAAGAAGAATCAGCCGAGTGGTTCTTGTGGCAGCACAACTCCATTTGGCTCACTGTCTTCCCACACCATCAGGCTGACAGGCAGCTCTCAAGCAACTCAGATTTCGCAAAGTATGCTTAATGCCGTTTGAGTGCATTGTCCTGAAATGCAGCTTGGTGAGCATCCCACACAAACGAAGGCTCGACAGCCGGGTTTCACATGCCACCTACTCCACATTCAGAAACCACTTCAGCGCCAAAGCCGTTTTTAGCTAGCCATAAATACAAAGGCGCTAGATGCAAATGTTGCTGTAAGAGCTAATTCCATCAAGCAACACTGCATTTTGCTGAATTGCATATTGAAGAAGAATCAGCCGAGTGGTTCTTGTGGCAGCACATCTCCATTTGGCTCACTATCTTCACACACCATCAGGCTGACAGGCAGCTCTCAAGCAAACTACGAGTTCACACACTATGCTTAATGCCGTTTGAGTGCATTGTCCTGAAATGCAGCTTGGTGAGCATTCCCACACAAATGAAGGCTCCACAGGCGGGATTCACATGCCACCAACTCCACATTCAGAAACCACTTCAGCGCCAAAGCCGTTTTCAGCTAGCCCTAAATACAAAGGCTCTAGACGCAAATGTTGCTGTAAGAGCTAATTCCATCAAGCAACACTGCATGTTGCTGAATTGCATATTGAAGAAGAATCAGCCGAGTGGTTCTTGTGGCAGCACAACTCCATTTGGCTCACTGACTTCACACACCATCAGGCTGACAGCAGCTCTCAATTAAACTCTGATTTCGCACACTATGCTTAATGCCGTTTGAGTGCATTATCCTGAAATGCAGCTTGGTGAGCATCCCACACAAACGAAGGCTCCACAGCCGGGTTTCACATGCCACCAACTCCACATTCCGAAACCACTTCAGCGCCAAAGCCGTTTTCAACTAGCCATAAATACAAAGGCGCTAGACGCAAATGTTGCTGTCAGAGCTAATTCCATCAAGCAACACTGCATGTTGCTGAATTGCATATTGAAGAAGAATCAGCCGAGTGGTTCTTGTGGCAGCACATCTCCATTTGGCTCACTATCTTCACACACCATCAGGCTGACAGGCAGCTCTCAAGCAAACTCAGATTTCGCAAAGTATGCTTAATGACGTTTGAGTGCATTGTCCTGAAATGCAGCTTGGTGAGCATCCCACACAAACGAAGGCTCCACGGGCGGGTTTCACATGCCACCAACTCCACATTCAGAAACCACTTCAGCGCCAAAGCCGTTTTCAGGTAGCCATAAATAGAAAAGCTCTAGACGCAAATCTTGCTGTACGAGCTAATTCCATCAAGCAACACTCCATGTTGCTGAATTGCATATTGAAGAAGAATCAGCCGAGTGGTTCTTGTGGCAGCACAACCCCATTTGGCTCACTGACTTCACACACCATCAGGCTGACAGCAGCTATCAATTGAACTCTGATTTCGCACACTATGCTTAATGCCGTTTGAGTGCATTGTCCTGAAATGCAGCTTGGTGAGCATCCCATACAAACGAAATCACCACAGGCGGGTTTCACATGCCACCAACTCCACATTCAGAAACCACTTCAGCGCCAAAGCCGTTTTCAGCTAGCCCTAAATACAAAGGCTCTAGACGCAAATGTTGCTGTAAGTGCTAATTCCATCAAGCAGCACTGCATGTTGCTGAATTGCATATTGAAGAAGAATCAGCCGAGTGGTTCTTGTGGCAGCACAACTCCATTTGGCTCACTGACTTCACACACCATCAGGCTGACAGGCAGCTCTCAAGCAAACTCAGATTTCGCACACTATGCTTAATGCCGTTTGAGTGCATTGTCCTGAAATGCAGCTTGGTGAGCATCCCACACAAATGAAGGCTCCACAGGCGGGTTTCCCATGACACCAACTCCACATTCAGAAACCACTTCAGCGCCAAAGCCGTTTTCAGCTAGCCCTAAATACAAAGGCGATAGACGCAAATGTTGCTGTAAGAGCTAATTCCATCAAGCAACACGGCATGTTGCTGAATTGCATATTGAAGAAGAATCAGCCGAGTGGTTCTTGTGGCAGCACAACTCCATTTGGTTCACTGACTTCACACACCATCAGGCTGACGGCAGCTCTCAAGCAAATTACGCGTTCACACACTATGCTTAATGCCGTTTGAGTGCATTGTCCTGAAATGCAGCTTGGTGAGCATCCCACACAAACGAAGGCTCCACAGCCGGGTTTCACATGCCACCAACTCCACCTTCAGAAACCACTTCAGCACCAAAGCCGTTTTCAGCTAGCCCTAAATACAAAGGACCTAGACGCAAATGTTGCTGTAAGAGCTAATTCCATCAAGCAACACTGCATGTTGCTGAATTGCATATTGAAGAAGAATCAGCCGAGTGGTTCTTGTGGCAGCACAACTCCATTTGGCTCACTGACTTCACACACCATCAGGCTGACAGGCAGCTCTCAATTAAACTCAGACTTCGCACACTATGCTTAATGCCGTTTGAGTGCATTGTCCTGAAATGCAGCTTGGTGAGCATCCCACACAAACGAAGGCTCCACAGGCAGGAATCACATGCCACCAACTCCACATTCAGAAACCACTTCGGAGCCAAAGTTGTTTTCAGCTAGCCATAAATAAATAGGTGCTAGACGCAAATGTTGCTGTAAGAGCTAATTCCATCAAGCAACACTGCATGTTGCTGAATTGCATATTGAAGAAGAATCAGCCGAGTGGTTCTTCTGGCAGCACAACTCCATTTGGCTCACTGACTTCACACACCATCAGGCTGACAGGCGGCTCTCAATTAAACTCTGATTTCGCACACTATGCTTAATGCCGTTTGAGTGCATTGTTCTGAAATGCAGCTTGCTGAGCATCCCACACAAACGAAGGCTCCACATCCGGGATTCACATACCACCAACTCCACATTCAGAAAACCCTTCAGCACCAAAGCCGTTTTCAGCTAGCCCTAAATATGAAGGACATAGACGCAAATGTTGCTGTAAGAGCTAATTCCATCAAGCAGCACTGCATGTTGCTGAACTGCATATTGAAGAAGAATCAGCCAAGTGGTTCTTGTGTTAGCCCAACTCCATTTGGCTCACTGGCTTCACACACCATCAGGCTGACAGGCGGCTCTCAATTAAACTCTGATTTCGCACACTATGCTTAATGCCATTTGAGTGCATTGTCCTGAAATGCAGCTTGCTGAGCATCCCACACAAACGAAGGCTCCACATCCGGGATTCACATACCACCAACTCCACATTCAGAAACCCCTTCAGCACCAAAGCCGTTTTCAGCTAGCCCTAAATATGAAGGACATAGACGCAAATGTTGCTGTAAGAGCTAATTCCATCAAGCAACACTGCATGTTGCTGAATTGCATATTGAAGAAGAATCAGCCAAATGGTTCTTGTGGCAGCACAACTCCATTTGGCTCACTGACTTCACACACCATCAGGCTGACAGGCAGCTCTCAAGTAAACTCAGAATTCGCACACTATGCTTAATGCCGTTTGAGTGCATTGTCCTGAAATGCAGCTTGGTGAGCATCCCACACAAACGAAGGCTCCACAGGCAGGAATCACATGCCACCAACTCCACATTCAGAAACCACTTCAGCGCCAAAGTCGTTTTCAGCTAGCCGTAAATAAATAGGTGCTACATGCAAATGTTGCTGTAAGAGCTAATTCCATCAAGCAGCACTGCATGTTGCTGAATTGCATATTGAAGAAGAATCAGCCGAGTGGTTCTTGTGGCAGCACAACTCCATTTTGCTCACTGGCTTCACACACCATCAGGCTGACAGGCAGCTCTCAATTAAACTCTGATTTGGCACACTATGCTTAATGCCGTTTAAGTGCATTGTCCTGAAATGCAGCTTGGTGAGCATCCCACACAAACGAAGGCTCCACAGATGGGATTCACATGCCACCAACTCCACATTCAGAAACCACTTCAGCGCCAAAGCCATTTTCAGCTAGCCCTAAATACAAAGGCTCTAGACGCAAATGTTGCTGTAAGAGCTAATTCCATCAAGCAGCACTGCATGTTGCTGAATTGCATATTGAAGAAGAATCAGCCGAGTGGTTCTTGTGGCAGCACAACTCCATTTGGCTCACTGGCTTCACACACCATCAGGCTGACAGGCAGCTCTCAATTAAACTCTGATTTCGCACACTATGCTTAATGCCGTTTAAGTGCATTGTCCTGAAATGCAGCTTGGTGAGCATCCCACACAAACGAAGGCTCCACAGCTGGGATTCACATGCCACCAACTCCACATTCAGAAACCCCTTCAGCGCCAAAGCCGTTTTCAGCTAGCCCTAAATACAAAGGCTCTAGACGCAAATGTTGCTGTAAGAGCTAATTCCATCAAGCAGCACTGCATGTTGCTGAATTGCATATTGAAGAAGAATCAGCCAAGTGGTTCTTCTGGCAGCACAACTCCATTTGGCTCACTGACTTCACACACCATCAGGCTGACAGGCAGCTCTCAAGCAAACTTTGATTTCTCACACTATGCTTAATGCCGTTTGAGTGCATTGTCCTGAAATGCAGCTTGGTGAGCATCCCGCACAAACGAAGGCTCCACAGGCGGGTTTCACATGCCACCAACTCCACATTCAGAAACCACTTCAGCGCCAAAGCCGTTTTCATCTAGCCCTAAATACAAAGGCTCTAGACGCAAATGTTGCTGTAAGAGCTAATTCCATCAAGCAGCACTGCATGTTGCTGAACTGCATATTGAAGAAGAATCAGCCAAGTGGCTCTTGTGGTAGCACAACTCCATTTGGCTCACTGGCTTCACACACCATCAGGCTGACAGCAGCTATCAATTGAACTCTGATTTCGCACACTATGCTTAATGCCGTTTGAGTGCATTGTCCTGAAATGCAGCTTGGTGAGCATCCCACACAAACGAAGGCTCCACAGCCGGGTTTCACATGCCACCAACTCCACATTCAGAAACCACTTCAGCGCCATAGCCGTTTTCAGCTAGCCATAAATACAAAGGCTCTAGACGCAAATGTTGCTGTCAAAGCTAATTCCATCAAGCAACACTGCATGTTGCTGAATTGCATATTGAAGAAGAATCAGCCGAGTGGTTCTTGTGGCAGCACAACTCCATTTGGCTCAGTGGCTTCACATACCATCAGGCGGACAGCAGCTCTCAAGCAAACTCAGATTTCGCAAAGTATGCTTAATGCCGTTTGAGTGCATTGTCCTGAAATGCAGCTTGGTGAGCATCCCACACAAACGAAGGCTCCACAGGCGGGTTTCACATGCCACCAACTCCACATTCAGAAACCACTTCAGCGCCAAAGCCGTTTTCAGCTAGCCCTAAATACAAAGGCTCTAAACGCAAATGTTGCTGTAAGAGCTAATTCCATCAAGCAACACTGCATGTTGCTGAATTGCATATTGAAGAAGAATCAGCCGAGTGGTTCTTGTGGCAGCACAACTCCATTTGGCTCACTGACTTCACACACCATCAGGCTGACAGGCAGTTCTCAAGCAAACTCAGATTTCGCAAAGTACGGTTAATGCCATTTGAGTGCATTGTCCTGAAATGCAGCTTGGTGAGCATCCCACACAAACGAAGGCTCCACAGGCTAGATTCACATGCCACCAACTCCACATTCAGAAACCACTTCAGCGCCAAAACCGTTTTCAGCTAGCCATAAATAAAAAGGCGCTAGACGCAAATGTTGCTGTAAGAGCTAATTCCATCAAGCAACACTGCATGTTGCTGAATTGCATATTGAAGAAGAATCAGCCGAGTGGTTCTTGTGGCAGCACAAATCCATTTGGCTCACTGACTTCACACACCATCAGACTGACAGGCAGCTCTCAATTAAACTCTGATTTCGCACACTATGCTTAATGCCGTTTGAGTGCATTGTCCTGAAATGCAGCTTGGTGAGCATCCCACACAAACGAAGGCTCCACAGGCAGGAATCACATGCCACCAACTCCACATTCAGAAACCACTTCGGAGCCAAAGCCGTTTTCAGCTAGCCATAAATAAATAGGTGCTAGACGCAAATGTTGCTGTAAGAGCTAATTCCATCAAGCAACACTGCATGTTGCTGAATTGCATATTGAAGAAGAATCAGCCGAGTGGTTCTTGTGGCAGCACAACTCCATTTGGCTCACTGACTTCAGACACCATCAGGCTTACAGGCGGCTCTCAATTAAACTCTGATTTCGCACACTATGCTTAATGCCGTTTGAGTGCATTGTCCTGAAATGCAGCTTGCTGAGCATCCCACACAAACGAAGGCTCCACATCCGGGATTCACATACCACCAACTCCACATTCAGAAACCCCTTCAGCACCAAAGCCGTTTTCAGCTAGCCCTAAATATGAAGGACATAGACGCAAATGTTGCTGTAAGAGCTAATTCCATCAAGCAACACTGCATGTTGCTGAATTGCATATTGAAGAAGAATCAGCCAAATGGTTCTTGTGGCAGCACAACTCCATTTGGCTCACTGACTTTCACACACCATCAGGCTGACAGGCAGCTCTCAAGTAAACTCAGATTTCGCACACTATGCTTAATGCCGTTTGAGTGCATTGTAATGAAATGCAGCTTGGTGAGCATCCCACACAAACGAAGGCTCCACAGGCAGGAATCACATGCCACCAACTCCACATTCAGAAACCACTTCAGCGCCAAAGTCGTTTTCAGCTAGCCCTAAATAAATAGGTGCTACACGCAAATGTTGCTGTAAGAGCTAATTCCATCAAGCAACACTGCATGTTGCTGAATTGCATATTGAAGAAGAATCAGCCGAGTGGTTCTTGTGGCAGCACAACTCCATTTGGCTCACTGGCGTCACACACCATCAGGCTGACAAGCAGCTCTCAATTAAACTCTGATTTCGCACACTATGCTTAATGCCGTTTAAGTGCATTGTCCTGAAATGCAGCTTGGTGAGCATCCCACACAAACGAAGGCTCCACAGCCGGGTTTCACATGCCACCAACTCCACATTCAGAAACCCCTTCAGCGCCAAAGCCGTTTTCAGCTAGCCCTAAATACAAAGGCTCTAGACGCAAATGTTGCTGTAAGAGCTAATTCCATCAAGCAGCACTGCATGTTGCTGAATTGCATATTGAAGAAGAATCAGCCGAGTGGTTCTTCTGGCAGCACAACTCCATTTGGCTCACTGACTTCACACACCATCAGGCTGACAGGCAGCTCTCAAGCAAACTTTGATTTCGCACACTATGCTTAATGCCGTTTGAGTGCATTGTCCTGAAATGCAGCTTGGTGAGCATCCCACACAAACGAAGTCACCACAGGCGGGTTTCACATGCCACCAACTCCACATTCAGAAACCACTTCAGCGCCAAAGCCGTTTTCAGCTAGCCCTAAATATTAAGGCTCTAGACGCAAATGTTGCTGTAAGAGCTAATTCCATCAAGCAGCACTGCATGTTGCTGAAGTGCATATTGAAGAAGAATCAGCCAAGTGGTTCTTGTGGTAGCACAACTCCATTTGGCTCACTGGCTTCACACACCATCAGGCTGACTGCAGCCCTCAAGTAAACTTAGATTTCGCACACTCTGCTTAATGCCGTTTGAGTGCATTGTCCTGAAATGCAGCTTGGTGAGCATCCCACACAAACGAAGGCTCCACAGCCGGGTTTCACATGCCACCAACTCCACATTCAGAAACCACTTCAGCGCCAAAGCCGTTTTCAGCTAGCCCTAAATACAAAGGCTCTAGACGCAAATGTTGCTGTAAGAGCTAATTCCATCAAGCAGCACTGCAATTTGCTGAATTGCATATTGAAGAAGAATCAGCCAAATGGTTCTTGTGGCAGCACAACTCCATTTGGCTCACTGGCTTCACACACCATCAGGCTGACAGGCAGCTCTCAATTAAACTCTGATTTCGCACACTATGCTTAATGCCGTTTGAGTGCATTGTCCTGAAATGCAGCTTGGTGAGCATCCCACACAAACGAAGGCTCCACAGGCAGGAATCACATGCCACCAACTCCACATTCAGAAACCACTTCAGCGCCAAAGTCGTTTTCAGCTAGCCCTAAATACATAATTGCTACATGCAAATGTTGCTGTAAGAGCTAATTCCATCAAGCAGCACTGCATGTTGCTGAATTGCATATTGAAGAAGAATCAGCCGAATGGTTCTTGTGGCAGCACAACTCCATTTGGCTCACTGGCTTCACACACCATCAGGCTGACAGGCAGCTCTCAATTAAACTCTGATTTCGCACACTATGCTTAATGCCGTTTGAGTGCATTGTCCTGAAATGCAGCTTGGTGAGCATCCCACACAAACGAAGGCTCCACAGCCGGGATTCACATGCCACCAACTCCACATTCAGAAACCCCTTCAGCGCCAAAGCCGTTTTCAGCTAGCCCTAAATACAAAGGCTCTAGACGCAAATGTTGCTGTAAGAGCTAATTCCATCAAGCAGCACTGCATGTTGCTGAATTGCATATTGAAGAAGAATCAGCTGAATGGTTCTTCTGGCAGCACAACTCCATTTGGCTCACTGACTTCACACACCATCAGGCTGACAGGCAGCTCTCAAGCAAACTTTGATTTCGCACACTATGCTTAATACCGTTTGAGTGCATTGTCCTGAAATGCAGCTTGGTGAGCATCCCACACAAACGAAGGCTCCACAGGCGGGTTTCACATGACACCAACTCCACATTCAGAAACCACTTCAGCGCCAAAGCCGTTTTCAGCTACCCTAAATACAAAGGCGCTAGACGCAAATGTTGCTGTAAGAGCTAATTCCATCAAGCAACACGGCATGTTGCTGAATTGCATATTGAAGAAGAATCAGCCGAGTGGTTCTTGTGGCAGCACAACTCCATTTGGCTCACTGACTTCACACACCATCAGGCTGACAGGCAGCTCTCAAGCAAACTACGAGTTCGCACACTATGCTTAATGCCGTTTGAGTGCATTGTCCTGAAATGCAGCTTGGTGAGCATCCCACACAAACGAAGGCTCCACATCCGGGATTCACATGCCAACAACTCCACATTCAGAAACCACTTCAGCGCCAAAGCCGTTTTCAGCTAGCCCTAAATACAAAGGCGCTAGACGCAAATGTTGCTCTAAGAGCTAATTCCATCAAGCAACACTGCATGTTGCTGAATTGCATATTGAAGAAGAATCAGCCAAGTGGTTCTTGTGGCAGCACAACTCCATTTGGCTCACTGACTTCACACACCATCAGGCTGACAGGCAGCTCTCAAGGAAACTACGAGTTCACACACTATGCTTAATGCCGTTTGAGTGCATTGTCCTGAAATGCAGCTTGGTGAGGATCCCACACATACGAAGGCTCCACAGGCGGGTTTCACATGCCACCAACTCCGCATTCAGAAACCACTTCAGCGCCAAAGCCGTTTTCAGCTAGCCCTAAATACAAAGGCGCTAGACGCAAATGTTGCTGTAAGAGCTAATTCCATCAAGCAACACGGCATGTTGCTGAATTGCATATTGAAGAAGAATCAGCCAAATGGTTCTTGTGGCAGCACAACTCCATTTGGCTCACTGACTTCACACACCATCAGGCTGACAGGCAGCTCTCAAGCAAACTACGAGTTCGCACACTATGCTTAATGCCGTTTGAGTGCATTGTCCTGAAATGCAGCTTGGTGAGGATCCCACACAAACGAAGGCTCCACGGGCGGGTTTCACATGCCACCTACTCCACATTCAGAAACCACTTCAGCGCCAAAGCCGTTTTCAGCTAGCCATAAATACAAAGGCGCTAGACGCAAATGTTGCTGTAAGAGCTAATTCCATCAAGCAACACTGCATGTTGCTGAATTGCATATTGAAGAAGAATCAGCCGAGTGGTTCTTGTGGCAGCACAACTCCATTTGGCTCACTGTCTTCCCACACCATCAGGCTGACAGGCAGCTCTCAAGCAACTCAGATTTCGCAAAGTATGCTTAATGCCGTTTGAGTGCATTGTCCTGAAATGCAGCTTGGTGAGCATCCCACACAAACGAAGGCTCGACAGCCGGGTTTCACATGCCACCTACTCCACATTCAGAAACCACTTCAGCGCCAAAGCCGTTTTTAGCTAGCCATAAATACAAAGGCGCTAGATGCAAATGTTGCTGTAAGAGCTAATTCCATCAAGCAACACTGCATTTTGCTGAATTGCATATTGAAGAAGAATCAGCCGAGTGGTTCTTGTGGCAGCACATCTCCATTTGGCTCACTGACTTCACACACCATCAGGACGCATATGTTGCTGTAAGAGCGAATTCCATCAAGCAACACTGCATGTTGCTGAATTGCATATTGAAGAAGAATCAGCCGAGTGGTTCTTGTGGCAGCACAACTCCATTTGGCTCACTGACTTCACACACCATCAGGCTGACAGGCAGCTCTCAAGCAAACTACGAGTTCACACACTATGCTTAATGCCGTTTGAGTGCATTGTCCTGAAATGCAGCTTGGTGAGCATTCTCACACAAACGAAGGCTCCACAAGCGGGATTCACATGCCACCAACTCCACATTCAGAAACCACTTCAGCGCCAAAGCCGTTTTCAGCTAGCCCTAAATAAATAGGCGCTAGACGCAAATGTTGCTGTAAGAGCTAATTCCATCAAGCAGCACTGCATGTTGCTGAATTGCATATTGAAGAAGAATCAGCCGAATGGTTCTTGGCAGCACAACTCCATTTGGCTCACTGACTTCACACACCATCAGGCTGACAGGCAGCTATCAAGCATACTACGAGTTCGCACACTATGCTTAATGCCGTTTGAGTGCATTGTCCTGAAATGCAGCTTGGTGAGCATCCCACACAAACGAAGGCTCCACAGGCGGGTATCACATGCCACCAACTCCACATTCAGAAACCACTTCAGCGCCAAAGCCGTTTTCAGCTAGCCCTAAATACAAAGGCGCTAGACGCAAATGTTGCTGTAAGAGCTAATTCCATCAAGCAGCACTGCATGTTGCTGAATTGCATATTGAAGAAGAATCAGCCGAGTGGTTCTTGTGGCAGCACAAATCCATTTGGCTCACTGACTTCACACACCATCAGACTGACAGGCAGCTCTCAATTAAACTCTGATTTCGCACACTATGCTTAATGCCGTTTGAGTGCATTGTCCTGAAATGCAGCTTGGTGAGCATCCCACACAAACGAAGGCTCCACAGGCAGGAATCACATGCTACCAACTCCACATTCAGAAACCACTTCGGAGCCAAAGTCGTTTTCAGCTAGCCATAAATAAATAGGTGCTAGACGCAAATGTTGCTGTAAGAGCTAATTCCTTCAAGCAACACTGCATGTTGCTGAATTGCATATTGAAGAAGAATCAGCCGAGTGGTTCTTGTGGCAGCACAACTCCATTTGGCTCACTGACTTCACACACCATCAGGCTGACAGGCGGCTCTCAATTAAACTCTGATTTCGCACACTATGCTTAATGCCGTTTGAGTGCATTGTCCTGAAATGCAGCTTGGTGAGCATCCCACACAAACGAAGGCTAAACAGGCGGGTTTCACATGCCACCAACTCCACATTCAGAATCCACTTCAGCGCCAAAGCCGTTTTCAGCTAGCCCTAAATAAATAGGTGCTAGATGCAAATGTTGCTGTAAGAGCTAATTCCATCAAGCAACACTGCATGTTGCTGAATTGCATATTGAAGAAGAATCAGCCGAATGGTTCTTGTGGCAGCACAACCCCATTTGGCTCACTGACTTCACACACCATCAGGCTGACAGGCAGCTCTCAAGCAAACTCAGATTTCGGAGAGTATACTTAATGACATCTGAGTGCATTGTTCTGAAATTCAGCTTGGTGAGCATCCCACACAAACGAAGCCTCCACAGCCGGGTTTCACATGCCACCAACTCCACATTCAGAAACCACTTCAGCGCCAAAGCCGTTTTCAGCTAGCCGTAAATACAAAGGCGCTAGACGCAAATGTTGCTGTAAGAGCTAATTCCATCAAGCAACACTGCATGTTGCTGAATTGCATATTGAAGAAGAAGGATCAGCCGAGTGGTTCTTGTGGCAGCACATCTCCATTTGGCTCACTATCTTCACACACCATCAGGCTGACAGGCAGCTCTCAAGCAAACTACGAGTTCACACACTATGCTTAATGCCGTTTGAGTGCATTGTCCTGAAATGCAGCTTGGTGAGCATTCCCACACAAATGAAGGCTCCACTGGCGGGATTCACATGCCACCAACTCCACATTCAGAAACCACTTCAGCGCCAAAGCCGTTTTCAGCTAGCCCTAAATACAAAGGCTCTAGACGCAAATGTTGCTGTAAGAGCTAATTCCATCAAGCAACACTGCATGTTGCTGAATTGCATATTGAAGAAGAATCAGCCGAGTGGTTCTTGTGGCAGCACAACTCCATTTGGCTCACTGACTTCACACACCATCAGGCTGACAGCAGCTCTCAATTAAACTCTGATTTCGCACACTATGCTTAATGCCGTTTGAGTGCATTATCCTGAAATGCAGCTTGGTGAGCATCCCACACAAACGAAGGCTCCACAGCCGGGTTTCACATGCCACCAACTCCACATTCCGAAACCACTTCAGCGCCAAAGCCGTTTTCAACTAGCCATAAATACAAAGGCGCTAGACGCAAATGTTGCTGTAAGAGCTAATTCCATCAAGCAACACTGCATGTTGCTGAATTGCATATTGAAGAAGAATCAGCCGAGTGGTTCTTGTGGCAGCACATCTCCATTTGGCTCACTATCTTCACACACCATCAGGCTGACAGGCAGCTCTCAAGCAAACTCAGATTTCGCAAAGTATGCTTAATGCCGTTTGAGTGCATTGTCCTGAAATGCAGCTTGGTGAGCATCCCACACAAACGAAGGCTCCACGGGCGGGTTTCACATGCCACCAACTCCACATTCAGAAACCACTTCAGCGCCAAAGCCGTTTTCAGGTAGCCATAAATAGAAAGGCTCTAGACGCAAATCTTGCTGTACGAGCTAATTCCATCAAGCAACACTCCATGTTGCTGAATTGCATATTGAAGAAGAATCAGCCGAGTGGTTCTTGTGGCAGCACAACCCCATTTGGCTCACTGACTTCACACACCATCAGGCTGACAGCAGCTATCAATTGAACTCTGATTTCGCACACTATGCTTAATGCCGTTTGAGTGCATTGTCCTGAAATGCAGCTTGGTGAGCATCCCATACAAACGAAATCACCACAGGCGGGTTTCACATGCCACCAACTCCACATTCAGAAACCACTTCAGCGCCAAAGCCGTTTTCAGCTAGCCCTAAATACAAAGGCGCTAGACGCAAATGTTGCTGTAAGTGCTAATTCCATCAAGCAGCACTGCATGTTGCTGAATTGCATATTGAAGAAGAATCAGCCGAGTGGTTCTTGTGGCAGCACAACTCCATTTGGCTCACTGACTTCACACACCATCAGGCTGACAGGCAGCTCTCAAGCAAACTCAGATTTCGCACACTATGCTTAATGCCGTTTGAGTGCATTGTCCTGAAATGCAGCTTGGTGAGCATCCCACACAAATGAAGGCTCCACAGGCGGGTTTCCCATGACACCAACTCCACATTCAGAAACCACTTCAGCGCCAAAGCCGTTTTCAGCTAGCCCTAAATACAAAGGCGATAGACGCAAATGTTGCTGTAAGAGCTAATTCCATCAAGCAACACGGCATGTTGCTGAATTGCATATTGAAGAAGAATCAGCCGAGTGGTTCTTGTGGCAGCACAACTCCATTTGGTTCACTGACTTCACACACCATCAGGCTGACGGCAGCTCTCAAGCAAATTACGCGTTCACACACTATGCTTAATGCCGTTTGAGTGCATTGTCCTGAAATGCAGCTTGGTGAGCATCCCACACAAACGAAGGCTCCACAGCCGGGTTTCACATGCCACCAACTCCACCTTCAGAAACCACTTCAGCACCAAAGCCGTTTTCAGCTAGCCCTAAATACAAAGGACCTAGACGCAAATGTTGCTGTAAGAGCTAATTCCATCAAGCAACACTGCATGTTGCTGAATTGCATATTGAAGAAGAATCAGCCGAGTGGTTCTTGTGGCAGCACAACTCCATTTGGCTCACTGACTTCACACACCATCAGGCTGACAGGCAGCTCTCAATTAAACTCAGACTTCGCACACTATGCTTAATGCCGTTTGAGTGCATTGTCCTGAAATGCAGCTTGGTGAGCATCCCACACAAACGAAGGCTCCACAGGCAGGAATCACATGCCACCAACTCCACATTCAGAAACCACTTCGGAGCCAAAGTTGTTTTCAGCTAGCCATAAATAAATAGGTGCTAGACGCAAATGTTGCTGTAAGAGCTAATTCCATCAAGCAACACTGCATGTTGCTGAATTGCATATTGAAGAAGAATCAGCCGAGTGGTTCTTCTGGCAGCACAACTCCATTTGGCTCACTGACTTCACACACCATCAGGCTGACAGGCGGCTCTCAATTAAACTCTGATTTCGCACACTATGCTTAATGCCGTTTGAGTGCATTGTTCTGAAATGCAGCTTGCTGAGCATCCCACACAAACGAAGGCTCCACATCCGGGATTCACATACCACCAACTCCACATTCAGAAAACCCTTCAGCACCAAAGCCGTTTTCAGCTAGCCCTAAATATGAAGGACATAGACGCAAATGTTCCTGTAAGAGCTAATTCCATCAAGCAGCACTGCATGTTGCTGAACTGCATATTGAAGAAGAATCAGCCAAGTGGTTCTTGTGTTAGCCCAACTCCATTTGGCTCACTGGCTTCACACACCATCAGGCTGACAGGCGGCTCTCAATTAAACTCTGATTTCGCACACTATGCTTAATGCCATTTGAGTGCATTGTCCTGAAATGCAGCTTGCTGAGCATCCCACACAAACGAAGGCTCCACATCCGGGATTCACATACCACCAACTCCACATTCAGAAACCCCTTCAGCACCAAAGCCGTTTTCAGCTAGCCCTAAATATGAAGGACATAGCCGCAAATGTTGCTGTAAGAGCTAATTCCATCAAGCAACACTGCATGTTGCTGAATTGCATATTGAAGAAGAATCAGCCAAATGGTTCTTGTGGCAGCACAACTCCATTTGGCTCACTGACTTCACACACCATCAGGCTGACAGGCAGCTCTCAAGTAAACTCAGAATTCGCACACTATGCTTAATGCCGTTTGAGTGCATTGTCCTGAAATGCAGCTTGGTGAGCATCCCACACAAACGAAGGCTCCACAGGCAGGAATCACATGCCACCAACTCCACATTCAGAAACCACTTCAGCGCCAAAGTCGTTTTCAGCTAGCCGTAAATAAATAGGTGCTACATGCAAATGTTGCTGTAAGAGCTAATTCCATCAAGCAGCACTGCATGTTGCTGAATTGCATATTGAAGAAGAATCAGCCGAGTGGTTCTTGTGGCAGCACAATTCCATTTTGCTCACTGGCTTCACACACCATCAGGCTGACAGGCAGCTCTCAATTAAACTCTGATTTCGCACACTATGCTTAATGCCGTTTAAGTGCATTGTCCTGAAATGCAGCTTGGTGAGCATCCCACACAAACGAAGGCTCCACAGATGGGATTCACATGCCACCAACTCCACATTCAGAAACCACTTCAGCGCCAAAGCCATTTTCAGCTAGCCCTAAATACAAAGGCTCTAGACGCAAATGTTGCTGTAAGAGCTAATTCCATCAAGCAGCACTGCATGTTGCTGAATTGCATATTGAAGAAGAATCAGCCGAGTGGTTCTTGTGGCAGCACAACTCCATTTGGCTCACTGGCTTCACACACCATCAGGCTGACAGGCAGCTCTCAATTAAACTCTGATTTCGCACACTATGCTTAATGCCGTTTAAGTGCATTGTCCTGAAATGCAGCTTGGTGAGCATCCCACACAAACGAAGGCTCCACAGCTGGGATTCACATGCCACCAACTCCACATTCAGAAACCCCTTCAGCGCCAAAGCCGTTTTCAGCTAGCCCTAAATACAAAGGCTCTAGACGCAAATGTTGCTGTAAGAGCTAATTCCATCAAGCAGCACTGCATGTTGCTGAATTGCATATTGAAGAAGAATCAGCCGAGTGGTTCTTCTGGCAGCACAACTCCATTTGGCTCACTGACTTCACACACCATCAGGCTGACAGGCAGCTCTCAAGCAAACTTTGATTTCGCACACTATGCTTAATGCCGTTTGAGTGCATTGTCCTGAAATGCAGCTTGGTGAGCATCCCGCACAAACGAAGGCTCCACAGGCGGGTTTCACATGCCACCAACTCCACATTCAGAAACCACTTCAGCGCCAAAGCCGTTTTCATCTAGCCCTAAATACAAAGGCTCTAGACGCAAATGTTGCTGTAAGAGCTAATTCCATCAAGCAGCACTGCATGTTGCTGAACTGCATATTGAAGAAGAATCAGCCAAGTGGCTCTTGTGGTAGCACAACTCCATTTGGCTCACTGGCTTCACACACCATCAGGCTGACAGCAGCTATCAATTGAACTCTGATTTCGCACACTATGCTTAATGCCGTTTGAGTGCATTGTCCTGAAATGCAGCTTGGTGAGCATCCCACACAAACGAAGGCTCCACAGCCGGGTTTCACATGCCACCAACTCCACATTCAGAAACCACTTCAGCGCCAAAGCCGTTTTCAACTAGCCATAAATACAAAGGCGCTAGACGCAAATGTTGCTGTAAGAGCTAATTCCATCAAGCAACACTGCATGTTGCTGAATTGCATATTGAAGAAGAATCAGCCGAGTGGTTCTTGTGGCAGCACATCTCCATTTGGCTCACTATCTTCACACACCATCAGGCTGTCAGGCAGCTCTCAAGCAAACTCAGATTTCGCAAAGTATGCTTAATGCCGTTTGAGTGCATTGTCCTGAAATGCAGCTTGGTGAGCATCCCACACAAACGAAGGCTCCACAGGCGGGTTTCACATGCCACCAACTCCACATTCAGAAACCACTTCAGCGCCAAAGCCGTTTTCAGGTAGCCATAAATAGAAAGGCTCTAGACGCAAATCTTGCTGTAAGAGCTAATTCCATCAAGCAGCACTGCATGTTGCTGAATTGCATAATGAAGAAGAATCAGCCGAGTGGTTCTTGTGGCAGCACAACCCCATTTGGCTCACTGACTTCACACACCATCAGGCTGACAGCAGCTATCAATTGAACTCTGATTTCGCACACTATGCTTAATGCCGTTTGAGTGCATTGTCCTGAAATGCAGCTTGGTGAGCATCCCATACAAACGAAATCACCACAGGCGGGTTTCACATGCCACCAACTCCACATTCAGAAACCACTTCAGCGCCAAAGCCGTTTTCAGCTAGCCCTAAATACAAAGGCTCTAGACGCAAATGTTGCTGTAAGTGCTAATTCCATCAAGCAGCACTGCATGTTGCTGAATTGCATATTGAAGAAGAATCAGCCGAGTGGTTCTTGTGGCAGCACAACTCCATTTGGCTCACTGACTTCACACACCATCAGGCTGACAGGCAGCTCTCAAGCAAACTCAGATTTCGCACACTATGCTTAATGCCGTTTGAGTGCATTGTCCTGAAATGCAGCTTGGTGAGCATCCCACACAAATGAAGGCTCCACAGGCGGGTTTCCCATGACACCAACTCCACATTCAGAAACCACTTCAGCGCCAAAGCCGTTTTCAGCTAGCCCTAAATACAAAGGCGATAGACGCAAATGTTGCTGTAAGAGCTAATTCCATCAAGCAACACGGCATGTTGCTGAATTGCATATTGAAGAAGAATCAGCCGAGTGGTTCTTGTGGCAGCACAACTCCATTTGGTTCACTGACTTCACACACCATCAGGCTGACGGCAGCTCTCAAGCAAATTACGCGTTCACACACTATGCTTAATGCCGTTTGAGTGCATTGTCCTGAAATGCAGCTTGGTGAGCATCCCACACAAACGAAGGCTCCACAGCCGGGTTTCACATGCCACCAACTCCACATTCAGAAACCACTTCAGCACCAAAGCCGTTTTCAGCTAGCCCTAAATACAAAGGACCTAGACGCAAATGTTGCTGTAAGAGCTAATTCCATCAAGCAACACTGCATGTTGCTGAATTGCATATTGAAGAAGAATCAGCCGAGTGGTTCTTGTGGCAGCACAACTCCATTTGGCTCACTGACTTCACACACCATCAGGCTGACAGGCAGCTCTCAATTAAACTCAGACTTCGCACACTATGCTTAATGCCGTTTGAGTGCATTGTCCTGAAATGCAGCTTGGTGAGCATCCCACACAAACGAAGGCTCCACAGGCAGGAATCACATGCCACCAACTCCACATTCAGAAACCACTTCGGAGCCAAAGTTGTTTTCAGCTAGCCATAAATAAATAGGTGCTAGACGCAAATGTTGCTGTAAGAGCTAATTCCATCAAGCAACACTGCATGTTGCTGAATTGCATATTGAAGAAGAATCAGCCGAGTGGTTCTTCTGGCAGCACAACTCCATTTGGCTCACTGACTTCACACACCATCAGGCTGACAGGCGGCTCTCAATTAAACTCTGATTTCGCACACTATGCTTAATGCCGTTTGAGTGCATTGTTCTGAAATGCAGCTTGCTGAGCATCCCACACAAACGAAGGCTCCACATCCGGGATTCACATACCACCAACTCCACATTCAGAAAACCCTTCAGCGCCAAAGCCGTTTTCAGCTAGCCCTAAATATGAAGGACATAGACGCAAATGTTGCTGTAAGAGCTAATTCCATCAAGCAGCACTGCATGTTGCTGAACTGCATATTGAAGAAGAATCAGCCAAGTGGTTCTTGTGTTAGCCCAACTCCATTTGGCTCACTGGCTTCACACACCATCAGGCTGACAGCAGCTCTCAATTAAACTCTGATTTCGCACACTATGCTTAATGCCATTTGAGTGCATTGTCCTGAAATGCAGCTTGCTGAGCATCCCACACAAACGAAGGCTCCACATCCGGGATTCACATACCACCAACTCCACATTCAGAAACCCCTTCAGCACCAAAGCCGTTTTCAGCTAGCCCTAAATATGAAGGACATAGCCGCAAATGTTGCTGTAAGAGCTAATTCCATCAAGCAACACTGCATGTTGCTGAATTGCATATTGAAGAAGAATCAGCCAAATGGTTCTTGTGGCAGCACAACTCCATTTGGCTCACTGACTTCACACACCATCAGGCTGACAGGCAGCTCTCAAGTAAACTCAGAATTCGCACACTATGCTTAATGCCGTTTGAGTGCATTGTCCTGAAATGCAGCTTGGTGAGCATCCCACACAAACGAAGGCTCCACAGGCAGGAATCACATGCCACCAACTCCACATTCAGAAACCACTTCAGCGCCAAAGTCGTTTTCAGCTAGCCGTAAATAAATAGGTGCTACATGCAAATGTTGCTGTAAGAGCTAATTCCATCAAGCAGCACTGCATGTTGCTGAATTGCATATTGAAGAAGAATCAGCCGAGTGGTTCTTGTGGCAGCACAACTCCATTTTGCTCACTGGCTTCACACACCATCAGGCTGACAGGCAGCTCTCAATTAATCTCTGATTTCGCACACTATGCTTAATGCCGTTTAAGTGCATTGTCCTGAAATGCAGCTTGGTGAGCATCCCACACAAACGAAGGCTCCACAGATGGGATTCACATGCCACCAACTCCACATTCAGAAACCACTTCAGCGCCAAAGCCATTTTCAGCTAGCCCTAAATACAAAGGCTCTAGACGCAAATGTTGCTGTAAGAGCTAATTCCATCAAGCAGCACTGCATGTTGCTGAATTGCATATTGAAGAAGAATCAGCCGAGTGGTTCTTGTGGCAGCACAACTCCATTTGGCTCACTGGCTTCACACACCATCAGGCTGACAGGCAGCTCTCAATTAAACTCTGATTTCGCACACTATGCTTAATGCCGTTTAAGTGCATTGTCCTGAAATGCAGCTTGGTGAGCATCCCACACAAACGAAGGCTCCACAGCTGGGATTCACATGCCACCAACTCCACATTCAGAAACCCCTTCAGCGCCAAAGCCGTTTTCAGCTAGCCCTAAATACAAAGGCTCTAGACGCAAATGTTGCTGTAAGAGCTAATTCCATCAAGCAGCACTGCATGTTGCTGAATTGCATATTGAAGAAGAATCAGCCAAGTGGTTCTTCTGGCAGCACAACTCCATTTGGCTCACTGACTTCACACACCATCAGGCTGACAGGCAGCTCTCAAGCAAACTTTGATTTCTCACACTATGCTTAATGCCGTTTGAGTGCATTGTCCTGAAATGCAGCTTGGTGAGCATCCCGCACAAACGAAGGCTCCACAGGCGGGTTTCACATGCCACCAACTCCACATTCAGAAACCACTTCAGCGCCAAAGCCGTTTTCATCTAGCCCTAAATACAAAGGCTCTAGACGCAAATGTTGCTGTAAGAGCTAATTCCATCAAGCAGCACTGCATGTTGCTGAACTGCATATTGAAGAAGAATCAGCCAAGTGGCTCTTGTGGTAGCACAACTCCATTTGGCTCACTGGCTTCACACACCATCAGGCTGACAGCAGCTATCAATTGAACTCTGATTTCGCACACTATGCTTAATGCCGTTTGAGTGCATTGTCCTGAAATGCAGCTTGGTGAGCATCCCACACAAACGAAGGCTCCACAGCCGGGTTTCACATGCCACCAACTCCACATTCAGAAACCACTTCAGCGCCATAGCCGTTTTCAGCTAGCCATAAATACAAAGGCTCTAGACGCAAATGTTGCTGTAAGAGCTAATTCCATCAAGCAACACTGCATGTTGCTGAATTGCATATTGAAGAAGAATCAGCCGAGTGGTTCTTGTGGCAGCACAACTCCATTTGGCTCAGTGACTTCACATACCATCAGGCGGACAGCAGCTCTCAAGCAAACTCAGATTTCGCAAAGTATGCTTAATGCCGTTTGAGTGCATTGTCCTGAAATGCAGCTTGGTGAGCATCCCACACAAACGAAGGCTCCACAGGCGGGTTTCACATGCCACCAACTCCACATTCAGAAACCACTTCAGCGCCAAAGCCGTTTTCAGCTAGCCCTAAATACAAAGGCTCTAAACGCAAATGTTGCTGTAAGAGCTAATTTCATCAAGCAACACTGCATGTTGCTGAATTGCATATTGAAGAAGAATCAGCCGAGTGGTTCTTGTGGCAGCACAACTCCATTTGGCTCACTGGCTTCACACACCATCAGGCTGACAGGCAGCTCTCAAGTCAACTTAAATTTCGCACACTATGTTTAATGCCGTTTGAGTGCATTGTTCTGAAATGCAGCTTGGTGAGCATCCCACACAAACGAAGGCTCCACAGGCTAGATTCACATGCCACCAACTCCACATTCAGAAACCACTTCAGCGCCAAAACCGTTTTCAGCTAGCCATAAATAAAAAGGCGCTAGACGCAAATGTTGCTGTAAGAGCTAATTCCATCAAGCAACACTGCATGTTGCTGAATTGCATATTGAAGAAGAATCAGCCGAGTGGTTCTTGTGGCAGCACAAATCCATTTGGCTCACTGACTTCACACACCATCAGACTGACAGGCAGCTCTCAATTAAACTCTGATTTCGCACACTATGCTTAATGCCGTTTGAGTGCATTGTCCTGAAATGCAGCTTGGTGAGCATCCCACACAAACGAAGGCTCCACAGGCAGGAATCACATGCCACCAACTCCACATTCAGAAACCACTTCGGAGCCAAAGTCGTTTTCAGCTAGCCATAAATAAATAGGTGCTAGACGCAAATGTTGCTGTAAGAGCTAATTCCATCAAGCAACACTGCATGTTGCTGAATTGCATATTGAAGAAGAATCAGCCGAGTGGTTCTTGTGGCAGCACAACTCCATTTGGCTCACTGACTTCAGACACCATCAGGCTTACAGGCGGCTCTCAATTAAACTCTGATTTCGCACACTATGCTTAATGCCGTTTGAGTGCATTGTCCTGAAATGCAGCTTGCTGAGCATCCCACACAAACGAAGGCTCCACATCCGGGATTCACATACCACCAACTCCACATTCAGAAACCACTTCAGCACCAAAGCCGTTTTCAGCTAGCCCTAAATATGAAGGACATAGACGCAAATGTTGCTGTGAGAGCTAATTCCATCAAGCAACACTGCATGTTGCTGAATTGCATATTGAAGAAGAATCAGCCAAATGGTTCTTGTGGCAGCACAACTCCATTTGGCTCACTGACTTTCACACACCATCAGGCTGACAGGCAGCTCTCAAGTAAACTCAGATTTCGCACACTATGCTTAATGCCGTTTGAGTGCATTGTAATGAAATGCAGCTTGGTGAGCATCCCACACAAACGAAGGATCCACAGGCAGGAATCACATGCCACCAACTCCACATTCAGAAACCACTTCAGCGCCAAAGTCGTTTTCAGCTAGCCCTAAATAAATAGGTGCTACACGCAAATGTTGCTGTAAGAGCTAATTCCATCAAGCAACACTGCATGTTGCTGAATTGCATATTGAAGAAGAATCAGCCGAGTGGTTCTTGTGGCAGCACAACTCCATTTGGCTCACTAGCGTCACACACCATCAGGCTGACAAGCAGCTCTCAATTAAACTCTGATTTCGCACACTATGCTTAATGCCGTTTAAGTGCATTGTCCTGAAATGCAGCTTGGTGAGCATCCCACACAAACGAAGGCTCCACAGCCGGGTTTCACATGCCACCAACTCCACATTCAGAAACCCCTTCAGCGCCAAAGCCGTTTTCAGCTAGCCCTAAATACAAAGGCTCTAGACGCAAATGTTGCTGTAAGAGCTAATTCCATCAAGCAGCACTGCATGTTGCTGAATTGCATATTGAAGAAGAATCAGCCGAGTGGTTCTTCTGGCAGCACAACTCCATTTGGCTCACTGACTTCACACACCATCAGGCTGACAGGCAGCTCTCAATCAAACTTTGATTTCGCACACTATGCTTAATGCCGTTTGAGTGCATTGTCCTGAAATGCAGCTTGGTGAGCATCCCGCACAAACGAAGTCACCACAGGCGGGTTTCACATGCCACCAACTCCACATTCAGAAACCACTTCAGCGCCAAAGCCGTTTTCAGCTAGCCCTAAATATTAAGGCTCTAGACGCAAATGTTGCTGTAAGAGCTAATTCCATCAAGCAGCACTGCATGTTGCTGAAGTGCATATTGAAGAAGAATCAGCCAAGTGGTTCTTGTGGTAGCACAACTCCATTTGGCTCACTGGCTTCACACACCATCAGGCTTTCTGCAGCCCTCAAGTAAACTTAGATTTCGCACACTCTGCTTAATGCCGTTTGAGTGCATTGTCCTGAAATGCAGCTTGGTGAGCATCCCACACAAACGAAGGCTCCACAGCCGGGTTTCACATGCCACCAACTCCACATTCAGAAACCACTTCAGCGCCAAAGCCGTTTTCAGCTAGCCCTAAATACAAAGGCTCTAGACGCAAATGTTGCTGTAAGAGCTAATTCCATCAAGCAGCACTGCAATTTGCTGAATTGCATATTGAAGAAGAATCAGCCAAATGGTTCTTGTGGCAGCACAACTCCATTTGGCTCACTGGCTTCACACACCATCAGGCTGACAGGCAGCTCTCAATTAAACTCTGATTTCGCACACTATGCTTAATGCCGTTTGAGTGCATTGTCCTGAAATGCAGCTTGGTGAGCATCCCACACAAACGAAGGCTCCACAGGCAGGAATCACATGCCACCAACTCCACATTCAGAAACCACTTCAGCGCCAAAGTCGTTTTCAGCTAGCCCTAAATAAATAATTGCTACATGCAAATGTTGCTGTAAGAGCTAATTCCATCAAGCAACACTGCATGTTGCTGAATTGCATATTGAAGAAGAATCAGCCGAATGGTTCTTGTGGCAGCACAACTCCATTTGGCTCACTGGCTTCACACACCATCAGGCTGACAGGCAGCTCTCAATTAAACTCTGATTTCGCACACTATGCTTAATGCCGTTTGAGTGCATTGTCCTGAAATGCAGCTTGGTGAGCATCCCACACAAACGAAGGCTCCACAGCCGGGATTCACATGCCACCAACTCCACATTCAGAAACCCCTTCAGCGCCAAAGCCGTTTTCAGCTAGCCCTAAATACAAAGGCTCTAGACGCAAATGTTGCTGTAAGAGCTAATTCCATCAAGCAGCACTGCATGTTGCTGAATTGCATATTGAAGAAGAATCAGCTGAATGGTTCTTCTGGCAGCACAACTCCATTTGGCTCACTGACTTCACACACCATCAGGCTGACAGGCAGCTCTCAAGCAAACTTTGATTTCGCACACTATGCTTAATACCGTTTGAGTGCATTGTCCTGAAATGCAGCTTGGTGAGCATCCCACACAAACGAAGTCACCACAGGCGGGTTTCACATGCCACCAACTCCACATTCAGAAACCACTTCAGCGCCAAAGCCGTTTTCAGCTAGCCCTAAATACAAAGGCTCTAGACGCAAATGTTGCTGTAAGAGCTAATTCCATCAAGCAGCACTGCATGTTGCTGAACTTCATATTGAAGAAGAATCAGCCAAGTGGTTCTTGTGGTAGCACAACTCTATTTGGCTCACTGGCTTCACACACCATCAGGCTGACAGCAGCTATCAATTGAACTCTGATTTCGCACACTATGCTTAATGCCGTTTGAGTGCATTGTCCTGAAATGCAGCTTGGTGAGCATCCCACACAAACGAAGGCTCCACAGGCGGGTTTCACATGCCACCAACTCCACATTCAGAAACCACTTCAGCGCCAAAGCCGTTTTCAGCTAGCCCTAAATACAAAGGCTCTAGACGCAAATGTTGCTGTAAGAGCTAATTCCATCAAGCAACACTGCATGTTGCTGAATTGCATATTGAAGAAGAATCAGCCGAGTGGTTCTTGTGGCAGCACAACTCCATTTGGCTCTCTGGCTTCACACACCATCAGGCTGACAGGCAGCTCTCAATTAAACTCTGATTTCGCACACTATGCTTAATGCCGTTTAAGTGCATTGTCCTGAAATGCAGCTTGGTGAGCATCCCACACAAACGAAGGCTCCACAGGCGGGATTCACATGCCACCAACTCCACATTCAGAAAACCCTTCAGCGCCAAAGCCGTTTTCAGCTAGCCCTAAATACAAAGGCTCTAGACGCAAATGTTGCTGTAAGAGCTAATTCCATCAAGCAGCACTGCATGTTGCTGAATTGCATATTGAAGAAGAATCAGCCGAGTGGTTCTTGTGGCAGCACAACTCCATTTGGCTCACTGACTTCACACACCATCAGGCTGACAGGCAGCTCTCAAGCAAACTTTGATTTCGCACACTATGCTTAATGCCGTTTGAGTGCATTGTCGTGAAATGCAGCTTGGTGAGCATCCCACACAAACGAAGTCACCACAGGCGGGTTTCACATGCCACCAACTCCACATTCAGAAACCACTTCAGCGCCAAAGCCGTTTTCAGCTAGCCCTAAATATTAAGGCTCTAGACGCAAATGTTGCTGTAAGAGCTAATTCCATCAAGCAGCACTGCATGTTGCTGAACTGCATATTGAAGAAGAATCAGCCAAGTGGTTCTTGTGGTAGCACAACTCCATTTGGCTCACTGGCTTCACACACCATCAGGCTGACTGCAGCTCTCAAGTAAACTTAGATTTCGCACACTATGCTTAATGCCGTTTGAGTGCATTGTCCTGAAATGCAGCTTGCTGAGCATCCCACACAAACGAAGGCTCCACAGGCGGGTTTCACATGCCACCAACTCCACATTCAGAAACCACTTCAGCGCCAAAGCCGTTTTCAGCTAGCCCTAAATACAAAGGCTCTAGACGCAAATGTTGCTGTAAGAGCTAATTCCATCAAGCAGCACTGCATGTTGCTGAATTGCATATTGAAGAAGAATCAGCCGAGTGGTTCTTGTGGCAGCACAACTTAATTTGGCTCACTGACTTCACACACCATCAGACTGACAGGCAGCTCTCAATTAAACTCTGATTTCGCACACTATGCTTAATGCCGTTTGAGTGCATTGTCCTGAAATGCAGCTTGGTGAGCATCCCACACAAACGAAGGCTCCACAGGCAGGAATCACATGCCACCAACTCCACATTCAGAAACCACTTCGGAGCCAAAGTCGTTTTCAGCTAGCCATAAATAAATAGGTGCTAGACGCAAATGTTGCTGTAAGGGCTAATTCCATCAAGCAACACTGCATGTTGCTGAATTGCATATTGAAGAAGAATCAGCCGAGTGGTTCTTGTGGCAGCACAACTCCATTTGGCTCACTGGCTTCACACACCATCAGGCTGACAGGCGGCTCTCAATTAAACTCTGATTTCGCACACTATGCTTAATGCCGTTTGAGTGCATTGTCCTGAAATTCAGCTTGCTGAGCATCCCACACAAACGAAGGCCACAGCCGGGTTTCACATGCCAACAACTCCACATTCAGAAACCACTTCAGCACCAAAGCCGTTTTCAGCTAGCCCTAAATATGAAGGACATAGACGCAAATGTTGCTGTAAGAGCTAATTCCATCAAGCAACACTGCATGTTGCTGAATTGCATATTGAAGAAGAATCAGCCAAATGGTTCTTGTGGCAGCACAACACCATTTGGCTCACTGACTTCACACACCATCAGGCTGACAGGCAGCTCTCAAGTAAACTCAGATTTCGCACACTTGCTTAATGCCGTTTGAGTGCATTGTCCTGAAATGCAGCTTGGTGAGCATCCCACACAAACGATGGCTCCACAGGCAGGAATCACATGCCACCAACTCCACATTCAGAAACCACTTCAGCGCCAAAGTCGTTTTCAGCTAGCCCTAAATAAATAGGTGCTACATGCAAATGTTGCTGTAAGAGCTAATTCCATCAAGCAACACTGCATGTTGCTGAATTGCATATTGAAGAAGAATCAGCCGAGTGGTTCTTGTGGCAGCACAACTCCATTTGGCTCACTGGCTTCACACACCATCAGGCTGACAGGCAGCTCTCAATTAAACTCTGATTTCGCACACTATGCTTAATGCCGTTTAAGTGCATTGTCCTGAAATGCAGCTTGGTGAGCATCCCACACAAACGAAGGCTCCACAGCCGGGATTCACATGCCACCAACTCCACATTCAGAAACCCCTTCAGCGCCAAAGCCGTTTTCAGCTAGCCCTAAATACAAAGGCTCTAGACGCAAATGTTGCTGTAAGAGCTAATTCCATCAAGCAGCACTGCATGTTGCTGAATTGCATATTGAAGAAGAATCAGCCGAATGGTTCTTTTGGCAGCACAACTCCATTTGGCTCACTGACTTCACACACCATCAGCCTGACATGCAGCTCTCAAGCAAACTTTGATTTCGCACACTATGCTTAATGCCGTTTGAGTGCATTGTCCTGAAATGCAGCTTGGTGAGCATCCCACACAAACGAAGTCACCACAGGCGGGTTTCACATGCCACCAACTCCACATTCAGAAACCACTTCAGCGCCAAAGCCGTTTTCAGCTAGCCCTAAATATTAAGGCTCTAGACGCAAATGTTGCTGTAAGAGCTAATTCCATCAAGCAGCACTGCATGTTGCTGAATTGCATATTGAAGAAGAATCAGCCAAGTGGTTCTTGTGGTAGCACAACTCCATTTGGCTCACTGGCTTCACACACCATCAGGCTGACAGCAGCTATCAATTGAACTCTGATTTCGCACACTATACTTAATGCCATTTGAGTGCATTGTCCTGAAATGCAGCTTGGTGAGCATCCCACACAAACGAAGGCTCCACAGTCAGGTTTCACATGCCACCAACTCCACATTCAGAAACCACTTCAGCGCCAAAGCCGTTTTCAGCTAGCCCTAAATACAAAGGCTCTAGACGCAAATGTTGCTGTAAGAGCTAATTCCATCAAGCAACACTGCATGTTGCTGAATTGCATATTGAAGAAGAATCAGCCGAGTGGTTCTTGTGGCAGCACAACTCCATTTGGCTCACTGGCTTCACACACCATCAGGCTGACAGGCAGCTCTCAATTAAACTCTGATTTCGCACACTATGCTTAATGCCGTTTGAGTGCATTGTCCTGAAATGCAGCTTGGTGAGCATCCCACACAAACGAAGGCTCCACAGTCAGGTTTCACATGCCACCAACTCCACATTCAGAAACCACTTCAGCGCCAAAGCCGTTTTCAGCTAGCCCTAAATACAAAGGCGCTAGACGCAAATGTTGCTGTAAGAGCTAATTCCATCAAGCAACACGGCATGTTGCTGAATTGCATATTGAAGAAGAATCAGCCGAGTGGTTCTTGTGACAGCACAACTTAATTTGGCTCACTGACTTCACACACCATCAGGCTGACAGGCAGCTCTCAAGTAAACTCAGATTTCGCACACTATGCTTAATGCCGTTTGAGTGCATTGTCCTGAAATGCAGCTTGGTGAGCATCCCACACAAACGAAGGCTCCACAGCCGGGTTTCACATGCCACCAACTCCACATTCAGAAACCACTTCAGCGCCAAAGCCGTTTTCAGCTAGCCCTAAATACAAAGGCGCTAGACGCAAATGTTCCTCTAAGAGCTAATTCCATCAAGCAACACTGCATGTTGCTGAATTGCATATTGAAGAAGAATCAGCCGAGTGGTTCTTGTGGCAGCACAACTCCATTTGGCTCACTGACTTCACACACCATCAGGCTGACAGGCAGCTCTCAAGTAAACTTAAATTTCGCACACTATGTTTAATGCCGTTTGAGTGCATTGTTCTGAAATGCAGCTTGGTGAGCATCCCACACAAACGAAGGCTCCACAGGCGGGTTTCACATGCCACCAACTCCACATTCAGAAACCACTTCAGCGCCAAAGCCGTTTTCAGCTAGCCCTAAATACAAAGGCGCTAGACGCAAATGTTGCTGTAAGAGCTAATTCCATCAAGCAACACGGCATGTTGCTGAATTGCATATTGAAGAAGAATCAGCCGAGTGGTTCTTGTGGCAGCACAACTCCATTTGGCTCACTGACTTCACACACCATCAGGCTGACGGCAGCTCTCAAGCAAATTATGTGTTCACACACTATGCTTAATGCCGTTTGAGTGCATTGTCCTGAAATGCAGCTTGGTGAGCATCCCACACAAACGAAGGCTCCACAGCCGGGTTTCACATGCCACCAACTCCACCTTCAGAAACCACTTCAGCGCCAAAGCCGTTTTCAACTAGCCATAAATACAAAGGACCTAGACGCAAATGTTGCTGTAAGAGCTAATTCCATCAAGCAACACTGCATGTTGCTGAATTGCATATTGAAGAAGAATCAGCCGAGTGGTTCTTGTGGCAGCACAACTCCATTTGGCTCACTGGCTTCACACACCATCAGGCTGACAGGCAGCTCTCAATTAAACTCTGATTTCGCACACTATGCTTAATGCCGTTTAAGTGCATTGTCCTGAAATGCAGCTTGGTGAGCATCCCACACAAACGAAGGCTCCACAGGCGGGATTCACATGCCACCAACTCCACATTCAGAAACCCCTTCAGCGCCAAAGTCGTTTTCAGCTAGCCCTAAATACAAAGGCGCTAGACGCAAATGTTGCTGTAAGAGCTAATTCCATCAAGCAACACGGCATGTTGCTGAATTGCATATTGAAGAAGAATCAGCCGAGTAGTTCTTGTGGCAGCACAACTCCATTTGGCTCAGTGGCTTCACACACCATCAGGCTGACAGGCAGCTCTCAAGCAAACTCAGATTTCGCAAAGTGTGCTTAATGCCGTTTGAGTGCATTGTCCTGAAATGCAGCTTGGTGAGCATCCCACACAAACGAAGGCTCCACAGGCGGGTTTCACATGCCACCAACTCCACATTCAGAAACCACTTCAGCGCCAAAGCCGTTTTCAGCTAGCCCTAAATACAAAGGCTCTAGACGCAAATGTTGCTGTAAGAGCTAATTCCATCAAGCAACACGGCATGTTGCTGAATTGCATATTGAAGAAGAATCAGCCGAGTAGTTCTTGTGGCAGCACAACTCCATTTGGCTCAGTGGCTTCACACACCATCAGGCTGACAGGCAGCTCTCAAGCAAACTCAGATTTCGCAAAGTGTGCTTAATGCCGTTTGAGTGCATTGTCCTGAAATGCAGCTTGGTGAGCATCCCACACAAACGAAGGCTCCACAGGCGGGTTTCACATGCCACCAACTCCACATTCAGAAACCACTTCAGCGCCAAAGCCGTTTTCAGCTAGCCCTAAATACAAAGGCTCTAGACGCAAATGTTGCTGTAAGAGCTAATTCCATCAAGCAACACGGCATGTTGCTGAATTGCATATTGAAGAAGAATCAGCCGAATGGTTCTTGTGGCAGCACAACTCCATTTGGCTCACTGACTTCACACACCATCAGGCTGACAGCACCTCTCAAGCAAACTACGAGTTCACACACTCTGCTTAATGCCGTTTGAGTGCATTGTCCTGAAATGCAGCTTGGTGAGCATCCCACACAAACGAAGGCTCCACAGCCGTGTTTCACATGCCACCAACTCCACATTCAGAAACCACTTCAGCGCCAAAGCCGTTTTCAGCTAGCCCTAAATACAAAGGCGCTAGACGCAAATGTTCCTCTAAGAGCTAATTCCATCAAGCAACACGGCATGTTGCTGAATTGCATATTGAAGAAGAATCAGCCGAGTGGTTCTTGTGGCAGCACAACTCCATTTGGCTCACTGACTTCACACACCATCAGGCTGACAGGCAGCTCTCAAGCAAACTACGAGTTCACACACTATGCTTAATGCCGTTTGAGTGCATTGTCCTGAAATGCAGCTTGGTGAGCATCCCACACAAATGAAGGCTCCACAGGCAGGTTTCACATGCCACCAACTCCACATTCAGAAACCACTTCAGCGCCAAAGCCGTTTTCAGCTAGCCATAAATACAAAGGCGCTAGATGCAAAGGTTGCTGTAAGAGCTAATTCCATCAAGCAACGCTGCATGTTGCTGAATTGCATATTGAAGAAGAATCAGCCGAGTGGTTCTTGTGGCAGCACAACTCCATTTGGCTCACTGGCTTAAACACCATCAGGCTGACTGCAGCTCTCAAGTAAACTTAGATTTTGCACACTATGCTTAATGCCGTTTGAGTGCATTGTCCTGAAATGCAGCTTGGTGAGCATCCCACACAAACGAAGGCTCCACAGGCGGGTTTCACATGCCACCAACTCCACATTCAGAAACCACTTCAGCGCCAAAGCCGTTTTCAGCTAGCCCTAAATACAAAGGACCTAGACTCAAATGTTGCTGTAAGAGCTAATTCCATCAAGCAACGCTGCATGTTGCTGAATTGCATATTGAAGAAGAATCAGCCGAGTGATTCTTGTGGCAGCACAACTCCATTTGGCTCACTGACTTCACACACCATCAGGCTGACAGGCAGCTCTCAAGCAAACTACGAGTTCACACACTATGCTTAATGCCGTTTGAGTGCATTGTCCTGAAATGCAGCTTGGTGAGCATCCCACACAAACGAAGGCTCCACAGGCGGGTTTCACATGCCACCAACTCCACATTCAGAAACCACTTCAGCGCCAAAGCCGTTTTCAGCTAGCCATAAATACAAAGACTCTAGATGCAAATGATGCTGTAGGAGCTAATTCATCAAGCAACACTGCATGTTGCTGAATTGCATATTGAAGAAGAATCAGCCGAGTGGTTCTTGTGGCAGCACAACTCCATTTGGCTCACTGACTTCACACAGCATCAGGCTGACAGGCAGCTCTCAAGCAAACTACGAGTTCACACACTCTGCTTAATGCTGTTTGAGTGCATTGTCCTGAAATGCAGCTTGGTGAGCATCCCACACAAACGAAGGCTCCACAGCCGGGTTTCACATGCCACCAACTCCACATTCAGAAACCACTTCAGCGCCAAAGCCGTTTTCAGCTAGCCCTAAATACAAAGGAGCTAGACGCAAATGTTCCTGTAAGAGCTAATTCCATCAAGCAACACTGCATGTTGCTGAATTGCATATTGAAGAAGAATCAGCTGAGTGGTTCTTGTGGCAGCACAACTCCATTTGGCTCACTGACTTCACACACCATCAGGCTGACAGGCAGCTCTCAAGCAAACTCTGATTTCGCACACTATGCTTAATGCCGTTTGAGTGCATTGTTCTGAAATGCAGCTTGGTGAGCATCCCACACAAACGAAGGCTCCACAGGCAGGAATCACATGCCACCAACTCCACATTCAGAAACCACTTCAGCGCCAAAGTCGTTTTCAGCTAGCCCTAAATACAAAAGACCTAGACGCAAATGTTGCTGTAAGAGCTAATTCCATCAAGCAACACTGCATGTTGCTGAACTGCATATTGAAGAAGAATCAGCCGAGTGGTTCTTGTGGCAGAACAACTCCATTTGGCTCACTGACTTCACACACCATCAGGCTGACAGCAGCTCTCAAGCAAACTACGAGTTCACACACTATGCTTAATGCCGTTTGAGTGCATTGTCCTGAAATGCAGCTTGGTGAGCATCCCACACAAACGAAGGCTCCACAGCCGGGTTTCACTTGCCACCAACTCCACATTCAGAAACCACTTCAGCGCCAAAGCCGTTATCAGCTAGCCCTAAATACAAAGGCTCTAGACGCAAATGTTGCTGTAAGAGCTAATTCCATCAAACAACACTGCATGTTGCTGAATTGCATATTGAAGAAGAATCAGCCGAGTGGTTCTTGTGGCAGCACAACTCCATTTGGCTCACTGACTTCACACACCATCAGGCTGACAGGCAGCTCTCAAGCAAACTCAGATTTCACAAAGTATGCTTAATGCCGTTTGAGTGCATTGTCCTGAAATGCAGCTTGGTGAGCATCCCACACAATTGAAGGCTCCACAGGCAGGTTTCACATGCCACCAACTCCACATTCAGAAACCACTTCAGCGCCAAAGCCGTTTTCAGCTAGCCATAAATACAAAGGCGCTAGACACAAATGTTGCTGTAAGAGCTAATTCCATCAAGCAACGCTGCATGTTGCTGAATTGCATATTGAAGAAGAATCAGCCGAGTGGTTCTTGTGGCAGCACAACTCCATTTGGCTCACTGGCTTAAACACCATCAGGCTGACTGCAGCTCTCAAGTAAACTTAGATTTCGCACACTATGCTTAATGCCGTTTGAGTGCATTGTCCTGAAATGCAGCTTGGTGAGCATCCCACACAAACGAAGGCTCCACAGGCGGGTTTCACATGCCACCAACTCCACATTCAGAAACCACTTCAGCGCCAAAGCCGTTTTCAGCTAGCCCTAAATACAAAGGACCTAGACTCAAATGTTGCTGTAAGAGCTAATTCCATCAAGCAACGCTGCATGTTGCTGAATTGCATATTGAAGAAGAATCAGCCGAGTGATTCTTGTGGCAGCACAACTCCATTTGGCTCACTGACTTCACACACCATCAGGCTGACAGGCAGCTCTCAAGCAAACTACGAGTTCACACACTATGCTTAATGCCGTTTGAGTGCATTGTCCTGAAATGCAGCTTGGTGAGCATCCCACACAAACGAATGCTCCGCAGGCGGGTTTCACATGCCACCAACTCCACATTCAGAAACCACTTCAGTGCCAAAGCCGTTTTCAGCTAGCCATAAATACAAAGGCTCTAGATGCAAATGTTGCTGTAGGAGCAAATTCATCAAGCAACACTGCATGTTGCTGAATTGCATATTGAAGAAGAATCAGCCGAGTGGTTCTTGTGGCAGCACAACTCCATTTGGCTCACTGACTTCACACAGCATCAGGCTGACAGGCAGCTCTCAAGCAAACTACGAGTTCACACACTCTGCTTAATGCCGTTTGAGTGCATTGTCCTGAAATGCAGCTTGGTGAGCATCCCACACAAACGAAGGCTCCACAGCCGGGTTTCACATGCCACCAACTCCACATTCAGAAACCACTTCAGCGCCAAAGCCGTATTCAGCTAGCCCTAAATACAAAGGAGCTAGACGCAAATGTTGCTGTAAGAGCTAATTCCATCAAGCAACACTGCATGTTGCTGAATTGCATATTGAAGAAGAATCAGCTGAGTGGTTCTTGTGGCAGCACAACTCCATTTGGCTCACTGACTTCACACACCATCAGGCTGACAGGCAGCTCTCAAGCAAACTTTGATTTCGCACATTATGCTTAATGCCGTTTGAGTGCATTGTCCTGAAATGCAGCTTGGTGAGCATCCCACACAAACGAAGGCTCCACAGGCGGGTTTCACATGCCACCAACTCCACATTCAGAAACCACTTCAGCGCCAAAGCCGTTTTCAGCTAGCCCTAAATACAAAGGCGCTAGACGCAAATGTTGCTGTAAGAGCTAATTCCATCAAGCAACACTGCATGTTGCTGAATTGCATATTGAAGAAGAATCAGCCGAGTGGTTCTTGTGGCAGCACAACTCCATTTGGCTCACTGACTTGACACGCCATCAGGCTGACAGGCAGCTCTCAAGCAAACTCTGATTTCGCACACTATGCTTAATGCCGTTTGAGTGCATTGTTCTGAAATGCAGCTTGGTGAGCATCCCACACAAACAAAGCCTCCACTGGCGGGTTTCACATGCCACCAACTCCACATTCAGAAACCACTTCAGCGCCAAAGCCGTTTTCAGCTAGCCCTAAATACAAAGGCTCTAGATGCAAATGTTGCTGTAGGAGCTAATTTATCAAGCAACACTGCATGTTGCTGAATTGCATATTGAAGAAGAATCAGCCAAATGGTTCTTGTGGCAGCACAACTCCATTTGGCTCACTGACTTCACACACCATCAGGCTAACAGGCAGCTCTCAAGTATACTACGAGTTCGCACAAGTATGCTTAATGCCGTTTGAGTGCATTGTTCTGAAATGCAGCTTGGTGAGCATCCCACACAAACGAAGGCTCCACAGCCGGGTTTCACATGCCACCAACTCCACATTCCGAAACCACTTCAGCGCCAAAGCCGTTTTCAGCTAGCCCTAAATACAAAGGACCTAGACGCAAATGTTGCTGTAAGAGCTAATTCCATCAAGCAACACTGCATGTTGCTGAATTGCATATTGAAGAAGAATCAGCTGAGTGGTTCTAGTGGCAGCACAACTCCATTTGGCTCACTGACTTCACAAACCATCAGGCTGACAGCACCTGTCAATTAAACTCTGATTTAGCACACTATGCTTAATGCCGTTTGAGTGCATTGTCCTGAAATGCAGCTTGGTGAGCATCCCACACAAACGAAGGCTCCACAGGCGGGTTTCACATGCCACCAACTCCACATTCAGAAACCACTTCAGCGCCAAAGCCATTTTCAGCTAGCCCTAAATACAAAGGTTCTAGATGCAAATGTTGCTGTAGGAGCTAATTCATCAAGCAACACTGCATGTTGCTGAATTGCATATTGAAGAAGAATCAGCCGAGTGGTTCTTGTGGCAGCACAACTCCATTTGGCTCACTGACTTCACACACCATCAGGCTGACAGGCAGGTCTCAAGCAAACCACGAGTTCACACACTATGCTTAATGCCGTTTGAGTGCATTGTCCTGAAATGCAGCTTGGTGAGCATCCCACACAAACGAAGGCTCCACAGCCGGGTTTCACATGCCACCAACTCCACATTCAGAAACCACTTCAGCGCCAAAGCCGTTTTCAGCTAGCCCTAAATACAAAGGAGCTAGACGCAAATGTTCCTGTAAGAGCTAATTCCATCAAGCAACA
Source organism: Ochotona princeps (assembly GCF_030435755.1). Taxonomy (NCBI): domain Eukaryota; kingdom Metazoa; phylum Chordata; class Mammalia; order Lagomorpha; family Ochotonidae; genus Ochotona; species Ochotona princeps. The sequence continues at coordinate 1,466,772 of NC_080834.1, read as the reverse complement.
CTGCATGTTGCTGAATTGCATATTGAAGAAGAATCAGCTGAGTGGTTCTTGTGGCAGCACAACTCCATTTGGCTCACTGACTTCACACACCATCAGGCTGACAGGCAGCTCTCAAGCAAACTCAGATTTCGCACACTATGCTTAATGCCGTTTGAGTGCATTGTCCTGAAATGCAGCTTGGTGAGCATCCCACACAAACGAAGGCTCCACAGGCGGGTTTCACATGCCACCAACTCCACATTCAGAAACCACTTCAGCGCCAAAGCCGTTTTCAGCTAGCCCTAAATACAAAGGCTATAGACGCAAATGTTGCTGTAAGAGCTAATTCCATCAAGCAACACTGCATGTTGCTGAATTGCATATTGAAGAAGAATCAGCCGAGTGGTTCTTGTGGCAGCACAACTCCATTTGGCTCACTGACTTCACACGCCATCAGGCTGACAGGCAGCTCTCAAGCAAACTCTGATTTCGCACACTATGCTTAATGCCGTTTGAGTGCATTGTTCTGAAATGCAGCTTGGTGAGCATCCCACACAAACGAAGCCTCCACTGGCGGGTTTCACATGCCACCAACTCCACATTCAGAAACCACTTCAGCGCCAAAGCCGTTTTCAGCTAGCCCTAAATATTAAGGCTCTAGACGCAAATGTTGCTGTAAGAGCTAATTCCATCAAGCAGCACTGCATGTTGCTGAACTGCATATTGAAGAAGAATCAGCCAAGTGGTTCTTGTGGTAGCACAACTCCATTTGGCTCACTGGCTTCACACACCATCAGGCTGACTGCAGCTCTCAAGTAAACTTAGATTTCGCACACTATGCTTAATGCCGTTTGAGTGCATTGTCCTGAAATGCAGCTTGCTGAGCATCCCACACAAACGAAGGCTCCACAGCCGGGTTTCACATGCCACCAACTCCACATTCAGAAACCACTTCAGCGCCAAAGCCGTTTTCAGCTAGCCCTAAATACAAAGGCTCTAGACGCAAATGTTGCTGTAAGAGCTAATTCCATCAAGCAGCACTGCATGTTGCTGAATTGCATATTGAAGAAGAATCAGCCGAGTGGTTCTTGTGGCAGCACAACTTAATTTGGCTCACTGACTTCACACACCATCAGACTGACAGGCAGCTCTCAATTAAACTCTGATTTCGCACACTATGCTTAATGCCGTTTGAGTGCATTGTCCTGAAATGCAGCTTGGTGAGCATCCCACACAAACGAAGGCTCCACAGGCAGGAATCACATGCCACCAACTCCACATTCAGAAACCACTTCGGAGCCAAAGTCGTTTTCAGCTAGCCATAAATAAATAGGTGCTAGACGCAAATGTTGCTGTAAGGGCTAATTCCATCAAGCAACACTGCATGTTGCTGAATTGCATATTGAAGAAGAATCAGCCGAGTGGTTCTTGTGGCAGCACAACTCCATTTGGCTCACTGGCTTCACACACCATCAGGCTGACAGGCGGCTCTCAATTAAACTCTGATTTCGCACACTATGCTTAATGCCGTTTGAGTGCATTGTCCTGAAATTCAGCTTGCTGAGCATCCCACACAAACGAAGGCCACAGCCGGGTTTCACATGCCAACAACTCCACATTCAGAAACCACTTCAGCACCAAAGCCGTTTTCAGCTAGCCCTAAATATGAAGGACATAGACGCAAATGTTGCTGTAAGAGCTAATTCCATCAAGCAACACTGCATGTTGCTGAATTGCATATTGAAGAAGAATCAGCCAAATGGTTCTTGTGGCAGCACAACACCATTTGGCTCACTGACTTCACACACCATCAGGCTGACAGGCAGCTCTCAAGTAAACTCAGATTTCGCACACTTGCTTAATGCCGTTTGAGTGCATTGTCCTGAAATGCAGCTTGGTGAGCATCCCACACAAACGAAGGCTCCACAGGCAGGAATCACATGCCACCAACTCCACATTCAGAAACCACTTCAGCGCCAAAGTCGTTTTCAGCTAGCCCTAAATAAATAGGTGCTACATGCAAATGTTGCTGTAAGAGCTAATTCCATCAAGCAACACTGCATGTTGCTGAATTGCATATTGAAGAAGAATCAGCCGAGTGGTTCTTGTGGCAGCACAACTCCATTTGGCTCACTGGCTTCACACACCATCAGGCTGACAGGCAGCTCTCAATTAAACTCTGATTTCGCACACTATGCTTAATGCCGTTTAAGTGCATTGTCCTGAAATGCAGCTTGGTGAGCATCCCACACAAACGAAGGCTCCACAGGCGGGTTTCACATGCCACCAACTCCACATTCAGAAACCCCTTCAGCGCCAAAGCCGTTTTCAGCTAGCCCTAAATACAAAGGCTCTAGACGCAAATGTTGCTGTAAGAGCTAATTCCATCAAGCAGCACTGCATGTTGCTGAATTGCATATTGAAGAAGAATCAGCCGAATGGTTCTTTTGGCAGCACAACTCCATTTGGCTCACTGACTTCACACACCATCAGCCTGACATGCAGCTCTCAAGCAAACTTTGATTTCGCACACTATGCTTAATGCCGTTTGAGTGCATTGTCCTGAAATGCAGCTTGGTGAGCATCCCACACAAACGAAGTCACCACTGGCGGGTTTCACATGCCACCAACTCCACATTCAGAAACCACTTCAGCGCCAAAGCCGTTTTCAGCTAGCCCTAAATATTAAGGCTCTAGACGCAAATGTTGCTGTAAGAGCTAATTCCATCAAGCAGCACTGCATGTTGCTGAATTGCATATTGAAGAAGAATCAGCCAAGTGGTTCTTGTGGTAGCACAACTCCATTTGGCTCACTGGCTTCACACACCATCAGGCTGACAGCAGCTATCAATTGAACTCTGATTTCGCACACTATACTTAATGCCATTTGAGTGCATTGTCCTGAAATGCAGCTTGGTGAGCATCCCACACAAACGAAGGCTCCACAGTCAGGTTTCACATGCCACCAACTCCACATTCAGAAACCACTTCAGCGCCAAAGCCGTTTTCAGCTAGCCCTAAATACAAAGGCTCTAGACGCAAATGTTGCTGTAAGAGCTAATTCCATCAAGCAACACTGCATGTTGCTGAATTGCATATTGAAGAAGAATCAGCCGAGTGGTTCTTGTGGCAGCACAACTCCATTTGGCTCACTGGCTTCACACACCATCAGGCTGACAGGCAGCTCTCAATTAAACTCTGATTTCGCACACTATGCTTAATGCCGTTTGAGTGCATTGTCCTGAAATGCAGCTTGGTGAGCATCCCACACAAACGAAGGCTCCACAGTCAGGTTTCACATGCCACCAACTCCACATTCAGAAACCACTTCAGCGCCAAAGCCGTTTTCAGCTAGCCCTAAATACAAAGGCGCTAGACGCAAATGTTGCTGTAAGAGCTAATTCCATCAAGCAACACGGCATGTTGCTGAATTGCATATTGAAGAAGAATCAGCCGAGTGGTTCTTGTGACAGCACAACTTAATTTGGCTCACTGACTTCACACACCATCAGGCTGACAGGCAGCTCTCAAGTAAACTCAGATTTCGCACACTATGCTTAATGCCGTTTGAGTGCATTGTCCTGAAATGCAGCTTGGTGAGCATCCCACACAAACGAAGGCTCCACAGCCGGGTTTCACATGCCACCAACTCCACATTCAGAAACCACTTCAGCGCCAAAGCCGTTTTCAGCTAGCCCTAAATACAAAGGCGCTAGACGCAAATGTTCCTCTAAGAGCTAATTCCATCAAGCAACACTGCATGTTGCTGAATTGCATATTGAAGAAGAATCAGCCGAGTGGTTCTTGTGGCAGCACAACTCCATTTGGCTCACTGACTTCACACACCATCAGGCTGACAGGCAGCTCTCAAGTAAACTTAAATTTCGCACACTATGTTTAATGCCGTTTGAGTGCATTGTTCTGAAATGCAGCTTGGTGAGCATCCCACACAAACGAAGGCTCCACAGGCGGGTTTCACATGCCACCAACTCCACATTCAGAAACCACTTCAGCGCCAAAGCCGTTTTCAGCTAGCCCTAAATACAAAGGCGCTAGACGCAAATGTTGCTGTAAGAGCTAATTCCATCAAGCAACACGGCATGTTGCTGAATTGCATATTGAAGAAGAATCAGCCGAGTGGTTCTTGTGGCAGCACAACTCCATTTGGCTCACTGACTTCACACACCATCAGGCTGACGGCAGCTCTCAAGCAAATTATGAGTTCACACACTATGCTTAATGCCGTTTGAGTGCATTGTCCTGAAATGCAGCTTGGTGAGCATCCCACACAAACGAAGGCTCCACAGCCGGGTTTCACATGCCACCAACTCCACCTTCAGAAACCACTTCAGCGCCAAAGCCGTTTTCAACTAGCCATAAATACAAAGGACCTAGACGCAAATGTTGCTGTAAGAGCTAATTCCATCAAGCAACACTGCATGTTGCTGAATTGCATATTGAAGAAGAATCAGCCGAGTGGTTCTTGTGGCAGCACAACTCCATTTGGCTCACTGGCTTCACACACCATCAGGCTGACAGGCAGCTCTCAAGCAAACTCAGATTTCGCACACTATGCTTAATGCCGTTTGAGTGCATTGTCCTGAAATGCAGCTTGGTGAGCATCCCACACAAACGAAGGCTCCACAGCCGGGTTTCACATGCCACCAACTCCACATTCAGAAACCACTTCAGCGCCAAAGCCGTTTTCAGCTAGCCCTAAATACAAAGGCGCTAGACGCAAATGTTCCTCTAAGAGCTAATTCCATCAAGCAACACTGCATGTTGCTGAATTGCATATTGAAGAAGAATCAGCCGAGTGGTTCTTGTGGCAGCACAACTCCATTTGGCTCACTGACTTCACACACCATCAGGCTGACAGGCAGCTCTCAAGTAAACTTAAATTTCGCACACTATGTTTAATGCCGTTTGAGTGCATTGTTCTGAAATGCAGCTTGGTGAGCATCCCACACAAACGAAGGCTCCACAGGCGGGTTTCACATGCCACCAACTCCACATTCAGAAACCACTTCAGCGCCAAAGCCGTTTTCAGCTAGCCCTAAATACAAAGGCGCTAGACGCAAATGTTGCTGTAAGAGCTAATTCCATCAAGCAACACGGCATGTTGCTGAATTGCATATTGAAGAAGAATCAGCCGAGTGGTTCTTGTGGCAGCACAACTCCATTTGGCTCACTGACTTCACACACCATCAGGCTGACGGCAGCTCTCAAGCAAATTATGAGTTCACACACTATGCTTAATGCCGTTTGAGTGCATTGTCCTGAAATGCAGCTTGGTGAGCATCCCACACAAACGAAGGCTCCACAGCCGGGTTTCACATGCCACCAACTCCACCTTCAGAAACCACTTCAGCGCCAAAGCCGTTTTCAACTAGCCATAAATACAAAGGACCTAGACGCAAATGTTGCTGTAAGAGCTAATTCCATCAAGCAACACTGCATGTTGCTGAATTGCATATTGAAGAAGAATCAGCCGAGTGGTTCTTGTGGCAGCACAACTCCATTTGGCTCACTGGCTTCACACACCATCAGGCTGACAGGCAGCTCTCAATTAAACTCTGATTTCGCACACTATGCTTAATGCCGTTTAAGTGCATTGTCCTGAAATGCAGCTTGGTGAGCATCCCACACAAACGAAGGCTCCACAGGCGGGATTCACATGCCACCAACTCCACATTCAGAAACCCCTTCAGCGCCAAAGCCGTTTTCAGCTAGCCCTAAATACAAAGGCGCTAGACGCAAATGTTGCTGTAAGAGCTAATTCCATCAAGCAACACGGCATGTTGCTGAATTGCATATTGAAGAAGAATCAGCCGAGTAGTTCTTGTGGCAGCACAACTCCATTTGGCTCAGTGGCTTCACACACCATCAGGCTGACAGGCAGCTCTCAAGCAAACTCAGATTTCGCAAAGTGTGCTTAATGCCGTTTGAGTGCATTGTCCTGAAATGCAGCTTGGTGAGCATCCCACACAAACGAAGGCTCCACAGGCGGGTTTCACATGCCACCAACTCCACATTCAGAAACCACTTCAGCGCCAAAGCCGTTTTCAGCTAGCCCTAAATACAAAGGCTATAGACGCAAATGTTGCTGTAAGAGCTAATTCCATCAAGCAACACTGCATGTTGCTGAATTGCATATTGAAGAAGAATCAGCCGAGTGGTTCTTGTGGCAGCACAACTCCATTTGGCTCACTGACTTCACACGCCATCAGGCTGACAGGCAGCTCTCAAGCAAACTCTGATTTCGCACACTATGCTTAATGCCGTTTGAGTGCATTGTTCTGAAATGCAGCTTGGTGAGCATCCCACACAAACGAAGCCTCCACTGGCGGGTTTCACATGCCACCAACTCCACATTCAGAAACCACTTCAGCGCCAAAGCCGTTTTCAGCTAGCCCTAAATATTAAGGCTCTAGACGCAAATGTTGCTGTAAGAGCTAATTCCATCAAGCAGCACTGCATGTTGCTGAACTGCATATTGAAGAAGAATCAGCCAAGTGGTTCTTGTGGTAGCACAACTCCATTTGGCTCACTGGCTTCACACACCATCAGGCTGACTGCAGCTCTCAAGTAAACTTAGATTTCGCACACTATGCTTAATGCCGTTTGAGTGCATTGTCCTGAAATGCAGCTTGCTGAGCATCCCACACAAACGAAGGCTCCACAGCCGGTTTTCACATGCCACCAACTCCACATTCAGAAACCACTTCAGCGCCAAAGCCGTTTTCAGCTAGCCCTAAATACAAAGGCTCTAGACGCAAATGTTGCTGTAAGAGCTAATTCCATCAAGCAGCACTGCATGTTGCTGAATTGCATATTGAAGAAGAATCAGCCGAGTGGTTCTTGTGGCAGCACAACTTAATTTGGCTCACTGACTTCACACACCATCAGACTGACAGGCAGCTCTCAATTAAACTCTGATTTCGCACACTATGCTTAATGCCGTTTGAGTGCATTGTCCTGAAATGCAGCTTGGTGAGCATCCCACACAAACGAAGGCTCCACAGGCAGGAATCACATGCCACCAACTCCACATTCAGAAACCACTTCGGAGCCAAAGTCGTTTTCAGCTAGCCATAAATAAATAGGTGCTAGACGCAAATGTTGCTGTAAGGGCTAATTCCATCAAGCAACACTGCATGTTGCTGAATTGCATATTGAAGAAGAATCAGCCGAGTGGTTCTTGTGGCAGCACAACTCCATTTGGCTCACTGGCTTCACACACCATCAGGCTGACAGGCGGCTCTCAATTAAACTCTGATTTCGCACACTATGCTTAATGCCGTTTGAGTGCATTGTCCTGAAATTCAGCTTGCTGAGCATCCCACACAAACGAAGGCCACAGCCGGGTTTCACATGCCAACAACTCCACATTCAGAAACCACTTCAGCACCAAAGCCGTTTTCAGCTAGCCCTAAATATGAAGGACATAGACGCAAATGTTGCTGTAAGAGCTAATTCCATCAAGCAACACTGCATGTTGCTGAATTGCATATTGAAGAAGAATCAGCCAAATGGTTCTTGTGGCAGCACAACACCATTTGGCTCACTGACTTCACACACCATCAGGCTGACAGGCAGCTCTCAAGTAAACTCAGATTTCGCACACTTGCTTAATGCCGTTTGAGTGCATTGTCCTGAAATGCAGCTTGGTGAGCATCCCACACAAACGAAGGCTCCACAGGCAGGAATCACATGCCACCAACTCCACATTCAGAAACCACTTCAGCGCCAAAGTCGTTTTCAGCTAGCCCTAAATAAATAGGTGCTACATGCAAATGTTGCTGTAAGAGCTAATTCCATCAAGCAACACTGCATGTTGCTGAATTGCATATTGAAGAAGAATCAGCCGAGTGGTTCTTGTGGCAGCACAACTCCATTTGGCTCACTGGCTTCACACACCATCAGGCTGACAGGCAGCTCTCAATTAAACTCTGATTTCGCACACTATGCTTAATGCCGTTTAAGTGCATTGTCCTGAAATGCAGCTTGGTGAGCATCCCACACAAACGAAGGCTCCACAGCCGGGATTCACATGCCACCAACTCCACATTCAGAAACCCCTTCAGCGCCAAAGCCGTTTTCAGCTAGCCCTAAATACAAAGGCTCTAGACGCAAATGTTGCTGTAAGAGCTAATTCCATCAAGCAGCACTGCATGTTGCTGAATTGCATATTGAAGAAGAATCAGCCGAATGGTTCTTTTGGCAGCACAACTCCATTTGGCTCACTGACTTCACACACCATCAGCCTGACATGCAGCTCTCAAGCAAACTTTGATTTCGCACACTATGCTTAATGCCGTTTGAGTGCATTGTCCTGAAATGCAGCTTGGTGAGCATCCCACACAAACGAAGTCACCACAGGCGGGTTTCACATGCCACCAACTCCACATTCAGAAACCACTTCAGCGCCAAAGCCGTTTTCAGCTAGCCCTAAATATTAAGGCTCTAGACGCAAATGTTGCTGTAAGAGCTAATTCCATCAAGCAGCACTGCATGTTGCTGAATTGCATATTGAAGAAGAATCAGCCAAGTGGTTCTTGTGGTAGCACAACTCCATTTGGCTCACTGGCTTCACACACCATCAGGCTGACAGCAGCTATCAATTGAACTCTGATTTCGCACACTATACTTAATGCCATTTGAGTGCATTGTCCTGAAATGCAGCTTGGTGAGCATCCCACACAAACGAAGGCTCCACAGTCAGGTTTCACATGCCACCAACTCCACATTCAGAAACCACTTCAGCGCCAAAGCCGTTTTCAGCTAGCCCTAAATACAAAGGCTCTAGACGCAAATGTTGCTGTAAGAGCTAATTCCATCAAGCAACACTGCATGTTGCTGAATTGCATATTGAAGAAGAATCAGCCGAGTGGTTCTTGTGGCAGCACAACTCCATTTGGCTCACTGGCTTCACACACCATCAGGCTGACAGGCAGCTCTCAATTAAACTCTGATTTCGCACACTATGCTTAATGCCGTTTGAGTGCATTGTCCTGAAATGCAGCTTGGTGAGCATCCCACACAAACGAAGGCTCCACAGTCAGGTTTCACATGCCACCAACTCCACATTCAGAAACCACTTCAGCGCCAAAGCCGTTTTCAGCTAGCCCTAAATACAAAGGCGCTAGACGCAAATGTTGCTGTAAGAGCTAATTCCATCAAGCAACACGGCATGTTGCTGAATTGCATATTGAAGAAGAATCAGCCGAGTGGTTCTTGTGACAGCACAACTTAATTTGGCTCACTGACTTCACACACCATCAGGCTGACAGGCAGCTCTCAAGTAAACTCAGATTTCGCACACTATGCTTAATGCCGTTTGAGTGCATTGTCCTGAAATGCAGCTTGGTGAGCATCCCACACAAACGAAGGCTCCACAGCCGGGTTTCACATGCCACCAACTCCACATTCAGAAACCACTTCAGCGCCAAAGCCGTTTTCAGCTAGCCCTAAATACAAAGGCGCTAGACGCAAATGTTCCTCTAAGAGCTAATTCCATCAAGCAACACTGCATGTTGCTGAATTGCATATTGAAGAAGAATCAGCCGAGTGGTTCTTGTGGCAGCACAACTCCATTTGGCTCACTGACTTCACACACCATCAGGCTGACAGGCAGCTCTCAAGTAAACTTAAATTTCGCACACTATGTTTAATGCCGTTTGAGTGCATTGTCCTGAAATGCAGCTTGGTGAGCATCCCACACAAACGAAGGCTCCACAGGCGGGTTTCACATGCCACCAACTCCACATTCAGAAACCACTTCAGCGCCAAAGCCGTTTTCAGCTAGCCCTAAATACAAAGGCGCTAGACGCAAATGTTGCTGTAAGAGCTAATTCCATCAAGCAACACGGCATGTTGCTGAATTGCATATTGAAGAAGAATCAGCCGAGTGGTTCTTGTGGCAGCACAACTCCATTTGGCTCACTGACTTCACACACCATCAGGCTGACGGCAGCTCTCAAGCAAATTATGAGTTCACACACTATGCTTAATGCCGTTTGAGTGCATTGTCCTGAAATGCAGCTTGGTGAGCATCCCACACAAACGAAGGCTCCACAGCCGGGTTTCACATGCCACCAACTCCACCTTCAGAAACCACTTCAGCGCCAAAGCCGTTTTCAACTAGCCATAAATACAAAGGACCTAGACGCAAATGTTGCTGTAAGAGCTAATTCCATCAAGCAACACTGCATGTTGCTGAATTGCATATTGAAGAAGAATCAGCCGAGTGGTTCTTGTGGCAGCACAACTCCATTTGGCTCACTGGCTTCACACACCATCAGGCTGACAGGCAGCTCTCAATTAAACTCTGATTTCGCACACTATGCTTAATGCCGTTTAAGTGCATTGTCCTGAAATGCAGCTTGGTGAGCATCCCACACAAACGAAGGCTCCACAGGCGGGATTCACATGCCACCAACTCCACATTCAGAAACCCCTTCAGCGCCAAAGCCGTTTTCAGCTAGCCCTAAATACAAAGGCGCTAGACGCAAATGTTGCTGTAAGAGCTAATTCCATCAAGCAACACGGCATGTTGCTGAATTGCATATTGAAGAAGAATCAGCCGAGTAGTTCTTGTGGCAGCACAACTCCATTTGGCTCAGTGGCTTCACACACCATCAGGCTGACAGGCAGCTCTCAAGCAAACTCAGATTTCGCAAAGTGTGCTTAATGCCGTTTGAGTGCATTGTCCTGAAATGCAGCTTGGTGAGCATCCCACACAAACGAAGGCTCCACAGGCGGGTTTCACATGCCACCAACTCCACATTCAGAAACCACTTCAGCGCCAAAGCCGTTTTCAGCTAGCCCTAAATACAAAGGCTCTAGACGCAAATGTTGCTGTAAGAGCTAATTCCATCAAGCAACACGGCATGTTGCTGAATTGCATATTGAAGAAGAATCAGCCGAGTAGTTCTTGTGGCAGCACAACTCCATTTGGCTCAGTGGCTTCACACACCATCAGGCTGACAGGCAGCTCTCAAGCAAACTCTGATTTCGCACACTATGCTTAATGCCGTTTGAGTGCATTGTCCTGAAATGCAGCTTGGTGAGCATCCCACACAAACGAAGGCTCCACAGGCGGGTTTCACATGCCACCAACTCCACATTCAGAAACCACTTCAGCGCCAAAGCCGTTTTCAGCTAGCCCTAAATACAAAGGCTCTAGACGCAAATGTTGCTGTAAGAGCTAATTCCATCAAGCAACACGGCATGTTGCTGAATTGCATATTGAAGAAGAATCAGCCGAATGGTTCTTGTGGCAGCACAACTCCATTTGGCTCACTGACTTCACACACCATCAGGCTGACAGCACCTCTCAAGCAAACTACGAGTTCACACACTCTGCTTAATGCCGTTTGAGTGCATTGTCCTGAAATGCAGCTTGGTGAGCATCCCACACAAACGAAGGCTCCACAGCCGTGTTTCACATGCCACCAACTCCACATTCAGAAACCACTTCAGCGCCAAAGCCGTTTTCAGCTAGCCCTAAATACAAAGGCGCTAGACGCAAATGTTCCTCTAAGAGCTAATTCCATCAAGCAACACGGCATGTTGCTGAATTGCATATTGAAGAAGAATCAGCCGAGTGGTTCTTGTGGCAGCACAACTCCATTTGGCTCACTGACTTCACACACCATCAGGCTGACAGGCAGCTCTCAAGCAAACTACGAGTTCACACACTATGCTTAATGCCGTTTGAGTGCATTGTCCTGAAATGCAGCTTGGTGAGCATCCCACACAAATGAAGGCTCCACAGGCAGGTTTCACATGCCACCAACTCCACATTCAGAAACCACTTCAGCGCCAAAGACGTTTTCAGCTAGCCATAAATACAAAGGCGCTAGATGCAAAGGTTGCTGTAGGAGCTAATTCCATCAAGCAACGCTGCATGTTGCTGAATTGCATATTGAAGAAGAATCAGCCGAGTGGTTCTTGTGGCAGCACAACTCCATTTGGCTCACTGGCTTAAACACCATCAGGCTGACTGCAGCTCTCAAGTAAACTTAGATTTTGCACACTATGCTTAATGCCGTTTGAGTGCATTGTCCTGAAATGCAGCTTGGTGAGCATCCCACACAAACGAAGGCTCCACAGGCGGGTTTCACATGCCACCAACTCCACATTCAGAAACCACTTCAGCGCCAAAGCCGTTTTCAGCTAGCCCTAAATACAAAGGACCTAGACTCAAATGTTGCTGTAAGAGCTAATTCCATCAAGCAACGCTGCATGTTGCTGAATTGCATATTGAAGAAGAATCAGCCGAGTGATTCTTGTGGCAGCACAACTCCATTTGGCTCACTGACTTCACACACCATCAGGCTGACAGGCAGCTCTCAAGCAAACTACGAGTTCACACACTATGCTTAATGCCGTTTGAGTGCATTGTCCTGAAATGCAGCTTGGTGAGCATCCCACACAAACGAAGGCTCCACAGGCGGGTTTCACATGCCACCAACTCCACATTCAGAAACCACTTCAGCGCCAAAGCCGTTTTCAGCTAGCCATAAATACAAAGACTCTAGATGCAAATGATGCTGTAGGAGCTAATTCATCAAGCAACACTGCATGTTGCTGAATTGCATATTGAAGAAGAATCAGCCGAGTGGTTCTTGTGGCAGCACAACTCCATTTGGCTCACTGACTTCACACAGCATCAGGCTGACAGGCAGCTCTCAAGCAAACTACGAGTTCACACACTCTGCTTAATGCCGTTTGAGTGCATTGTCCTGAAATGCAGCTTGGTGAGCATCCCACACAAACGAAGGCTCCACAGCCGGGTTTCACATGCCACCAACTCCACATTCAGAAACCACTTCAGCGCCAAAGCCGTTTTCAGCTAGCCCTAAATACAAAGGAGCTAGACGCAAATGTTCCTGTAAGAGCTAATTCCATCAAGCAACACTGCATGTTGCTGAATTGCATATTGAAGAAGAATCAGCTGAGTGGTTCTTGTGGCAGCACAACTCCATTTGGCTCACTGACTTCACACACCATCAGGCTGACAGGCAGCTCTCAAGCAAACTCTGATTTCGCACACTATGCTTAATGCCGTTTGAGTGCATTGTTCTGAAATGCAGCTTGGTGAGCATCCCACACAAACGAAGGCTCCACAGGCAGGAATCACATGCCACCAACTCCACATTCAGAAACCACTTCGGAGCCAAAGTCGTTTTCAGCTAGCCCTAAATACAAAAGACCTAGACGCAAATGTTGCTGTAAGAGCTAATTCCATCAAGCAACACTGCATGTTGCTGAACTGCATATTGAAGAAGAATCAGCCGAGTGGTTCTTGTGGCAGAACAACTCCATTTGGCTCACTGACTTCACACACCATCAGGCTGACAGCAGCTCTCAAGCAAACTACGAGTTCACACACTATGCTTAATGCCGTTTGAGTGCATTGTCCTGAAATGCAGCTTGGTGAGCATCCCACACAAACGAAGGCTCCACAGGCGGGTTTCACATGCCACCAACTCCACATTCAGAAACCACTTCAGCGCCAAAGCCGTTTTCAGCTAGCCCTAAATACAAAGGCGCTAGACACAAATGTTGCTGTAAGAGCTAACTCCATCAAGCAGCACTGCATGTTGCTGAATTGCATATTGAAGAAGAATCAGCCGAGTGGTTCTTGTGGCAGCACAACTCCATTTGGCTCACTGACTTCACACACCATCAGGCTGACAGGCAGCTCTCAAGCAATCTCAGATTTCGCAAAGTATGCTTAACGCCGTTTGAGTGCATTGTCCTGAAATGCAGCTTGGTGAGCATCCCACACATACGAAGGCTCCACAGGCGGGTTTCACATGCCACCAGCTCCACATTCAGAAACCACTTCAGCGCCAAAGCCGTTTTCACCTAGACCTAAATACAAAGGCGCTAGACGCAAATGTTGCTGTAAGAGCTAATTCCATCAAGCAACAATGCATATTGCTGAATTGCATATTGAAGAAGAATCAGCCGAATGGTTCTTGTTTCAGCACAACTCCATTTGGCTCACTGGCTTCACACACCATCAGGCTGACTGCAGCTCTCAAGTAAACTTAGATTTTGCACACTATGCTTAATGCCGTTTGAGTGCATTGTCCTGAAATTCAGCTTGGTGAGCATCCCACACAAACGAAGGCTCCACAGGCGGGTTTCACATGCCACCAACTCCACATTCAGAAACCACTTCAGCGCCAAAGCCGTTTTCAGCTAGCCATAAATACAAAGGCGCTAGACGCAAATGTTGCTGTAAGAGCTAATTCCATCAAGCAGCACTGCATGTTGCTGAATTGCATATTGAAGAAGAATCAGCCGAGTTGTTCTTGTGGCAGAACAACTCTATTTGGCTCACTGACTTCACACACCATCAGGCTGACAGCAGCTCTCAAGCAAACTACGAGTTCACACACTATGCTTAATGCCGTTTGAGTGCATTGTCCTGAAATGCAGCTTGGTGAGCATCCCACACAAACGAAGGCTCCACAGGCGGGTTTCACATGCCACCAACTCCACATTCAGAAACCACTTCAGCACCAAAGCCGTTTTCAGCTAGCCATAAATACAAAGGCCCTAGGCGCAAATGTTGCTGTAAGAGCTAATTCCATCAAGCAACGCTGCATGTTGCTGAATTGCATATTGAAGAAGAATCAGCCGAGTGGTTCTTGTGGCAGCACAACTCCATTTGGCTCACTGACTTCACACACCATCAGGCTGACAGGCAGCTCTCAAGCAAACTACGAGTTCACACACTATGCTTAATGCCGTTTGAGTGCATTGTCCTGAAATGCAGCTTGGTGAGCATCCCACACAAACGAAGGCTCCACAGACGGGTTTCACATGCCACCAACTCCACATTCAGAAACCACTTCAGCGCCAAAGCCGTTTTCAGCTAGCCCTAAATACAAAGGCGCTAGACGCAAATGTTGCTGTAAGAGCTAATTCCATCAAGCAACGCTGCATGTTGCTGAATTGCATATTGAAGAAGAATCAGCCGAGTTGTTCTTGTGGCAGAACAACTCCATTTGGCTCACTGACTTCACACACCATCAGGCTGACAGCAGCTCTCAATTAAACTCAGATTTTGCAAAGTATGCTTAATGCTGTTTGAGTGCATTGTCCTGAAATGCAGCTTGGTGAGCATCCCACACAAACGAAGGCTCCACAGGCGGGTTTCACATGCCACCAACTCCACATTCAGAAACCACTTCAGCGCCAAAGCCGTTTTCAGCTAGCCCTAAATACAAAGGCGCTACACACAAATGTTGCTGTAAGAGCTAATTCCATCAAGCAGCACTGCATGTTGCTGAATTGCATATTGAAGAAGAATCAGCCGAGTGGTTTTTGTGGCAGCACAACTCCATTTGGCTCACTGACTTCACACACCATCAGGCTGACAGGCAGCTCTCAAGCAAACTACGAGTTCACACACTATGCTTAATGCCGTTTGAGTGCATTGTCCTGAAATGCAGCTTGGTGAGCATCCCACACAAACGAAGGCTCCACAGCCAGGTTTCACATGCCACCAACTCCACATTCAGAAACCACTTCAGCGCCAAAGCCGTTTTCAGCTAGCCCTAAATACAAAGGCGCTAGACACAAATGTTGCTGTAAGAGCTAATTCCATCAAGCAACACGGCATGTTGCTGAATTGCATATTGAAGAAGAATCAGCCGAGTGGTTCTTGTGACAGGACAACTCCATTTGGCTCACTGACTTCACACACCATCAGGCTGAAAGGCAGCTCTCAAGCAAAATCAGATTTCGCAAATTATGCTTAATGCCGTTTGAGTGCATTGTCCTGAAATGCAGCTTGGTGAGCATCCCACACAAACGAAGGCTCCACAGGCGGGTTTCACATGCCACCAACTCCACATTCAGAAACCACTTCAGCGCCAAAGCCGTTTTCAGCTAGCCCTAAATACAAAGGCTCTAGACGCAAATGTTGCTGTAATAGCTAATTCCATCAAGCAACACGGCATGTTGCTGAATTGCATATTGAAGAAGAATCAGCCGAGTGGTTCTTGTGGCAGGACAACTCCATTTGGCTCACTGACTTCACACACCATCAGGCTGACAGGCAGCTCTCAAGCAAACTCAGATTTCGCAAAGTATGCTTAATGCCGTTTGAGTGCATTGTCCTGAAATGCAGCTTGGTGAGCATCCCACACAAACGAAGGCTCCACAGGCGGGTTTCACATGCCACCAACTCCACATTCAGAAACCACTTCAGCGCCAAAGCCGTTTTCAGCTAGCCATAAATACACAGGCGCTAGATGCAAATGTTGCTGTAAGAGCTAATTCCATCAAGCAACACTGCATGTTGCTGAACTGCATATTGAAGAAGAATCAGCCGAGTGGTTCTTGTGGCAGCACATCTCATTTTGGCTCACTGGCTTCACACACCATCAGGCTGACAGGCAGCTCTCAAGCAAACTACGAGTTCACACACTATGCTTAATGCTGTTTGAGTGCATTGTCCTGAAATGCAGCTTGGTGAGCATCCCACACAAACGAAGGCTCCACAGGCGGGTTTCACATGCCACCAACTCCACATTCAGAAACCACTTCAGCGCCAAAGCCGTTTTCAGCTAGCCCTAAATATAAAGGCGCTAGACGCAAATGTTCCTGTAAGAGCTAATTCCATCAAGCAACACTGCATGTTGCTGAATTGCATATTGAAGAAGAATCAGCCGAGTGGTTCTTGAGGCAGAACAACTCCATTTGGCTCACTGACTTCACACACCATCAGGCTGACAGCACCTCTCAAGCAAACTACGTGTTCACACACTATGCTTAATGCCGTTTGAGTGCATTGTCCTGAAATGCAGCTTGGTGAGCATCCCACACAAACGAAGGCTCCACAGGCGGGTTTCACAAGCCACCAACTCCACATTCAGAAACGACTTCAGCGCCAAAGCCGTTTTCAGCTAGCCCTAAATACAAAGGCGCAAGACGCAAATGTTGCTGTAAGAGCTAATTCCATCAAGCAACGCTGCATGTTGCTGAATTGCATATTGAAGAAGAATCAGCCGAGTGGTTCTTGTGGCAGCACAACTCCATTTGGCTCACTGACTTCACACACCATCAGGCTGAAAGGCAGCTCTCAAGCAAAATCAGATTTCGCAAATTATGCTTAATGCCGTTTGAGTGCATTGTCCTGAAATGCAGCTTGGTGAGCATCCCACACAAACGAAGGCTCCACAGGCGGGTTTCACATGCCACCAACTCCACATTCAGAAACCACTTCAGCGCCAAAGCCGTTTTCAGCTAGCCCTAAATACAAAGGCTCTAGACGCAAATGTTGCTGTAATAGCTAATTCCATCAAGCAACACGGCATGTTGCTGAATTGCATATTGAAGAAGAATCAGCCGAGTGGTTCTTGTGGCAGGACAACTCCATTTGGCTCACTGACTTCACACACCATCAGGCTGACAGGCAGCTCTCAAGCAAACTCAGATTTCGCAAAGTATGCTTAATGCCGTTTGAGTGCATTGTCCTGAAATGCAGCTTGGTGAGCATCCCACACAAACGAAGGCTCCACAGGCGGGTTTCACATGCCACCAACTCCACATTCAGAAACCACTTCAGCGCCAAAGCCGTTTTCAGCTAGCCATAAATACACAGGCGCTAGATGCAAATGTTGCTGTAAGAGCTAATTCCATCAAGCAACACTGCATGTTGCTGAACTGCATATTGAAGAAGAATCAGCCGAGTGGTTCTTGTGGCAGCACATCTCATTTTGGCTCACTGGCTTCACACACCATCAGGCTGACAGGCAGCTCTCAAGCAAACTACGAGTTCACACACTATGCTTAATGCTGTTTGAGTGCATTGTCCTGAAATGCAGCTTGGTGAGCATCCCACACAAACGAAGGCTCCACAGGCGGGTTTCACATGCCACCAACTCCACATTCAGAAACCACTTCAGCGCCAAAGCCGTTTTCAGCTAGCCCTAAATATAAAGGCGCTAGACGCAAATGTTCCTGTAAGAGCTAATTCCATCAAGCAACACTGCATGTTGCTGAATTGCATATTGAAGAAGAATCAGCCGAGTGGTTCTTGAGGCAGAACAACTCCATTTGGCTCACTGACTTCACACACCATCAGGCTGACAGCACCTCTCAAGCAAACTACGTGTTCACACACTATGCTTAATGCCGTTTGAGTGCATTGTCCTGAAATGCAGCTTGGTGAGCATCCCACACAAACGAAGGCTCCACAGGCGGGTTTCACAAGCCACCAACTCCACATTCAGAAACGACTTCAGCGCCAAAGCCGTTTTCAGCTAGCCCTAAATACAAAGGCGCAAGACGCAAATGTTGCTGTAAGAGCTAATTCCATCAAGCAACGCTGCATGTTGCTGAATTGCATATTGAAGAAGAATCAGCCGAGTGGTTCTTGTGGCAGCACAACTCCATTTGGCTCACTGACTTCACACACCATCAGGCTGACAGCAGCTCTCAAGCAAACTCAGATTTCACAAGGTATGCTTAATGCCGTTTGAGTGCATTGTCCTGAAATGCAGCTTGGTGAGCATCCCACACAAACGAAGGCTCCACAGGCGGGTTTCACATGCCACCAACTCCACATTCAGAAACCACTTCAGCGCCAAAGCCGTTTTCAGCTAGCCCTAAATACAAAGGCGCTAGACGCAAATGTTGCTGTAAGAGCTAATTCCATCAAGCAACACTGCATGTTGCTGAATTGCATATTGAAGAAGAATCAGCCGAGTGGTTCTTGTGGCAGCACAACTCCATTTGGCTCACTGACTTGACACGCCATCAGGCTGACAGGCAGCTCTCAAGCAAACTCTGATTTCGCACACTATGCTTAATGCCGTTTGAGTGCATTGTTCTGAAATGCAGCTTGGTGAGCATCCCACACAAACAAAGCCTCCACTGGCGGGTTTCACATGCCACCAACTCCACATTCAGAAACCACTTCAGCGCCAAAGCCGTTTTCAGCTAGCCCTAAATACAAAGGCTCTAGATGCAAATGTTGCTGTAGGAGCTAATTTATCAAGCAACACTGCATGTTGCTGAATTGCATATTGAAGAAGAATCAGCCAAATGGTTCTTGTGGCAGCACAACTCCATTTGGCTCACTGACTTCACACAGCATCAGGCTAACAGGCAGCTCTCAAGTATACTACGAGTTCGCACAAGTATGCTTAATGCCGTTTGAGTGCATTGTTCTGAAATGCAGCTTGGTGAGCATCCCACACAAACGAAGGCTCCACAGCCGGGTTTCACATGCCACCAACTCCACATTCCGAAACCACTTCAGCGCCAAAGCCGTTTTCAGCTAGCCCTAAATACAAAGGACCTAGACGCAAATGTTGCTGTAAGGGCTAATTCCATCAAGCAACACTGCATGTTGCTGAATTGCATATTGAAGAAGAATCAGCTGAGTGGTTCTAGTGGCAGCACAACTCCATTTGGCTCACTGACTTCACAAACCATCAGGCTGACAGCACCTGTCAATTAAACTCTGATTTAGCACACTATGCTTAATGCTGTTTGAGTGCATTGTCCTGAAATGCAGCTTGGTGAGCATCCCACACAAACGAAGGCTCCACAGGCGGGTTTCACATGCCACCAACTCCACATTCAGAAACCACTTCAGCGCCAAAGCCATTTTCAGCTAGCCCTAAATACAAAGGCTCTAGATGCAAATGTTGCTGTAGGAGCTAATTCATCAAGCAACACTGCATGTTGCTGAATTGCATATTGAAGAAGAATCAGCCGAGTGGTTCTTGTGGCAGCACAACTCCATTTGGCTCACTGACTTCACACACCATCAGGCTGACAGGCAGGTCTCAAGCAAACCACGTGTTCACACACTATGCTTAATGCCGTTTGAGTGCATTGTTCTGAAATGCAGCTTGGTGAGCATCCCACACAAACGAAGCCTCCACTGGCGGGTTTCACATGCCACCAACTCCACATTCAGAAACCACTTCAGCGCCAAAGCCGTTTTCAGCTAGCCCTAAATACAAAGGCTCTAGATGCAAATGTTGCTGTAGGAGCTAATTTATCAAGCAACACTGCATGTTGCTGAATTGCATATTGCAGAAGAATCAGCCAAATGTTTCTTGTGGCAGCGCAACTCCATTTGGCTCACTGACTTCACACACCATCAGGCTAACAGGCAGCTCTCAAGTATACTACGAGTTCGCACAAGTATGCTTAATGCCGTTTGAGTGCATTGTTCTGAAATGCAGCTTGGTGAGCATCCCACACAAACGAAGGCTCCACAGCCGGGTTTCACATGCCACCAACTCCACATTCCGAAACCACTTCAGCGCCAAAGTCGTTTTCAGCTAGCCCTAAATACAAAGGACCTAGACGCAAATGTTGCTGTAAGAGCTAATTCCATCAAGCAACAATGCATGTTGCTGAATTGCATATTGAAGAAGAATCAGCCGAGTGGTTCTTGTGGCAGCACAACTTCATTTGGCTCACTGACTTCACAAACCATCAGGCTGACAGCACCTGTCAATTAAACTCTGATTAAGCACACTATGCTTAATGCCGTTTGAGTGCATTGTCCTGAAATGCAGCTTGGTGAGCATCCCACACAAACGAAGGCTCCACAGGCGGGTTTCACATGCCACCAACTCCACATTCAGAAACCACTTCAGCGCCAAAGCCGTTTTCAGCTAGCCCTAAATACAAAGGACCTAGACGCAAATGTTGCTGTAAGAGCTAATTCCATCAAGCAACGCTGCATGTTGCTGAATTGCATATTGAAGAAGAATCAGCCGAGTGATTCTTGTGGCAGCACAACTCCATTTGGCTCACTGACTTCACACACCGTTAGGCTGAGAGCAGTTCTCAAGCAAACTACGAGTTCCCACACTATGCTTAATGCTGTTTGAGTTAATTTTCCTGAAATGCAGCTTGGTGAGCATCCCACACAAACGAAGGCTCCACAGGCGGGTTTCACATGCCACCAACTCCACATTCAGAAACCACTTCAGCGCCAAAGCCGCTTTCAGCTAGCCATAAATACAAAGGCTCTAGATGCAAATGTTGCTGTAAGAGCTAATTCCATCAAGCAACACTGCATGTTGCTGAATTGCATATTGAAGAAGAATCATCTGAGTGGTTCTTGTGGCAGCACAACTCCATTTGGCTCACTGACTTCACACACCATCAGGCTGACAGCAGCTCTCAAGTAAACTCAGATTTCACAAAGTATGCTTAATGCCGTTTGAGTGCATTGTCCTGAAATGCAGCTTGGTGAGCATCCCACACAAACGAAGGCTCCACAGCCGGGTTTCACATGCCACCAACTCCACATTCAGAAACCACTTCAGCGCCAAAGCCGTTTTCAGCTAGCCATAAATACAAAGGCGCTAGACGCAAATGTTGCTGTAAGAGCTAATTCCATCAAGCAACACGGCATGTTGCTGAATTGCATATTGAAGAAGAATCAGCCGAGTGGTTCTTGTATGAAAACATCTCCATTTGGCTCACTGACTTCACACACCATCAGGCTGACAGGCAGCTCTCAAGCAAACTACGAGTTCACACACTATGCTTAATGCCGTTTGAGTGCTTTGTCCTGAAATGCAGCTTGGTGAGCATCCCACACAAACGAAGGCTCCACAGGCGGGTTTCACATGCCACCAACTCCACATTCAGAAACCACTTCAGCGCCAAAGCCGTTTTCAGCTAGCCCTAAATACAAAGGCGCTAGACACAAATGTTGCTGTAAGAGCTAACTCCATCAAGCAACACTGCATGTTGCTGAATTGCATATTGAAGAAGAATCAGCCGAGTGGTTCTTGTGGCAGCACAACTCCATTTGGCTCACTGACTTCACACACCATCAGGCTGACAGGCAGCTCTCAAGCAAACTCAGATTTCGCAAAGTATGCTTAACGCCGTTTGAGTGCATTGTCCTGAAATGCAGCTTGGTGAGCATCCCACACAAACGAAGGCTCCACAGGCGGGTTTCACATGCCACCAGCTCCACATTCAGAAACCACTTCAGCGCCAAAGCCGTTTTCACCTAGACCTAAATACAAAGGCGCTAGACGCAAATGTTGCTGTAAGAGCTAATTCCATCAAGCAACAATGCATATTGCTGAATTGCATATTGAAGAAGAATCAGCCGAATGGTTCTTGTTTCAGCACAACTCCATTTGGCTCACTGGCTTCACACACCATCAGGCTGACTGCAGCTCTCAAGTAAACTTAGATTTTGCACACTATGCTTAATGCCGTTTGAGTGCA
The DNA here is from genome assembly GCF_030435755.1 of Ochotona princeps. Taxonomy (NCBI): domain Eukaryota; kingdom Metazoa; phylum Chordata; class Mammalia; order Lagomorpha; family Ochotonidae; genus Ochotona; species Ochotona princeps. The sequence continues at coordinate 1,444,542 of NC_080834.1, read as the reverse complement.
TTGTCCTGAAATTCAGCTTGGTGAGCATCCCACACAAACGAAGGCTCCACAGGCGGGTTTCACATGCCACCAACTCCACATTCAGAAACCACTTCAGCGCCAAAGCCGTTTTCAGCTAGCCATAAATACAAAGGCGCTAGACGCAAATGTTGCTGTAAGAGCTAATTCCATCAAGCAGCACTGCATGTTGCTGAATTGCATATTGAAGAAGAATCAGCCGAGTTGTTCTTGTGGCAGAACAACTCTATTTGGCTCACTGACTTCACACACCATCAGGCTGACAGCAGCTCTCAAGCAAACTACGAGTTCACACACTATGCTTAATGCCGTTTGAGTGCATTGTCCTGAAATGCAGCTTGGTGAGCATCCCACACAAACGAAGGCTCCACAGCCGGGTTTCACATGCCACCAACTCCACATTCAGAAACCACTTCAGCGCCAAAGCCGTTTTCAGCTAGCCATAAATACAAAGGCCCTAGGCGCAAATGTTGCTGTAAGAGCTAATTCCATCAAGCAACGCTGCATGTTGCTGAATTGCATATTGAAGAAGAATCAGCCGAGTGGTTCTTGTGGCAGCACAACTCCATTTGGCTCACTGACTTCACACACCATCAGGCTGACAGGCAGCTCTCAAGCAAACTACGAGTTCACACACTATGCTTAATGCCGTTTGAGTGCATTGTCCTGAAATGCAGCTTGGTGAGCATCCCACACAAACGAAGGCTCCACAGACGGGTTTCACATGCCACCAACTCCACATTCAGAAACCACTTCAGCGCCAAAGCCGTTTTCAGCTAGCCATAAATACAAAGGCGCTAGACGCAAATGTTGCTGTAAGAGCTAATTCCATCAAGCAACGCTGCATGTTGCTGAATTGCATATTGAAGAAGAATCAGCCGAGTTGTTCTTGTGGCAGAACAACTCCATTTGGCTCACTGACTTCACACACCATCAGGCTGACAGCACCTCTCAATTAAACTCAGATTTTGCAAAGTATGCTTAATGCTGTTTGAGTGCATTGTCCTGAAATGCAGCTTGGTGAGCATCCCACACAAACGAAGGCTCCACAGGCGGGTTTCACATGCCACCAACTCTAAATGCAGAATCCACTTCAGCGCCAAAGCCGTTTTCAGCTAGCCCTAAATACAAAGGCGCTACACACAAATGTTGCTGTAAGAGCTAATTCCATCAAGCAACACTGCATGTTGCTGAATTGCATCTTGAAGAAGAATCAGCCGAGTGGTTCTTGTGGGAGAACAACTCCATTTGGCTCACTGACTTCACACACCATCAGGCTGACAGGCAGCTCTCAAGCAAACTACGAGTTCACACACTATGCTTAATGCCGTTTGAGTGCATTGTCCTGAAATGCAGCTTGGTGAGCATCCCACACAAACGAAGGCTCCACAGCCAGGTTTCACATGCCACCAACTCCACATTCAGAAACCACTTCAGCGCCAAAGCCGTTTTCAGCTAGCCCTAAATACAAAGGCGCTAGACACAAATGCTGCTGTAAGAGCTAATTCCATCAAGCAACACGGCATGTTGCTGAATTGCATATTGAAGAAGAATCAGCCGAGTGGTTCTTGTGACAGGACAACTCCATTTGGCTCACTGACTTCACACACCATCAGGCTGAAAGGCAGCTCTCAAGCAAACTCAGATTTCACAAGGTATACTTAATGCCGTTTGAGTGCATTGTCCTGAAATGCAGCTTGGTGAGCATCCCACACAAACGAAGGCTCCACAGGCGGGTTTCACATGCCACCAACTCCACATTCAGAAACCACTTCAGCGCCAAAGCCGTTTTCAGCTAGCCATACATACAAAGGCTCTAGACGCAAATGTTGCTGTAATAGCTAATTCCATCAAGCAACACGGCATGTTGCTGAATTGCATATTGAAGAAGAATCAGCCGAGTGGTTCTTGTGGCAGGACAACTCCATTTGGCTCACTGACTTCACACACCATCAGGCTGACAGGCAGCTCTCAAGCAAACTCAGATTTCGCAATGTATGCTTAATGCCGTTTGAGTGCATTGTCCTGAAATGCAGCTTGGTGAGCATCCCACACAAACGAAGGCTCCACAGGCGGGTTTCACATGCCACCAACTCCACATTCAGAAACCACTTCAGCGCCAAAGCCGTTTTCAGCTAGCCCTAAATACAAAGGTGCTAGATGCAAATGTTGCTGTAAGAGCTAATTCCATCAAGCAACACTGCATGTTGCTGAACTGCATATTGAAGAAGAATCAGCCGAGTGGTTCTTGTGGCAGCACATCTCATTTTGGCTCACTGGCTTCACACACCATCAGGCTGACAGGCAGCTCTCAAGCAAACTACGAGTTCACACACTATGCTTAATGCTGTTTGAGTGCATTGTCCTGAAATGCAGCTTGGTGAGCATCCCACACAAACGAAGGCTCCACAGGCGGGTTTCACATGCCACCAACTCCACATTCAGAAACCACTTCAGCGCCAAAGCCGTTTTCAGCTAGCCCTAAATATAAAGGCGCTAGACGCAAATGTTCCTGTAAGAGCTAATTCCATCAAGCAACACTGCATGTTGCTGAATTGCATATTGAAGAAGAATCAGCCGAGTGGTTCTTGAGGCAGAACAACTCCATTTGGCTCACTGACTTCACACACCATCAGGCTGACAGCACCTCTCAAGCAAACTACGTGTTCACACACTATGCTTAATGCCGTTTGAGTGCATTGTCCTGAAATGCAGCTTGGTGAGCATCCCACACAAACGAAGGCTCCACAGGCGGGTTTCACAAGCCACCAACTCCACATTCAGAAACGACTTCAGCGCCAAAGCCGTTTTCAGCTAGCCCTAAATACAAAGGCGCAAGACGCAAATGTTGCTGTAAGAGCTAATTCCATCAAGCAACGCTGCATGTTGCTGAATTGCATATTGAAGAAGAATCAGCCGAGTGGTTCTTGTGGCAGCACAACTCCATTTGGCTCACTGACTTCACACACCATCAGGCTGACAGCAGCTCTCAAGCAAACTCAGATTTCACAAGGTATGCTTAATGCCGTTTGAGTGCATTGTCCTGAAATGCAGCTTGGTGAGCATCCCACACAAACGAAGGCTCCACAGGCGGGTTTCACATGCCACCAACTCCACATTCAGAAACCACTTCAGCGCCAAAGCCGTTTTCAGCTAGCCCTAAATACAAAGGCGCTACACACAAATGTTGCTGTAAGAGCTAATTCCATCAAGCAACGCTGCATGTTGCTGAATTGCATATTGAAGAAGAATCAGCCGAGTGGTTCTTGTGGCAGCACAACTCCATTTGGCTCACTGACTTCACACACCATCAGGCTGACAGGCAGCTCTCAAGCAAACTACGAGTTCACACACTATGCTTAATGCCGTTTGAGTGCATTGTCCTGAAATGCAGCTTGGTGAGCATCCCACACAAACGAAGGCTCCACAGGCGGGTTTCACATGACAGCAACTCCACATTCAGAAACCACTTCAGCGCCAAAGCCGTTTTCAGCTAGCCCTAAATACAAAGGTGCTAGACACAAATGTTGCTGTATGGGCTAATTCCATCAAGCAACACTGCATGTTGCTGAATTGCATATTGAAGAAGAATCAGCCGAGTGGTTCTTGTGGCAGCACAACTTCATTTGGCTCACTGACTTCACACACCATCAGGCTGACAGGCAGCTCTCAAGCAAACTACTAGTTCACACACTATGCTTAATGCCGTTTGAGTGCATTGTCCTGAAATGCAGCTTGGTGAGCATCCCACACAAACGAAGGCTCCACAGGCGGGTTTCACATGCCACCAACTCCACATTCAGAAACCACTTCAGAGCCAAAGCCGTTTTCAGCTAGCCTTAAATACAAAGGCTGTAGACGCAAATGGGGCTGTAAGAGTTAATTCCATCAAGCAACACGACATGTTGCTGAATTGCATATTGAAGAAGAATCATCCGAGTGGTTCTTGTGGCAGCACAACTCCATTTGGCTCACTGACTTCACACACCATCAGGCTGACAGCAGCTCTCAAGCAAACTACGAGTTCACACACTATGCTTAATGCCGTTTGAGTGCATTGTCCTGAAATGCAGCTTGGTGAGCATCCCACACAAACGAAGGCTCCACAGGCGGGTTTCACATGCCACCAACTCCACATTCAGAAACCACTTCAGCGCCAAAGCCGTTTTCAGCTAGCCCTAAATACAAAGGCTCTAGACGCAAATGTTGCTGTAAGAGCTAATTCCATCAAGCAACGCTGCATGTTGCTGAATTGCATATTGAAGAAGAATCAGCCGAGTGGTTCTTGTATGAAAACATCTCCATTTGGCTCACTGACTTCACACACCATCAGGCTGACAGGCAGCTCTGAAGCAAACTCAGATTTCGCAAAGTATCCTTAATGCCGTTTGAGTGCATTGTCCTGAAATGCAGCTTGGTGAGCATCCCACACAAACGAAGGCTCCACAGGCGGGTTTCACATGCCACCAACTCCACATTCAGAAACCACTTCAGCGCCAAAGCCGTTTTCAGCTAGCCCTAAATACAAAGGCTCTAGACGCAAATGTTGCTGTAAGAGCTAATTCCATCAAGCAACGCTGCATGTTGCTGAATTGCATATTGAAGAAGAATCAGCCGAGTGGTTCTTGTGGCAGCACAACTCCATTTGGCTCACTGACTTCACACACCATCAGGCTGACAGGCAGCTCTCAAGCAAACTACGAGTTCACACACTATGCTTAATGCCGTTTGAGTGCATTGTCCTGAAATGCAGCTTGGTGAGCATCCCACACAAACGAAGGCTCCACAGGCGGGTTTCACATGCCACCAGCTCCACATTCAGAAACCACTTCAGCGCCAAAGCCATTTTCACCTAGCCCTAAATACAAAGGCTATAGACGCAAATGTTGCTGTAAGAGCTAATTCCATCAAGCAACAATGCATATTGCTGAATTGCATATTGAAGAAGAATCAGCCGAGTGGTTCTTGTGGCAGCACAACTCCATTTGGCTCACTGACTTCACACACCATCAGGCTGACAGCAGCTCTCAATTAAACTCAGATTTCGCAAAGTATGCTTAATGCCGTTTGAGTGCATTGTCCTGAAATGCAGCTTGGTGAGCATCCCACACAAACGAAGGCTCCACAGGCGGGTTTCACATGCCACCAACTCTAAATTCAGAAACCACTTCAGCGCCAAAGCCGTTTTCAGCTAGCCCTAAATACAAAGGCGCTACACACAAATGTTGCTGTAAGAGCTAATTCCATCAAGCAACACTGCATGTTGCTGAATTGCATATTGAAGAAGAATCAGCCGAGTGGTTCTTGTGGCAGCACAACTCCATTTGGCTCACTGACTTCACACACCATCAGGCTGACAGGCAGCTCTCAAGCAAACTCTGATTTCGCAAAGTATGCTTAATGCCGTTTGAGTGCATTGTCCTGAAATGCAGCTTGGTGAGCATCCCACACAAACGAAGGCTCCACAGGCGGGTTTCACATGCCACCAGCTCCACATTCAGAAACCACTTCAGCGCCAAAGCCATTTTCACCTAGCCCTAAATACAAAGGCTATAGACGCAAATGTTGCTGTAAGAGCTAATTCCATCAAGCAACAATGCATATTGCTGAATTGCATAATGAAGAAGAATCAGCCGAGTGGTTCTTGTGGCAGCACAACTCCATTTGGCTCACTGACTTCACACACCATCAGGCTGACAGCAGCTCTCAATTAAACTCAGATTTCGCAAAGTATGCTTAATGCCGTTTGAGTGCATTGTCCTGAAATGCAGCTTGGTGAGCATCCCACACAAACGAAGGCTCCACAGGCGGGTTTCACATGCCACCAACTCTAAATTCAGAAACCACTTCAGCGCCAAAGCCGTTTTCAGCTAGCCCTAAATACAAAGGCGCTACACACAAATGTTGCTGTAAGAGCTAATTCCATCAAGCAACACTGCATGTTGCTGAATTGCATATTGAAGAAGAATCAGCCGAGTGGTTCTTGTGGCAGCACAACTCCATTTGGCTCACTGACTTAACACACCATCAGGCTGACAGGCAGCTCTCAAGCAAACTCAGATTTCGCAAAGTATGCTTAATGTCGTTTGAGTGCATTGTCCTGAAATGCAGTTTGGTGAGCATCCCGCACAAATGAGGGCTCCACAGGCAGGTTTCACATGCCACCCACTCCACATTCAGAAACCACTTCAGCGCCAAAGCCGTTTTCAGCTAGCCCTAAATACAAAGGCGCTACACACAAATGTTGCTGTAAGAGCTAATTCCATCAAGCAACACTGCATGTTGCTGAATTGCATATTGAAGAAGAATCAGCCGAGTGGTTCTTGTGGCAGCACAACTCCATTTGGCTCACTGACTTCACACACCATCAGGCTGACAGGCAGCTCTCAAGCAAACTCTGATTTCGCAAAGTATGCTTAATGCCGTTTGAGTGCATTGTCCTGAAATGCAGCTTGGTGAGCATCCCACACAAACGAAGGCTCCACAGGCGGGTTTCACATGCCACCAGCTCCACATTCAGAAACCACTTCAGCGCCAAAGCCATTTTCACCTAGCCCTAAATACAAAGGCTATAGACGCAAATGTTGCTGTAAGAGCTAATTCCATCAAGCAACAATGCATATTGCTGAATTGCATATTGAAGAAGAATCAGCCGAGTGGTTCTTGTGGCAGCACAACTCCATTTGGCTCACTGACTTCACACACCATCAGGCTGACAGCAGCTCTCAATTAAACTCAGATTTCGCAAAGTATGCTTAATGCCGTTTGAGTGCATTGTCCTGAAATGCAGCTTGGTGAGCATCCCACACAAACGAAGGCTCCACAGGCGGGTTTCACATGCCACCAACTCTAAATTCAGAAACCACTTCAGCGCCAAAGCCGTTTTCAGCTAGCCCTAAATACAAAGGTGCTAGATGCAAATGTTGCTGTAAGAGCTAATTCCATCAAGCAACACTGCATGTTGCTGAATTGCATATTGAAGAAGAATCAGCCGAGTGGTTCTTGTGGCAGCACAACTCCATTTGGCTCACTGACTTAACACACCATCAGGCTGACAGGCAGCTCTCAAGCAAACTCAGATTTCGCAAAGTATGCTTAATGTCGTTTGAGTGCATTGTCCTGAAATGCAGTTTGGTGAGCATCCCGCACAAATGAGGGCTCCACAGGCAGGTTTCACATGCCACCCACTCCACATTCAGAAACCACTTCAGCGCCAAAGCCGTTTTCAGCTAGCCCTAAATACAAAGGCTATAGACACAAATGTTGCTGTAAGAGCTAATTCCATCAAGCAGCACTGCATGTTGCTGAATTGCATATTGAAGAAGAATCAGCCGAGTGGTTCTTGTGGCAGCACAACTCCATTTGGCTCACTGGCTTCACACACCATCAGGCTGACGGCAGCTCTCAAGCAAACTCAGATTTCACACACTATGCTTAATGCCGTTTGAGTGCATTGTCCTGAAATGCAGCTTGGTGAGCATCCCACACAAACGAAGGCTCCACAGGCGGGTTTCTCATGCCACCAACTCCACATTCAGAAACCACTTCAGCGCCAAAGCCGTTTTCAGCTAGCCATAAATACAAAGGACCTAGATGCAAATGTTGCTGTAAGAGCTAATTCCATCAAGCAACGCTGCATGTTGCTGAATTGCATATTGAAGAAGAATCAGCCGAGTGGTTCTTGTGGCAGCACAACTCCATTTGGCTCACTGACTTCACACACCATCAGGCTGACAGCAGCTCTCAATTAAACTCAGATTTTGCAAAGTATGCTTAATGCCGTTTGAGTGCATTGTCCTGAAATGCAGCTTGGTGAGCATCCCACACAAACGAAGGCTCCACAGGCGGGTTTCACATGCCACCTACTCCACATTCAGAAACCACTTCAGCGCCAAAGCCGTTTTCAGCTAGCCCTAAATACAAAGGCGCTAGACACAAATGTTGCTGTAAGAGCTAATTCCATCAAGCAACACGGCATGTTGCTGAATTGCATATTGAAGAAGAATCAGCCGAGTGGTTCTTGTGGCAGCACAACTCCATTTGGCTCACTGACTTCACACACCATCAGGCTGACAGGCAGCTCTCAAGGAAACTACGAGTTCACACACTATGCTTAATGCCGATTGAGTGCATTGTCCTGAAATGCAGCTTGGTGAGCATCCCACACAAACGAAGGCTCCACAGGCGGGTTTCACATGCCAGCAACTCCACATTCAGAAACCACTTCAGCGCCAAAGCCGTTTTCAGCTAGCCATAAACACAAAGGCGCTAGACACAAATGTTGCTGTAAGAGCTAATTCCATCAAGCAACACTGCATGTTGCTGAATTGCATATTGAAGAAGAATCAGCCGAGTGGTTCTTGTGGCAGCACAACTCCATTTGGCTCACTGACTTCACACACCATCAGGCTGACAGGCAGCTCTCAAGCAAACTCAGATTTCGCAAAGTATGCTTAATGCTGTTTGAGTGCATTGTCCTGAAATGCAGCTTGGTGAGCATCCCACACAAATGAAGGCTCCACAGGCAGGTTTCACATGCCACCAACTCCACATTCAGAAACCACTTCAGCGCCAAAGCCGTTTTCAGCTAGCCCTAAATACAAAGGCGCTAGACACAAATGTTGCTGTAAGAGCTAATTCCATCAAGCAGCACTGCATGTCGCTGAATTGCATATTGAAGAAGAATCAGCCGAGTGGTTCTTGTGGCAGCACAACTCCATTTGGCTCACTGACTTCACACACCATCAGGCTGACAGGCAGCTCTCAAGGAAACTACGAGTTCACACACTATGCTTAATGCCGTTTGAGTGCATTGTCCTGAAATGCAGCTTGGTGAGCATCCCACACAAACGAAGGCTCCACAGGCGGGTTTCACATGCCACCAACTCCACATTCAGAAACCACTTCAGCGCCAAAGCCGTTTTCAGCTAGCCCTAAATACAAAGGCGCTACACACAAATGTTGCTGTAAGAGGTAATTCCATCAAGCAACACTGCATGTTGCTGAATTGCATATTGAAGAAGAATGAGCCGAGTGGTTCTTGTGGCAGCAAAACTCCATTTGGCTCACTGACTTCACACAGCATCAGGCTGACAGGCAGCTCTCAAGTAAGCTTAGATTTTGCACACTATGCTTAATGCCATTTGAGTGCATTATCCTGAAATGCAGCTTGGTGAGCATCCCGCACAAATGAGGGCTCCACAGGCGAGTTTCACATGCCACCAACTCCACATTCAGAAACCACTTCAGCGCCAAAGCCGTTTTCAGCTAGCCCTAAATACAAAGGCGCTAGACACAAATGTTGCTGTAAGAGCTAATTCCATCAAGCAACACGGCATGTTGCTGAATTGCATATTGAAGAAGAATCAGCCGAGTGGTTCTTGTGGCAGCACAACTCCATTTGGCTCACTGACTTCACACACCATCAGGCTGACAGGCAGCTCTCAAGGAAACTACGAGTTCACACACTATGCTTAATGCCGATTGAGTGCATTGTCCTGAAATGCAGCTTGGTGAGCATCCCACACAAACGAAGGCTCCACAGGCGGGTTTCACATGCCAGCAACTCCACATTCAGAAACCACTTCAGCGCCAAAGCCGTTTTCAGCTAGCCATAAACACAAAGGCGCTAGACACAAATGTTGCTGTAAGAGCTAATTCCATCAAGCAACACTGCATGTTGCTGAATTGCATATTGAAGAAGAATCAGCCGAGTGGTTCTTGTGGCAGCACAACTCCATTTGGCTCACTGACTTCACACACCATCAGGCTGACAGGCAGCTCTCAAGCAAACTCAGATTTCGCAAAGTATGCTTAATGCTGTTTGAGTGCATTGTCCTGAAATGCAGCTTGGTGAGCATCCCACACAAATGAAGGCTCCACAGGCAGGTTTCACATGCCACCAACTCCACATTCAGAAACCACTTCAGCGCCAAAGCCGTTTTCAGCTAGCCCTAAATACAAAGGCGCTAGACACAAATGTTGCTGTAAGAGCTAATTCCATCAAGCAGCACTGCATGTCGCTGAATTGCATATTGAAGAAGAATCAGCCGAGTGGTTCTTGTGGCAGCACAACTCCATTTGGCTCACTGACTTCACACACCATCAGGCTGACAGGCAGCTCTCAAGGAAACTACGAGTTCACACACTATGCTTAATGCCGTTTGAGTGCATTGTCCTGAAATGCAGCTTGGTGAGCATCCCACACAAACGAAGGCTCCACAGGCGGGTTTCACATGCCACCAACTCCACATTCAGAAACCACTTCAGCGCCAAAGCCGTTTTCAGCTAGCCCTAAATACAAAGGCGCTACACACAAATGTTGCTGTAAGAGGTAATTCCATCAAGCAACACTGCATGTTGCTGAATTGCATATTGAAGAAGAATGAGCCGAGTGGTTCTTGTGGCAGCAAAACTCCATTTGGCTCACTGACTTCACACAGCATCAGGCTGACAGGCAGCTCTCAAGTAAGCTTAGATTTTGCACACTATGCTTAATGCCATTTGAGTGCATTATCCTGAAATGCAGCTTGGTGAGCATCCCGCACAAATGAGGGCTCCACAGGCGAGTTTCACATGCCACCAACTCCACATTCAGAAACCACTTCAGCGCCAAAGCCGTTTTCAGCTAGTCAAAAATACAAAGGCCCTAGACACAAATGTTGCTGTAAGGGCTAATTCCATCAAGCAACACGGCATGTTGCTGAATTGCATATTGAAGAAGAATCAGCCGAGTGGTTCTTGTGGCAGCACAACTCCATTTGGCTCACTGACTTCACACACCATCAGGCTGACAGGCAGCTCTCAAGCAAACTCTGATTTCGCACACTATGCTTAATGCCGTTTGAGTGCATTGTCCTGAAATGCAGCTTGGTGAGCATCCCACACAAACGAAGGCTCCACAGGCGGGTTTCACATGCCACCAACTCCACATTCAGAAACGACTTCAGCGCCAAAGCCGTTTTCAGCTAGCCATAAATACAAAGGCGATAGACGCAAATGGGGCTATAAGAGTTAATTCCATCAAGCAACACGGCATGTTGCTGAATTGCATATTGAAGAAGAATCAGCCGAATGGTTCTTGTGGCAGCACAACTCCATTTGGCTCACTGAATTCACACACCATCAGGCTGACAGGCAGCTCTAAAGCAAACTCAAATTTCGCAAAGTATGCTTAATGCCGTTTGAGTGCATTGTCCTGAAATGCAGCTTTGTGAGCATCCCACACAAATGAAGGCTCCACAGCCGGGTTTCACATGCCACCAACTCCACATTCAGAAACCACTTCAGCGCCAAAGCCGTTTTCAGCTAGCCCTAAATACAAAGGCGCTAGACACAAATGTTGCTGTAAGAGCTAATTCCATCAAGCAGCACTGCATGTTGCTGAATTGCATATTGAAGAAGAATCAGCTGAGTGGTTCTTGTGGCAGCACAACTCCATTTGGCTCACTGACTTCACACACCATCAGGCTGACAGGCAGCTCTCAAGCAAACTACGAGTTCACACACTATGCTTAATGCCGTTTGAGTGCATTGTCCTGAAATGCAGCTTGGTGAGCATCCCACACAAACGAAGGCTCCACAGGCGGGTTTCACATGCCACCAACTCCACATTCAGAAACCACTTCAGCGCCAAAGCTGTTTTCAGCTAGCCCTAAATACAAAGGCTCTAGACGCAAATGTTGCTGTAAGAGCTAATTCCATCAAGCAGCACTGCATGTTGCTGAATTGCATATTGAAGAAAAATCAGCCAAATGGTTCTTGTGGCAGCACAACTCCATTTGGCTCACTGACTTCACACAGCATCAGGCTGACAGGCAGCTCTCAAGTAAACTTAGATTTTGCACACTATGCTTAATGCCGTTTGAGTGCATTGTCCTGAAATGCAGCTTGGTGAGCATCCCGCACAAATGAGGGCTCCACAGGCGAGTTTCACATGCCACCAGCTCCACATTCAGAAACCACTTCAGCGCCACAGCTGTTTTCAGCTAGTCATAAATACAAAGGCCCTAGACAAAAATGTTGCTGTAAGGGCTAATTCCATCCAGCAACACTGCATGTTGCTGAATTGCATATTGAAGAAGAATCAGCCGAGTGGTTCTTGTGGCAGCACAACTCCATTTGGCTCACTGGCTTCACACACCATCAGGCTGACAGGTAGCTCTCAAGCAAACTCTGATTTCGCACACTATGCTTAATGCCGTTTGAGTGCATTGTCCTGAAATGCAGCTTGGTGAGCATCCCACACAAACGAAGGCTCCACAGGCGGGTTTCACATGCCAACAACTCCACATTCAGAAACCACTTCAGCGCCAAAGCCGTTTTCAGCTAGCCCTAAATACAAAGGCGATAGACGCAAATGTTGCTGTAAGAGTTAATTCCATCAAGCAACACGGCATGTTGCTGAATTGCATATTGAAGAAGAATCAGCCGAGTGGTTCTTGTGGCAACACAACTCCATTTGGCTCACTGGCTTCACACACCATCAGGCTGACAGGCAGCTCTCAAGCAAACTCAGATTTCACAAAGTATGCTTAATGCCGTTTGAGTGCATTGTCCTGAAATGCAGCTTGGTGAGCATCCCACACCAATGAAGGCTCCACAGACAGGTTTCACATGCCACCAACTCCACATTCAGAAACCACTTCAGCGCCAAAGCCGTTTTCAGCTAGCTCTAAATACAAAGGCGCTAGACACAAATGTTGCTGTAAGAGCTAATTCCATCAAGCAGCACTGCATGTTGCTGAATTGCATATTGAAGAAGAATCAGCCGAGTGGTTCTTGTGGCAGCACAACTCCATTTGGCTCACTGACTTCACACACCATCAGGCTGACAGGCAGCTCTCAAGGAAACTTAGATTTTGCACACTATGCTTAATGCCGTTTGAGTGCATTGTCCTGAAATGCAGCTTGGTGAGCATCCCACACAAATGAAGGCTCCACAGGCGAGTTTCACATGCCACCAGCTCCACATTCAGAAACCACTTCAGCGCCAAAGCCGTTTTCAGCTAGCCATAAATACAAAGGCCCTAGACACAAATGTTGCTGTAAGGGATAATTCCATCAAGCAACACTGCATGTTGCTGAATTGCATATTGAAGAAGAATCATCTGAGTGGTTCTTGTGGCAGCACAACTCCATTTGGCTCACTGACTTCACACACCATCAGGCTGACAGGCAGCTCTCAAGCAAACTCTGATTTCGCACACTATGCTTAATGCCGTTTGAGTGCATTGTCCTGAAATGCAGCTTGGTGAGCACCCCACACAAACGAAGGCTGCACAGGCGGGTTTCACATGCCACCAACTCCACATTCAGAAACCACTTATGAGCCAAAGCCGTTTTCAGCTAGCCATAAATACAAAGGCGATAGACGCAAATGGGGCTGTAAGAGTTAATTCCATCAAGCAGCACTGCATGTTGCTGAATTGCATATTGAAGAAAAATCAGCCAAGTGGTTCTTGTGGCAGCACAACTCCATTTGGCTCACTGACTTCACACACCATCAGGCTGACAGGCAGCTCTCAAGGAAACTACGAGTTCACACACTATGCTTAATGCCGTTTGAGTGCATTGTCCTGAAATGCAGCTTGGTGAGCATCCCACACAAACGAAGGCTCCACAGGCGGGTTTCACATGCCACCAACTCCACATTCAGAAACCACTTCAGCGCCAAAGCCGCTTTCAGCTAGCCATAAATACAAAGGCGCTAGACGCAAATGTTGCTGTAAGAGTTAATTCCATCAAGCAACACGGCATGTTGCTGAATTGCATATTGAAGAAGAATCAGCCGAGTGGTTCTTGTGGCAGCACAACTCCATTTGGCTCACGGGCTTCACACACCATCAGGCTGACAGGCAGCTCTCAAGCAAACTCAGATTTCACAAAGTATGCTTAATGACGTTTGAGTGCATTGTCCTGAAATGCAGCTTGGTGAGCATCCCACACAAATGAAGGCTCCACAGCCAGGTTTCACATGCCACCAACTCCACATTCAGAAACCACTTCAGCGCCAAAGCCGTTTTCAGCTAGCGCTAAATACAAAGGCGCTAGACACAAATGTTGCTGTAAGAGCTAATTCCATCAAGCAGCACTGCATGTTGCTGAATTGCATATTGAAGAAGAATCAGCCGAGTGGTTCTTGTGGCAGCACAACTCCATTTGGCTCACTGGCTTCACACACCATCAGGCTGACGGCAGCTCTCAAGCAAACTCAGATTTCACACACTATGCTTAATGCCGTTTGAGTGCATTGTCCTGAAATGCAGCTTGGTGAGCATCCCACACAAACGAAGGCTCCACAGGCGGGTTTCACATGCCACCAACTCCACATTCAGAAACCACTTCAGCGCCAAAGCCGTTTTCCTCTAGCCATAAATACAAAGGCGCTAGACGCAAATGTTGCTGTAAGAGCTAATTCCATCAAGCAACGCTGCATGTTGCTGAATTGCATATTGAAGAAGAATCAGCCGAGTTGTTCTTGTGGCAGAACAACTCCATTTGGCTCACTGACTTCACACACCATCAGGCTGACAGCAGCTCTCAATTAAACTCAGATTTTGCAAAGTATGCTTAATGCCGTTTGAGTGCATTGTCCTGAAATGCAGCTTGGTGAGCATCCCACACAAACGAAGGCTCCACAGGCGGGTTTCACATGCCACCAACTCCACATTCAGAAACCACTTCAGCGCCAAAGCCGTTTTCAGCTAGCCCTAAATACAAAGGCGCTAGACACAAATGTTGCTGTAAGAGCTAATTCCATCAAGCAACACGGCATGTTGCTGAATTGCATATTGAAGAAGAATCAGCCGAGTGGTTCTTGTGGCAGGACAACTCCATTTGGCTCACTGACTTCACACACCATCAGGCTGACAGGCAGCTCTCAAGCAAACTCAGATTTCGCAAAGTATGCTTAATGCCGTTTGAGTGCATTGTCCTGAAATGCAGCTTTGTGAGCATCCCACACAAACGAAGGCTCCACTGGCAGGTTTCACATGCCACCAACTCCACATTCAGAAACCACTTCAGCGCCAAAGCCGTTTTCAGCTAGCCCTAAATACAAAGGCGCTAGACACAAATGTTGCTGTAAGAGCTAATTCCATCAAGCAGCACTGCATGTTGCTGAATTGCATAATGAAGAAAAATCAGCCAAGTGGTTCTTGTGGCAGCACAACTCCATTTGGCTCACTGACTTCACACAGCATCAGGCTGACAGGCAGCTCTCAAGTAAACTTAGATTTTGCACACTATGCTTAATGCCGTTTGAGTGCATTGTCCTGAAATGCAGCTTGGTGAGCATCCCACACAAACGAAGGCTCCACAGGCGGGTTTCACATGCCACCAACTCCACATTCAGAAACCACTTCAGCGCCAAAGCCGTTTTCAGCTAGCCCTAAATACAAAGGCGCTAGACGCAAATGTTGCTGTAAGAGCTAATTCCATCAAGCAACACTGCATGTTGCTGAATTGCATATTGAAGAAGAATCAGCCGAGTGGTTCTTGTGGCAGCACAACTCCATTTGGCTCACTGGCTTCACACACCATCAGGCTGACAGGCAGCTCTCAAGCAAACTCAGATTTCACACACTATGCTTAATGCCGTTTGAGTGCATTGTCCTGAAATGCAGCTTGGTGAGCATCCCACACAAATGAAGGCTCCACAGCCGGGTTTCACATGCCACCAACTCCACATTCAGAAACCACTTCAGCGCCAAAGCCGTTTTCAGCTAGCCCTAAATACAAAGGCGCTAGACACAAATGTTGCTCTAAGAGCTAATTCCATCAAGCAGCACTGCATGTTGCTGAATTGCATATTGAAGAAGAATCAGCCGAGTGGTTCTTGTGGCAGCACAACTCCATTTGGCTCACTGGCTTCACACACCATCAAGCTGACAGCAGCTCTCAAGCAAACTCAGATTTCACACACTATGCTTAATGCCGTTTGAGTGCATTGTCCTGAAATGCAGCTTGGTGAGCATCCCACACAAACGAAGGCTCCACAGGCGGGTTTCACATGCCACCAACTCCACATTCAGAAACCACTTCAGCGCCAAAGCCGTTTTCAGCTAGCCATAAATACAAAGGCGCTAGACGCAAATGTTGCTGTAAGAGCTAATTCCATCAAGCAACACTGCATGTTGCTGAATTGCATATTGAAGAAGAATCAGCCGAGTGGTTCTTGTGGCAGCACAACTCCATTTGGCTCACTGGCTTCACACACCATCAGGCTGACTGGCAGCTCTCAAGCAAACTATGAGTTCACACACTATGCTTAATGCCGTTTGAGTGCATTGTCCAGAAATGCAGCTTGGTGAGCATCCCACATAAACGAAGGCTCCACAGGCGGGTTTCACGTGCCACCAGCTCCACATTCAGAAACCACTTCAGCGCCAAAGCCGTTTTCAGCTAGCCATAAATACAAAGGACCTAGACGCAAATGTTGCTGTAAGAGCTAATTCCATCAAGCAACACGGCATGTTGCTGAATTGCATATTGAAGAAGAATCAGCCGAGTGGTTCTTCTGGCAGCATAACTCCATTTGGCTCACTGGCTTCACACACCATCAGGCTGACGGCAGCTCTCAAGCAAACTCAGATTTCGCAAAGTATGCTTAATGCCGTTTGAGTGCATTGTCCTGAAATGCAGCTTGGTGAGCACACCACACAAACGAAGGCTCCACAGGCGGGTTTCACATGCCACCAGCTCCACATTCAGAAACCACTTCAGCGCCAAAGCCGTTTTCAGCTAGCCCTAAATACAATGGCGCTAGACGCAAATGTTGCTGTAAGAGCTAATTGCATCAAGCTGCACTGCATGTTGCTGAATTGCATATTGAAGAAGAATCAGCCGAGTGGTTCTTGTGGCAGCACAACTCCATTTGGCTCACTGACTTCACACACCATCAGGCTGACAGGTAGCTCTCAAGCAAACTCTGATTTCGCACACTATGCTTAATGCCGTTTGAGTGCATTGTCCTGAAATGCAGCTTGGTGAGCATCCCACACAAACGAAGGCTCCACAGGCGGGTTTCACATGCCACCACCTCCACATTCAGAAACCACTTCAGCGCCAAAGCCGTTTTCAGCTAGCCCTAAATACAAAGGCGCTAGACGCAAATGTTGCTGTAAGAGCTAATTCCATCAAGCAGCCCTGCATGTTGCTGAATTGCATTTTGAAGAAAAATCAGCCAAGTGGTTCTTGTGGCAGCACAACTCCATTTGGGTCACTGACTTCACACAGCATCAGGCTGACAGGCAGCTCTCAAGTAAACTTAGATTTTGCACACTATGCTTAATGCCGTTTGAGTGCATTGTCCTGAAATGCAGCTTGGTGAGCATCCCGCACAAATGAGGGCTCCACAGGCGAGTTTCACATGCCACCAACTCCACATTCCGAAACCACTTCAGCGCCAAAGCCGTTTTCAGCTAGCCCTAAATACAAAGGCGCTAGACGCAAATGTTGCTGTAAGAGTTAATTCCATCCAGCAGCACTGCATGTTGCTGAATTGCATATTGAAGAAGAATCAGCCGAGTGGTTCTTGTGGCAGCACAACTCCATTTGGCTCACTGGCTTCACACAGCATCAGGCTGACAGGCAGCTCTCAAGCAAACTCAGATTTCACACACTATGCTTAATGCCGTTTGAGTGCATTGTCCTGAAATGCAGCTTGGTGAGCATCCCACACAAACGAAGGCTCCACAGGCGCGTTTCACATGCCACCAACTCCACATTCAGAAACCACTTCAGCGCCAAAGCCGTTTTCAGCTAGCCATAAATACAAAGGCGCTAGACGCAAATGTTGCTGTAAGAGCTAATTCCATCAAGCAACGCTGCATGTTGCTGAATTGCATATTGAAGAACAATCAGCCGAGTGGTTCTTGTGGCAGCACAACTCCATTTGGCTCACTGACTTCACACACCATCAGGCTGAAAGGCAGCTCTCAAGCAAACTATGAGTTCACACACTATGCTTAATGCCGTTTGAGTGCATTGTCCTGAAATGCAGCTTGGTGAGCATCCCACACAAACGAAGGCTCCACAGGCGGGTTTCACATGCCACCAACTCCACATTCAGAAACCACTTCAGCGCCAAAGCCGTTTTCAGCTAGCCCTAAATACAAAGGCGCTAGACGCAAATGTTGCTGTAAGAGCTAATTCCATCAAGCAGCACTGCATGTTGCTGAATTGCATATTGAAGAAGAATCAGCCGAGAGGTTCTTGTGGCAGCACAACTCCATTTGGCTCACTGGCGTCACACACCATTAGGCTGACAGCAGCTCTCAAGCAAACTATGAGTTCACACACTATGCTTAATGCCGTTTGAGTGCATTGTCCTGAAATGCAGCTTGGTGAGCATCCCACATAAACGAAGGCTCCACAGGCGGGTTTCACGTGCCACCAGCTCCACATTCAGAAACCACTTCAGCGCCAAAGCTGTTTTCAGCTAGCCCTAAATACAAAGGCTCTAGACGCAAATGTTGCTGTAAGAGCTAATTCCATCAAGCAACACGGCATGTTGCTGAATTGCATATTGAAGAAGAATCAGCCGAGTGGTTCTTGTGGCAGCACAACTCCATTTGGCTCACTGGCTTCACACACCATCAGGCTGACAGGCAGCTCTCAAGCAAACTCAGATTTCGCACACTATGCTTAATGCCGTTTGAGTGCATTGTCCTGAAATGCAGCTTGGTGAGCATCCCACACAAACAAAGGCTCCACAGGCGGGTTTCACATGCCACCAACTCCACATTCAGAAACCACTTCAGCGCCAAAGCCGTTTTCAGCTAGCACTAAATACAAAGGCGCTAGACGCAAATGTTGCTGTAAGAGCTAATTCCATCAAGCAACACTGCATGTTGCTGAATTGCATATTGAAGAAGAATCAGCCGAGTGGTTCTTGTGGCAGCAAAACTCCATTTGGCTCACTGTCTTCACACACCATCAGGCTGACAGGCAGCTCTCAAGCAAACTACGAGTTCACCCACTATGCTTAATGCCGTTTGAGTGCATTGTCCTGAAATGCAGCTTGGTGAGCATCCCACACAAACGAAGGCTCCACAGGCGGGTTTCACATGCCACCAACTCCACATTCAGAAACCACTTCAACGCCAAAGCCGTTTTCAGCTAGCCATAAATACAAAGGCGCTAGACGCAAATGTTGCTGTAAGAGCTAATTCCATCAAGCAACGCTGCATGTTGCTGAATTGCATATTGAAGAACAATCAGCCGAGTGGTTCTTGTGGCAGCACAACTCCATTTGGCTCACTGACTTCACACACCATCAGGCTGAAAGGCAGCTCTCAAGCAAACTTAGATTTTGCACACTATGCTTAATGCCGTTTGAGTGCATTGTCCTGAAATGCAGCTTGGTGAGCATCCCGCACAAATGAGGGCTCCACAGGCGAGTTTCACATGCCACCAGCTCCACATTCAGAAACCACTTCAGCGCCAAAGCCGTTTTCAGCTAGCCATAAATACAAAGGCCCTAGACACAAATGTTGCTGTAAGGGCTAATTCCATCAAGCAACACTGCATGTTGCTGAATTGCATATTGAAGAAGAATCAGCCGAGTGGTTCTTGTGGCAGCACAACTCCATTTGGCTCACTGACTTCACACACCATCAGGCTGACAGCACCTCTCAAGCAAACTCAGATTTCGCAAAGTATGCTTAATGCCGTTTGAGTGCATTGTCCTGAAATGCAGCTTGGTGAGCATCCCACACAAACGAAGGCTCCACAGGCGGGTTTCACATGCCACCAACTCCACATTCAGAAACCACTTCAGCGCCAAAGCCGTTTTCAGCTAGCCATAAATACAAAGGCTCTAGACGCAAATGTTGCTGTGAGAGCTAATTCCATCAAGCAGCACTGCATGTTGCTGAATTGCATATTGAAGAAGAATCAGCCGAGTTGTTCTTGTGGCAGCACATCTCCATTTGGCTCACTGACTTCACACACCATCAGGCTGACAGGCAGCTCTCAAGCAAACTCAGAGTTCGCACACTATGCTTAATGCCGTTTGAGTGCATTGTCCTGAAATGCAGGTTGGTGAGCATCCCACACAAACGAAGGCTCCACAGGCGGGTTTCACATGCCACCAACTCCACATTCAGAAACCACTTCAGCGCCAAAGCCGTTTTCAGCTAGCCATAAATACAAAGGCTCTAGACGCAAATGTTGCTGTAATACCTAATTCCATCAAGCAGCACTGCATGTTGCTGAATTGCATATTGAAGAAGAATCAGCCGAGTGGTTCTTGTGGCAGCACAACTCCATTTGGCTCACTGACTTCACACACCATCAGGCTGACAGGCAGCTCTCAAGCAAACTACGAGTTCACACACTATGCTTAATGCCGTTTCAGTGCATTGTCCTGAAATGCAGCTTGGTGAGCATCCCACACAAACGAAGGCTCCACAGCCGGGTTTCACATGCCACCAACTCCACATTCAGAAACCACTTCAGCGCCAAAGCCGTTTTCAGCTAGCCCTAAATACAAAGGCGCTAGACACAAATGTTGCTGTAAGAGCTAATTCCATCAAGCAACACTGCATGTTGCTGAATTGCATAATGAAGAAGAATCAGCCAAGTGGTTCTTGTGGCAGCACAACTCCATTTGGCTCACTGAATTCACACGCCAACAGGCTGACGGCAGCTCTCAAGCAAACTCTGATTTCGCACTCAATGCTTAATGCAGTTTGAGTGCATTGTCCTGAAATGCAGCTTGGTGAGCATCCCACACAAACGAAGGCTCCACAGGAGGGTTTCACGTGCCACCAGCTCCACATTCAGAAACCACTTCAGCGCCAAAGCCGTTTTCAGCTAGCCATAAATACAAAGGCCCTAGACGCAAATGTTGCTGTAAGAGCTAATTCCATCAAGCAGCACTGCATGTTGCTGAATTGCATATTGAAGAAGAATCAGCCGAGTGGTTCTTGTGGCAGCACAACTCCATTTGGCTCACTGACTTCACACACCATCAGGCTGACAGGCAGCTCTCAAGCAAACTACGAGTTCACACACTATGCTTAATGCCGCTTGAGTGCATTGTCCTGAAATGCAGCTTGGTGAGCATCCCACACAAACGAAGGCTCCACAGGCGGGTTTCACATGCCACCAACTCCACATTCAGAAACCACTTCAGCGCCAAAGCCGTTTTCAGCTAGTCCTAAATACAAAGGCGCTAGACGCAAATGTTGCTGTAAGAGCTAATTCCATCAAAAAACACTGCATGTTGCTGAGTTGCATATTGAAGAAGAATCAGCCGAGTGGTTCTTGTGGCAGCACAACTCCATTTGGCTCACTGACTTCACACACCATCAGGCTGACAGGCAGCTCTCAAGCAAACTACGAGTTCACACACTATGCTTAATGCCGCTTGAGTGCATTGTCCTGAAATGCAGCTTGGTGAGCATCAAACACAAACGAAGGCTCCACAGGCGCGTTTCACATGCCACCAACTCCACATTCAGAAACCACTTCAGCGCCAAAGCCGTTTTCAGCTAGCCCTAAATACAAAGGCGCTAGACGCAAATGTTGCTATAAGAGCTAATTCCATCAAGCAACACTGCATGTTGCTGAATTGCATAATGAAGAAGAATCAGCCGAGTGGTTCTTGTGGCAACACATCTCCATTTGGCTCACTGTCTTCACACACCATCAGGCTGACAGGCAGCTCTCAAGCAAACTCAGATTTCGCACACTATGCTTAATGCCGTTTGAGTGCATTGTCCTGAAATGCAGCTTGGTGAGCATCCCACACAAATGAAGGCTCCACAGGCGGGTTTCACATGCCACCAACTCCACATTCAGAAACCACTTCAGCGCCAAAGCCGTTTTCAGCTAGCACTAAATATAAAGGCGCTAGACGCAAATGTTGATGTAAGAGCTAATTCCATCAAAAAACACTGCATGTTGCTGAATTGCATATTGAAGAAGAATCAGCCGAGTGGTTCTTGTGGCAGCACAACTCCATTTGGCTCACTGACTTCACACACCATCAGGCTGACAGGCAGCTCTCAAGCAAACTACGAGTTCACACACTATGCTTAATGCCGCTTGAGTGCATTGTCCTGAAATGCAGCTTGGTGAGCATCCCACACAAACGAAGGCTCCACAGGCGGGTTTCACATGCCACCAACTCCACATTCAGAAACCACTTCAGCGCCAAAGCCGTTTTCAGCTAGTCCTAAATACAAAGGCGCTAGACGCAAATGTTGCTGTAAGAGCTAATTCCATCAAAAAACACTGCATGTTGCTGAGTTGCATATTGAAGAAGAATCAGCCGAGTGGTTCTTGTGGCAGCACAACTCCATTTGGCTCACTGACTTCACACACCATCAGGCTGACAGGCAGCTCTCAAGCAAACTACGAGTTCACACACTATGCTTAATGCCGCTTGAGTGCATTGTCCTGAAATGCAGCTTGGTGAGCATCAAACACAAACGAAGGCTCCACAGGCGCGTTTCACATGCCACCAACTCCACATTCAGAAACCACTTCAGCGCCAAAGCCGTTTTCAGCTAGCCCTAAATACAAAGGCGCTAGACGCAAATGTTGCTATAAGAGCTAATTCCATCAAGCAACACTGCATGTTGCTGAATTGCATAATGAAGAAGAATCAGCCGAGTGGTTCTTGTGGCAACACATCTCCATTTGGCTCACTGTCTTCACACACCATCAGGCTGACAGGCAGCTCTCAAGCAAACTCAGATTTCGCACACTATGCTTAATGCCGTTTGAGTGCATTGTCCTGAAATGCAGCTTGGTGAGCATCCCACACAAATGAAGGCTCCACAGGCGGGTTTCACATGCCACCAACTCCACATTCAGAAACCACTTCAGCGCCAAAGCCGTTTTCAGCTAGCACTAAATATAAAGGCGCTAGACGCAAATGTTGATGTAAGAGCTAATTCCATCAAAAAACACTGCATGTTGCTGAATTGCATATTGAAGAAGAATCAGCCGAGTGGTTCTTGTGGCAGCACAACTCCATTTGGCTCACTGACTTCACACACCATCAGGCTGACAGGCAGCTCTCAAGCAAACTACGAGATTCAAAATGTAGTGTTAATGCCGTTTGAGTGCATTGTCCTGAAGTGCAGCTTGGTGAGCATCCCACACAAACAAAGGCTCCAGAGCCGGTTTTCACATGCCACCAACTCCACATTCAGAAACCACTTCAGCGCCAAAGCCGTTTTCAGCTAGCCATAAATACAAAGGCTCTAGACACAAATGTTGCTGTAAGAGCTAATTCCATCAAGCAGCACTGCATGTTGCTGAATTGCAGATTGAAGAAGAATCAGCCGAGTTGTTCTTGTGGCAGCACAACTCCATTTGGCTCACTGACTTCACACACCATCAGGCTGACAGCAGCTCTCAATTAAACTCAGATTTCGCAAAGTATGCTTCATGGCGTATGAGTGCATTGTCCTGAAATGCAGCTTGGTGAGCATCCCACACAAACGAAGGCTCCACAGGCGGGTTTCACATGCCACCAGCTCCACATTCAGAAACCACTTCAGCGCCAAAGCCGTTTTCAGCTAGCCCTAAATACAAAGGCGCTAGACGCAAATGTTGCTGTAAGAGCTAATTCCATCAAGCAACACTGCATGTTGCTGAATTGCATATTGAAGAAGAATCAGCCGAGTGGTTCTTGTGGCAGCACAACTCCATTTGGCTCACTCTCTTCACACACCATCAGGCTGACAGGCAGCTCTCAAGCAAACTCAGATTTCACACACTATGCTTAATGCCGTTTGAGTGCATTGTCCTGAAATGCAGCTTGGTGAGCATCCCACACAAACAAAGGCTCCACAGGCGGGTTTCACATGCCACCAACTCCACATTCAGAAACCACTTCAGCGCCAAAGCCGTTTTCAGCTAGCCATAAATACAAAGGCGCTCGATGCAAATGTTGCTATAAGAGATAATTCCTCAAGCAGCACTGCATGTTGCTGAATTGCATATTGAAGAAGAATCAGCCGAGTGGTTCTTATGGCAGCACATCTCATTTTGGCTCACTGGCTTCACACACCATCAGGCTGACAGGCAGCTCTCAAGCAAACTCAGATTTCACACACTATGCTTAATGCAGTTTGAGTGCATTGTCCTGAAATGCAGCTTGGTGAGCATCCCACACAAACAAAGGCTCCACAGGCGGGTTTCACATGCCACCAACTCCACATTCAGAAACCACTTCAGCGCCAAAGCCGTTTTCAGCTAGCCCTAAATACAAAGGCGCTAGACACAAATCTTGCTGTAAGAGCTAATTCCATCAAGCAACACTGCATGTTGCTGAATTGCATATTGAAGAAGAATCAGCCAAATGGTCCTTGTGGCAGCACAACTCCATTTGGCTCACTGGCTTCACACACCATCAGGCTGACAGGTAGCTCTCAAGCAAACTCAGATTTCATACACTATGCTTAATGCCGTTTGAGTGCATTGTCCTGAAATGCAGCTTGGTGAGCATCCCACACAAACAAAGGCTCCACAGGCAAGTTTCACATGCCACCATCTCCACATTCAGAAGCCACTTCAGCGCCAAAGCCGTTTTCAGCTAGCCATAAATGCAAAGGCGCTAGACGCAAATGTTGCTGTAAGAGCTAATTCCATCAAGCAACACTGCATGTTGCTGAATTGCATATTGCAGAAGAATCAGCCGAGTGGTTCTTGTGGCAGCACAACTCCATTTGGCTCACTGGCTTCACACACCATCAGACTGACAGGCAGCTCTCAAGCAAACTACGAGCTCACACACTATGCTTAATGCCGTTTGAGTGCATTGTCCTGAAATGCGGCTTGGTGAGCATCCCACACAAATGAAGGCTCCACAGCCGGGTTTCACATGCCACCAACTCCACATTCAGAAACCACTTCAGCGCCAAAGCCGTTTTCAGATAGCCATAAATACAAAGGCGCTAGACGCAAATGTTGCTGTGAGAGCTAATTCCATCAAGCAACACTGCATGTTGCTGAATTGCATATTGAAGAAGAATCAGCCGAGTGGTTCTTGTGGCAGCACAACTCCATTTGGCTCACTGACTTCACACACCATCAGGCTGACAGGCAGCTCTCAAGCAAACTACGAGTTCACACACTGAGCTTAATGCCGTTTGAGTGCATTGTCCTGAAATGCAGCTTGGTGAGCATCCCACACAAACGAAGGCTCCACAGGCGGGTTTCACATGCCACCAACTCCACATTCAGAAACCACTTCAGCACCAAAGCCGTTTTCAGCTAGCCATAAATACAATGGCGCTAGATGCAAATGTTGCTGTAAGAGCTAATTCCATCAAGCAACACTGCATGTTGCTGAATTGCATATTGAAGAAGAATCAGCCGAGTGGTTCTTGTGGCAGCACAACTCCATTTGGCTCACTGACTTCACACACCATCAGGCTGACAGGCAGCTCTCAAGCAAACTCAGATTTCGCACACTATGCTTAATGCCGTTTGAGTGCATTGTCCTGAAATGCAGCTTGGTGAGCATCCCACACAAACGAAGGCTCCACAGGCGGGTTTCACATGCCACCAACTCCACATTCAGAAACCACTTCAGCGCCAAAGCCGTTTTCAGCTAGCACTAAATACAAAGGCGCTAGACGCAAATGTTGCTGTAAGAGCTAATTCCATCAAGCAACACGGCATGTTGCTGAATTGCATATTGAAGAAGAATCAGCCGAGTGGTTCTTGTGGCAGCACAACTCCATTTGGCTCACTGACTTCACACAGCATCAGGCTGACAGGCAGCTCTCAAGCAAACTACGAGATTCAAAATGTAGTGTTAATGCCGTTTGAGTGCATTGTCCTGAAGTGCAGCTTGGTGAGCATCCCACACAAACAAAGGCTCCACAGGCGGGTTTCACATGCCACCAACTCCACATTCAGAAACCACTTCAGCGCCAAAGCCGTTTTCAGCTAGCCATAAATACAAAGGCTCTAGACACAAATGTTGCTGTAAGAGCTAATTCCATCAAGCAGCACTGCATGTTGCTGAATTGCAGATTGAAGAAGAATCAGCCGAGTTGTTCTTGTGGCAGTACAACTCCATTTGGCTCACTGACTTCACACACCATCAGGCTGACAGCAGCTCTCAATTAAACTCAGATTTCGCAAAGTATGCTTCATGCCGTTTGAGTGCATTGTCCTGAAATGCAGCTTGATGAGCATCCCACACAAACGAAGGCTCCACAGGCGGGTTTCACATGCCACCAGCTCCACATTCAGAAACCACTTCAGCGCCAAAGCCGTTTTCA
The DNA here is from genome assembly GCF_030435755.1 of Ochotona princeps. Taxonomy (NCBI): domain Eukaryota; kingdom Metazoa; phylum Chordata; class Mammalia; order Lagomorpha; family Ochotonidae; genus Ochotona; species Ochotona princeps. Next base: position 1,418,266 of record NC_080834.1, on the reverse strand, counting down.
GCTAGCCCTAAATACAAAGGCGCTAGACGCAAATGTTGCTGTAAGAGCTAATTCCATCAAGCAACACTGCATGTTGCTGAATTGCATATTGAAGAAGAATCAGCCGAGTGGTTCTTGTGGCAGCACAACTCCATTTGGCTCACTGACTTCACACACCATCAGGCTGACAGGCAGCTCTCAAGCAAACTACGAGTTCACACACTATGCTTAATGCCGTTTGAGTGCATTGTCCTGAAATGCAGCTTGGTGAGCATCCCACACAAACGAAGGCTCCACAGGCGCGTTTCACATGCCACCAACTCCACATTCAGAAACCACTTCAGCGCCAAAGCCGTTTTCAGCTAGCCCTAAATACAAAGGCGCTAGACGCAAATGTTGCTGTAGGAGCTAATTCCATCAAGCAACACTGCATGTTGCTGAATTGCATATTGAAGAAGAATCAGCCGAGTGGTTCTTGTGGCAGCACATCTCCATTTGGCTCACTGGCTTCACACACCATCAGGCTGACAGGCAGCTCTCAAGCAAACTACGAGTTCACACACTATGCTTAATGCCGTTTTAGTGTATTGTCCTGAAATGCAGCTTGGTGAGCATCCCACACAAACGAAGGCTCCACAGGCAGGTTTCACATGCCACCAACTCCACATTCAGAAACCACTTCAGCGCCAAAGCCGTTTTCAGCTAGCCCTAAATACAAAGTCTCTAGACGCAAATGTTGCTGTAAGAGCTAATTCCATCAAGCAGCACTGCATGTTGCTGAATTGCATATTGAAGAAGAATCAGCCGAGTGGTTCTTGTGGCAGCACAACTCCATTTGGCTCACTGGCTTCACACACCATCAGGCTGACGGCAGCTCTCAAGCAAACTCAGATTTCACACACTATGCTTAATGCCGTTTGAGTGCATTGTCCTGAAATGCAGCTTGGTGAGCACCCCACACAAATGAAGGCTCCACAGGCGGGTTTCACATGCCACCAACTCCACATTCAGAAACCACTTCAGCGCCAAAGCCGTTTTCAGCTAGCCCTAAATACAAAGGCTCTAGACGCAAATGTTGCTGTAAGAGCTAATTCCATCAAGCAACACTGCATGTTGCTGAATTGCATATTGAAGAAGAATCAGCTGAGTGGTTCTTGTGGCAGCACAACTCCATTTGGCTCACTGACTTCACACACCATCAGGCTGACAGGCAGCTCTCAAGCAAACTACGAGTTCACACACTATGCTTAATGCCGTTTGAGTGCATTGTCCTGAAATGCAGCTTGGTGAGCATCCCACATAAACGAAGGCTCCACAGGCGGGTTTCACATGCCAGCAACTCCACATTCAGAAACCACTTCAGCGCCAAAGCCGTTTTCAGCTAGCCCAAAATACAAAGGCTCTAGACACAAATGTTGCTGTAAGAGCTAATTCCATCAAGCAGCACGGCATGTTGCTGAACTGCATATTGAAGAAGAATCAGCCGAGTGGTTCTTGTGGCAGCACAACTCCATTTGGCTCACTGGCTACACACACCATCAGGCTGACGGCAGCTCTCAAGCAAACTCAGATTTCGCAAAGTATGCTTAATGCCGTTTGAGTGCATTGTCCTGAAATGCAGCTTGGTGAGCATCCCACACAAACGAAGGCTCCACAGGCGGGTTTCACATGCCACCAACTCCACATTCAGAAACCACTTCAGCGCCAAAGCCGTTTTCAGCTAGCCCTAAATACAAAGGCTCTAGACGCAAATGTTGCTGTAAGAGCTAATTCCATCAAGCAGCACTGCATGTTGCTGAATTGCATATTGAAGAAGAATCAGCCGAGTGGTTCTTGTGGCAGCACAACTCCATTTGGCTCACTGGCGTCACACACCATCAGGCTGACAGCAACTCTCAAGCAAACTACGAGTTCACACACTATGCTTAATGCCGTTTCAGTGCATTGTCCTGAAATGCAGCTTGGTGAGCATCCCACACAAACGAAGGCTCCACTGGCGGGTTTCACATGCCACCAACTCCACATTCAGAAACCACTTCAGCGCCAAAGCCGTTTTCAGCTAGCCCTAAATACAAAGGCGCTAGACGCAAATGTTACTATAAGAGCTAATTCCATCAAGCAGCACTGCATGTTGCTGAATTGCATAATGAAGAAGAATCAGCCAAGTGGTTCTTGTGGCAGCACAACTCCATTTGGCTCACTGGCTTCACACACCATCAGGCTGACAGGCAGCTCTCAAGCAAACTCATATTCCGCAAAGTATGCTTAATGCCGTTTGAGTGCATTGTCCTGAAATGCAGCTTGGTGAGCATCCCACACAAACGAAGGCTCCACAGGAGGGTTTCACATGCCACCAGCTCCACATTCAGAAACCACTTCAGCGCCAAAGCCATTTTCAGCTAGCCATAAATACAAAGGCCCTAGACGCAAATGTTGCTGTAAGAGCTAATTCCTTCAAAAAACACTGCATGTTGCTGAGTTGCATATTGAAGAAGAATCAGCCGAGTGGTTCTTGTGGCAGCACAACTCCATTTGGCTCACTGACTTCACACACCATCAGGCTGACAGGCAGCTCTCAAGCAAACTACGAGTTCACACACTATGCTTAATGCCGCTTGAGTGCATTGTCCTGAAATGCAGCTTGGTGAGCATCAAACACAAACGAAGGCTCCACAGGCGCGTTTCACATGCCACCAACTCCACATTCAGAAACCACTTCAGCGCCAAAGCCGTTTTCAGCTAGCCCTAAATACAAAGGCGCTAGACGCAAATGTTGCTATAAGAGCTAATTCCATCAAGCAACACTGCATGTTGCTGAATTGCATATTGAAGAAGAATCAGCCGAGTGGTTCTTGTGGCAACACATCTCCATTTGGCTCACTGTCTTCACACACCATCAGGCTGACAGGCAGCTCTCAAGCAAACTACGAGATTCAAAATGTAGTGTTAATGCCGTTTGAGTGCATTGTCCTGAAGTGCAGCTTGGTGAGCATCCCACACAAACAAAGGCTCCACAGCCGGGTTTCACATGCCACCAACTCCACATTCAGAAACCACTTCAGCGCCAAAGCCGTTTTCAGCTAGCCATAAATACAAAGGCTCTAGACACAAATGTTGCTGTAAGAGCTAATTCCATCAAGCAGCACTGCATGTTGCTGAATTGCAGATTGAAGAAGAATCAGCCGAGTTGTTCTTGTGGCAGCACAACTCCATTTGGCTCACTGACTTCACACACCATCAGGCTGACAGCAGCTCTCAATTAAACTCAGATTTCGCAAAGTATGCTTCATGCCGTTTGAGTGCATTGTCCTGAAATGCAGCTTGGTGAGCATCCCACACAAACGAAGGCTCCACAGGCGGGTTTCACATGCCACCAGCTCCACATTCAGAAACCACTTCAGCGCCAAAGCCGTTTTCAGCTAGCCCTAAATACAAAGGCGCTAGACGCAAATGTTGCTGTAAGAGCTAATTCCATCAAGCAACACTGCATGTTGCTGAATTGCATATTGAAGAAGAATCAGCCGAGTGGTTCTTGTGGCAGCACAACTCCATTTGGCTCACTCTCTTCACACACCATCAGGCTGACAGGCAGCTCTCAAGCAAACTCAGATTTCACACACTATGCTTAATGCCGTTTGAGTGCATTGTCCTGAAATGCAGCTTGGTGAGCATCCCACACAAACAAAGGCTCCACAGGCGGGTTTCACATGCCACCAACTCCACATTCAGAAACCACTTCAGCCCCAAAGCCGTTTTCAGCTAGCCATAAATACAAAGGCGCTCGATGCAAATGTTGCTATAAGAGATAATTCCTCAAGCAGCACTGCATGTTGCTGAATTGCATATTGATGAAGAATCAGCCGAGTGGTTCTTATGGCAGCACAACTCCATTTTGGCTCACTGGCTTCACACACCATCAGGCTGACAGGCAGTTCTCAAGCAAACTCAGATTTCACACACTATGCTTAATGCTGTTTGAGTGCATTGTCCTGAAATGCAGCTTGGTGAGCATCCCACACAAACAAAGGCTCCACAGGCGGGTTTCACATGCCACCAACTCCACATTCAGAAACCACTTCAGCGCCAAAGCCGTTTTCAGCTAGCCCTAAATACAAAGGCGCTAGACACAAATCTTGCTGTAAGAGCTAATTCCATCAAGCAACACTGCATGTTGCTGAATTGCATATTGAAGAAGAATCAGCCAAATGGTCCTTGTGGCAGCACAACTTCATTTGGCTCACTGGCTTCACACACCATCAGGCTGACCGGCAGCTCTCAAGCAAACTCAGATTTCATACACTATGCTTAATGCCGTTTGAGTGCATTGTCCTGAAATGCAGCTTGGTGAGCATCCCACACAAACAAAGGCTCCACAGGCAAGTTTCACATGCCACCATCTCCACATTCAGAAGCCACTTCAGCGCCAAAGCCGTTTTCAGCTAGCCATAAATGCAAAGGCGCTAGACGCAAATGTTGCTGTAAGAGCTAATTCCATCAAGCAACACTGCATGTTGCTGAATTGCATATTGCAGAAGAATCAGCCGAGTGGTTCTTGTGGCAGCACAACTCCATTTGGCTCACTGGCTTCACACACCATCAGGCTGACAGGCAGCTCTCAAGCAAACTACGAGCTCACACACTATGCTTAATGCCGTTTGAGTGCATTGTCCTGAAATGCGGCTTCGTGAGCATCCCACACAAATGAAGGCACCACAGGCGGGTTTCACATGCCACCAACTCCACATTCAGAAACCACTTCAGCGCCAAAGCCGTTTTCAGCTAGCCCTAAATACAAAGGCGCTAGACACAAATGTTGCTGTGAGAGCTAATTCCATCAAGCAACACTGCATGTTGCTGAATTGCATATTGAAGAAGAATCAGCCGAGTGGTTCTTGTGGCAGCACAACTCCATTTGGCTCACTGACTTCACACACCATCAGGCTGACAGGCAGCTCTCAAGCAAACTCAGATTTCGCAAAGTATGCTTAATGCCGTTTGAGTGCATTGTCCTGAAATGCAGCTTGGTGAGCATCCCACACAAACGAAGGCTCCACAGGCGGGTTTCACATGCCACCAACTCCACATTCAGAAACCACTTCAGCGCCAAAGCCGTTTTCAGCTAGCACTAAATACAAAGGCGCTAGACGCAAATGTTGATGTAAGAGCTAATTCCATCAAAAAACACTGCATGTTGCTGAATTGCATATTGAAGAAGAATCAGCCGAGTGGTTCTTGTGGCAGCACAACTCCATTTGGCTCACTGACTTCACACACCATCAGGCTGACAGCAGCTCTCAAGCAAACTACGAGATTCAAAATGTAGTGTTAATGCCGTTTGAGTGCATTGTCCTGAAGTGCAGCTTGGTGAGCATCCCACACAAACAAAGGCTCCACAGCCGGGTTTCACATGCCACCAACTCCACATTCAGAAACCACTTCAGCGCCAAAGCCGTTTTCAGCTAGCCATAAATACAAAGGCTCTAGACACAAATGTTGCTGTAAGAGCTAATTCCATCAAGCAGCACTGCATGTTGCTGAATTGCAGATTGAAGAAGAATCAGCCGAGTTGTTCTTCTGGCAGCACAACTCCATTTGGCTCACTGACTTCACACACCATCAGGCTGACAGCAGCTCTCAATTAAACTCAGATTTCGCAAAGTATGCTTCATGCCGTTTGAGTGCATTGTCCTGAAATGCAGCTTGGTGAGCATCCCACACAAACGAAGGCTCCACAGGCGGGTTTCACATGCCACCAGCTCCACATTCAGAAACCACTTCAGCGCCAAAGCCGTTTTCAGCTAGCCCTAAATACAAAGGCGCTGGACACAAATCTTGCTGTAAGAGCTAATTCCATCAAGCAACACGGCATGTTGCTGAATTGCATATTGAAGAAGAATCAGCCGAATGGTTCTTGTGGCAGCACAACTCCATTTGGCTCACTGGCTTCACACACCATCAGGCTGACGGCAGCTCTCAAGCAAACTCAGATTTCACACACTATGCTTAATGCCGTTTGAGTGCATTGTCCTGAAATGCAGCTTGGTGAGCATCCCACACAAACGAAGTCTCCACAGGCGAGATTCACATGCCACCAGCTCCACATTCAGAAACCACTTCAGCCCCAAAGCCGTTTTCAGCTAGCCCTAAATACAATGGCGCTAGACGCAAATGTTGCTGTAAGAGCTAATTCCATCAAGGTGCACTGCATGTTGCTGAATTGCATATTGAAGAAGAATCAGCCGAATGGTTCTTGTGGCAGCACAACTCCATTTGGCTCACTGACTTCACACACCATCAGGCTGACAGGCAGCTCTCAAGCAAACTACGAGTTCACACACTATGCTTAATGCCGTTTCAGTGCATTGTCCTGAAATGCAGCTTGGTGAGCATCCCACACAAACGAAGGCTCCACAGGCAAGTTTCACATGCCACCAACTCCACATTCAGAAACCACTTCAGCGCCAAAGCCGTTTTCAGCTAGCCCTAAATACAAAGGCGCTAGACGCAAATGTTACTATAAGAGCTAATTCCATCAAGCAGCACTGCATGTTGCTGAATTGCATAATGAAGAAGAATCAGCCAAGTGGTTCTTGTGGCAGCACAACTCCATTTGGCTCACTGGCTTCACACACCATCAGGCTGACAGGCAGCTCTCAAGCAAACTCATATTCCGCAAAGTATGCTTAATGCCGTTTGAGTGCATTGTCCTGAAATGCAGCTTGGTGAGCATCCCACACAAACGAAGGCTCCACAGGAGGGTTTTACGTGCCACCAGCTCCACATTCAGAAACCACTTCAGCGCCAAAGCCATTTTCAGCTAGCCATAAATACAAAGGCCCTAGACGCAAATGTTGCTGTAAGAGCTAATTCCTTCAAAAAACACTGCATGTTGCTGAGTTGCATATTGAAGAAGAATCAGCCGAGTGGTTCTTGTGGCAGCACAACTCCATTTGGCTCACTGACTTCACACACCATCAGGCTGACAGGCAGCTCTCAAGCAAACTACGAGTTCACACACTATGCTTAATGCCGCTTGAGTGCATTGTCCTGAAATGCAGCTTGGTGAGCATCAAACACAAACGAAGGCTCCACAGGCGCGTTTCACATGCCACCAACTCAACATTCAGAAACCACTTCAGCGCCAAAGCCGTTTTCAGCTAGCCCTAAATACAAAGGCGCTAGACGCAAATGTTGCTATAAGAGCTAATTCCATCAAGCAACACTGCATGTTGCTGAATTGCATATTGAAGAAGAATCAGCCGAGTGGTTCTTGTGGCAACACATCTCCATTTGGCTCACTGTCTTCACACACCATCAGGCTGACAGGCAGCTCTCAAGCAAACTACGAGATTCAAAATGTAGTGTTAATGCCGTTTGAGTGCATTGTCCTGAAGTGCAGCTTGGTGAGCATCCCACACAAACAAAGGCTCCACAGCCGGGTTTCACATGCCACCAACTCCACATTCAGAAACCACTTCAGCGCCAAAGCCGTTTTCAGCTAGCCATAAATACAAAGGCTCTAGACACAAATGTTGCTGTAAGAGCTAATTCCATCAAGCAGCACTGCATGTTGCTGAATTGCAGATTGAAGAAGAATCAGCCGAGTTGTTCTTGTGGCAGCACAACTCCATTTGGCTCACTGACTTCACACACCATCAGGCTGACAGCAGCTCTCAATTAAACTCAGATTTCGCAAAGTATGCTTCATGCCGTTTGAGTGCATTGTCCTGAAATGCAGCTTGGTGAGCATCCCACACAAACGAAGGCTCCACAGGCGGGTTTCACATGCCACCAGCTCCACATTCAGAAACCACTTCAGCGCCAAAGCCGTTTTCAGCTAGCCCTAAATACAAAGGCGCTAGACGCAAATGTTGCTGTAAGAGCTAATTCCATCAAGCAACACTGCATGTTGCTGAATTGCATATTGAAGAAGAATCAGCCGAGTGGTTCTTGTGGCAGCACAACTCCATTTGGCTCACTCTCTTCACACACCATCAGGCTGACAGGCAGCTCTCAAGCAAACTCAGATTTCACACACTATGCTTAATGCCGTTTGAGTGCATTGTCCTGAAATGCAGCTTGGTGAGCATCCCACACAAACAAAGGCTCCACAGGCGGGTTTCACATGCCACCAACTCCACATTCAGAAACCACTTCAGCCCCAAAGCCGTTTTCAGCTAGCCATAAATACAAAGGCGCTCGATGCAAATGTTGCTATAAGAGATAATTCCTCAAGCAGCACTGCATGTTGCTGAATTGCATATTGAAGAAGAATCAGCCGAGTGGTTCTTATGGCAGCACAACTCCATTTTGGCTCACTGGCTTCACACACCATCAGGCTGACAGGCAGTTCTCAAGCAAACTCAGATTTCACACACTATGCTTAATGCTGTTTGAGTGCATTGTCCTGAAATGCAGCTTGGTGAGCATCCCACACAAACAAAGGCTCCACAGGCGGGTTTCACATGCCACCAACTCCACATTCAGAAACCACTTCAGCGCCAAAGCCGTTTTCAGCTAGCCCTAAATACAAAGGCGCTAGACACAAATCTTGCTGTAAGAGCTAATTCCATCAAGCAACACTGCATGTTGCTGAATTGCATATTGAAGAAGAATCAGCCAAATGGTCCTTGTGGCAGCACAACTCCATTTGGCTCACTGGCTTCACACACCATCAGGCTGACCGGCAGCTCTCAAGCAAACTCAGATTTCATACACTATGCTTAATGCCGTTTGAGTGCATTGTCCTGAAATGCAGCTTGGTGAGCATCCCACACAAACAAAGGCTCCACAGGCAAGTTTCACATGCCACCATCTCCACATTCAGAAGCCACTTCAGCGCCAAAGCCGTTTTCAGCTAGCCATAAATGCAAAGGCGCTAGACGCAAATGTTGCTGTAAGAGCTAATTCCATCAAAAAACACTGCATGTTGCTGAATTGCATATTGAAGAAGAATCAGCCGAGTGGTTCTTGTGGCAGCACAACTCCATTTGGCTCACTGGCTTCACACACCATCAGGCTGACAGGCAGCTCTCAAGCAAACTACGAGCTCACACACTATGCTTAATGCCGTTTGAGTGCATTGTCCTGAAATGCGGCTTGGTGAGCATCCCACACAAATGAAGGCTCCACAGGCGGGTTTCACATGCCACCAACTCCACATTCAGAAACCACTTCAGCGCCAAAGCCGTTTTCAGCTAGCCCTAAATACAAAGGCGCTAGACACAAATGTTGCTGTGAGAGCTAATTCAATCAAGCAACACTGCATGTTGCTGAATTGCATATTGAAGAAGAATCAGCCGAGTGGTTCTTGTGATAGCACAACTCCATTTGGCTCACTGACTTCACACACCATCAGGCTGACAGGCAGCTCTCAAGCAAACTACGAGTTCACACACTGAGCTTAATGCCGTTTGAGTGCATTGTCCTGAAATGCAGCTTGGTGAGCATCCCACACAAACGAAGGCTCCACAGGCGGGTTTCACATGCCACCAACTCCACATTCAGAAACCACTTCAGCACCAAAGCCGTTTTCAGCTAGCCATAAATACAATGGCGCTAGACGCAAATGTTGCTGTAAGAGCTAATTCCATCAAGCAACACTGCATATTGCTGAATTGCATATTGAAGAAGAATCAGCCGAGTGGTTCTTGTGGCAGCACAACTCCATTTGGCTCACTGACTTCACACACCATCAGGCTGACAGGCAGCTCTCAAGCAAACTCAGATTTCGCAAAGTATGCTTAATGCCGTTTGAGTGCATTGTCCTGAAATGCAGCTTGGTGAGCATCCCACACAAACGAAGGCTCCACAGGCGGGTTTCACATGCCACCAACTCCACATTCAGAAACCACTTCAGCGCCAAAGCCGTTTTCAGCTAGCACTAAATACAAAGGCGCTAGACGCAAATGTTGATGTAAGAGCTAATTCCATCAAAAAACACTGCATGTTGCTGAATTGCATATTGAAGAAGAATCAGCCGAGTGGTTCTTGTGGCAGCACATCTCCATTTGGCTCACTGGCTTCACACACCATCAGGCTGACAGGCAGCTATCAAGCAAACTACGAGTTCACACACTATGCTTAATGCCGTTTGAGTGCATTGTCCTGAAATGCAGCTTGGTGAGCATCCCACACAAACGAAGGCTCCACAGGCAGGTTTCACATGCCACCAACTCCACATTCAGAAACCACTTCAGCGCCAAAGCCGTTTTCAGCTAGCCCTAAATACAAAGGCTCTAGACGCAAATGTTGCTGTAAGAGCTAATTCCATCAAGCAGCACTGCATGTTGCTGAATTGCATATTGAAGAAGAATCAGCCGAGTGGTTCTTCTGGCAGCACAACTCCATTTGGCTCACTGGCTTCACACACCATCAGGCTGACGGCAGCTCTCAAGCAAACTCAGATTTCACACACTATGCTTAATGCCGTTTGAGTGCATTGTCCTGAAATGCAGCTTGGTGAGCACCCCACACAAATGAAAGCTCCACAGGCGGGTTTCACATGCCACCAACTCCACATTCAGAAACCACTTCAGCGCCAAAGCCGTTTTCAGCTAGCCCTAAATACAAAGGCTCTAGACGCAAATGTTGCTGTAAGAGCTAATTCCATCAAACAACACTGCATGTTGCTGAACTGCATATTGAAGAAGAATCAGCCGAGTGGTTCTTGTGGCAGCACAACTCCATTTGGCTCACTGTCTTCACACACCATCAGGCTGACAGGCAGCTCTCAAGCAAACTCAGATTTCACACACTATGCTTAATGCCGTTTGAGTGCATTGTCCTGAAATGCAGCTTGGTGAGCATCCCACACAAACAAAGGCTCCACAGGCGGGTTTCACATGCCACCAACTCCACATTCAGAAACCACTTCAGCCCCAAAGCCGTTTTCAGCTAGCCATAAATACAAAGGCGCTCGATGCAAATGTTGCTATAAGAGATAATTCCTCAAGCAGCACTGCATGTTGCTGAATTGCATTTTGAAGAAGAATCAGCCGAGTGGTTCTTATGGCAGCACATCTCATTTTGGCTCACTGGCTTCACACACCATCAGGCTGACAGGCAGCTCTCAAGCAAACTCAGATTTTGCAAAGTATGCTTAATGCCGTTTGAGTGCATTGTCCTGAAATGCAGCTTGGTGAGCATCCCACACAAACGAAGGCTCCACAGCCGGGTTTCACATGCCACCAACTCCACATTCAGAAACCACTTCAGCGCCAAAGCCGTTTTCAACTAGCACTAAATACAAAGGCTCTAGATGCAAATGTTGCTGTAAGAGCTAATTCCATCAAGCAACACTGCATGTTGCTGAATTGCATATTGAAGAAGAATCAGCCGAGTAGTTCTTGTGGTAGCACATCTCCATTTGGCTCACTGACTTCACACACCATCAGGCTGACAGGCAGCTCTCAAGCAAACTACGAGTTCACACACTATGCTTAATGCCGTTTGAGTGCATTGTCCTGAAATGCAGCTTGGTGAGCATCCCACATAAACGAAGGCTCCACAGGCGGGTTTCACATGCCAGCAACTCCACATTCAGAAACCACTTCAGCGCCAAAGCCGTTTTCAGCTAGCCCTAAATACAAAGGCTCTAGACACAAATGTTGCTGTAAGAGCTAATTCCATCAAGCAGCACTGCATGTTGCTGAACTGCATATTGAAGAAGAATCAGCCGAGTGGTTCTTGTGGCAGCACAACTCCATTTGGCTCACTGGCTTCACACACCAACAGGCTGACAGGCAGCTCTCAAGCAAACTCAGATTTCGCAAAGTATGCTTAATGCCGTTTGAGTGCATTGTCCTGAAATGCAGCTTGGTGAGCATCCCACACAAATGAAGGCTCCACAGGCGCGTTTCACATGCCACCAACTCCACATTCAGAAACCACTTCAGCGCCAAAGCCGTTTTCAGCTAGCCCTAAATACAAAGACCCTAGACGCAAATGTTGCTGTAAGAGCTAATTCTATCAAGCAACACTGCATGGTGCTGAATTGCATATTGAAGAAGAATCATCCGAATGGTTCTTGTGGCAGCACAACTCCATTTGGCTCACTGACTTCACACACCATCAGTCTGACAGGCAGCTTTCAAGCAAACTATGAGTTCACACACTATGCTTAATGCCGTTTGAGTGCATTGTCCTGAAATGCAGCTTGGTGAGCATCCCACACAAACGAAGGCTCCACTGGCGGGTTTCACATGCCACCAACTCCACATTCAGAAACCACTTCAGCGCCAAAGCCGTTTTCACCTAGCCCTAAATACAAAGGCGCTAGACGCAAATGTTGCTGTAAGAGCTAATTCCATCAAGCAACACTGCATGTTGCTGAATTGCATATTGAAGAAGAATCATCCGAATGGTTCTTGTGGCAGCACAACTCCATTTGGCTCACTGACTTCACACACCATCAGGCTGACAGGCAGCTCTCAAGCAAACTACGAGTTCACACACTATGCTTAATGCCGTTTGAGTGCATTGTCCTGAGATGCAGCTTGGTGAGCATCCCACACAAACGAAGGCTCCACAGCCGGGTTTCACATGCCACCAACTCCACATTCAGAAACCACTTCAGCGCCAAAGCCGTTTTCAGCTAGCCCTAAATACAAAGGACCTAGACGCAAATGTTGCTGTAAGAGCTAATTCCATCAAGCAACACTGCATGTTGCTGAATTGCATATTGAAGAAGAATCAGCCGAGTGGTTCTTGTGGCAGCACAACTCCATTTGGCTCACTGACGTCACACACCATTAGGCTGACAGCAGCTCTCAAGCAAACTACGAGCTCACACACTATGCTTAATGCCGTTTGAGTGCATTGTCCTGAAATGCAGCTTGGTGAGCATCCCACACAAACGAAGGCTCCACTGGCGGGTTTCACATGCCACCAACTCCACATTCCGAAACCACTTCAGCGCCAAAGCCGTTTTCAGCTAGCCCTAAATACAAAGGCACTAGACGCAAATGTTGCTGTAAGAGCTAATTCCATCAAGCAACACTGCATGTTGCTGAATTGCATATTGAAGAAGAATCAGCCGAGTGGTTCTTGTGGCAGCACAACTCCATTTGGCTCACTGACTTCACACACCATTAGGCTGACAGCAGCTCTCAAGCAAACCGCGAGCTCACACACTATGCTTAATGCCGTTTGAGTGCATTGTCCTGAAATGCAGCTTGGTGAGCATCCCACACAAACGAAGCCTCCACAGCCGGGTTTCACATGCCACCAACTCAACATTCAGAAATCACTTCAGCGCCAAAGCCGTTTTCAGCTAGCCCTAAATACAAAGGCTCTAAACGCAAATGTTGCTGTAAGAGCTAATTCCATCAAGCAACACTGCATGTTGCTGAATTGCATATTGAAGAAGAATCAGCCGAATGGTTCTTGTGGCAGCACAACTCCATTTGGCTCACTGTCTTCACACACCATCAGGCTGACAGGCAGCTCTCAAGCAAACTCAGATTTCGCAAAGTATGCTTAATGCTGTTTGAGTGCATTGTCCTGAAATGCAGCTTGGTGAGCATCCCACACAAACGAAGGCTCCACAGCCGGGTTTCACATGCCACCAACTCCACATTCAGAAACCACTTCAGCGCCAAAGCCGTTTTCAGCTAGCCCTAAATACAAAGGCGCTAGACGCAAATGTTGCTGTAAGAGCTAATTCCATCAAGCAACACTGCATGTTGCTGAATTGCATATTGCAGAAGAATCAGCCGAGTGGTTCTTGTGGCAGCACAACTCCATTTGGCTCACTGACTTCACACACCATCAGGCTGACAGGCAGCTCTCAAGCAAACTACGAGATTCAAAATGTAGTGTTAATGCCGTTTGAGTGCATTGTCCTGAAATGCAGCTTGGTGAGCATCCCACACAAACGAAGGCTCCACAGGCGGGTTTCACATGCCACCAACTCCACATTCAGAAACCACTTCAGCGCCAAAGCCGTTTTCTGCTAGCCACAAATACAAAGGCGCTAGACGCAAATGTTGCTGTAAGAGCTAATTCCATCAAGCAGCACTGCATGTTGCTGAATTGCATATTGAAGAAGAATCAGCCGAATGGTTCTTGTGGCAGCACAACTCCATTTGGCTCACTGACTTCACACACCATCAGGCTGACAGACAGCTCTCAAGCAAACTACGAGATTCACACACTATGCTTAATGCCGTTTGCGTGCATTGTCCTGAAATGCAGCTTGGTGAGCATCCCACACAAACGAAGGCTCCACAGGCGGGTTTCACATGCCACCAACTCCACATTCAGAAACCACATCAGCGCCAAAGCCGTTTTCAGATAGCCATAAATACAAAGGCGCTAGACGCAAATGTTGCTGTAAGAGCTAATTCCATCAAGCAACACTGCATGTTGCTGAATTGCATATTGAAGAAGAATCAGCCGAGTGGTTTGTGGCAGCACAACTCCATTTGGCTCACTGACTTCACACACCATCAGGCTGACAGCAGCTCTCAATTAAACTCAGATTTCGCAAAGTAAGCTTAATGCCGTTTGAGTGCATTGTCCTGAAATGCAGCTTGGTGAGCATCCCACACAAACGAAGGCTCCACAGCCGGGTTTCACATGCCACCAACTCCACATTCAGAAACCACTTCAGCGCCAAAGCCGTTTTCAGCTAGCCGAAATACAAAGGCGCTAGACGAAAATGTCGATGTAAGAGCTAATTCCATCAAGCAACACTGCATGTTGCTGAATTGCATATTGAAGAAGAATCAGCCGAGTGGTTCTTGTGGCAGCACAACTCCATTTGGCTCACTGGCTTCACACACCATCAGGCTGACAGGCAGCTCTCAAGCAAACTACGAGTTCTCACACTATGCTTAATGCCGTTTGAGTGCATTGTCCTGAAATGCAGCTTGGTGAGCATCCCACACAAACGAAGGCACCACAGGCGGGTTTCACATACCACCAACTCCATATTCAGGAATCACTTCAGCACCAAAGCCGTTTTCAGCTAGCCCTAAATACAAAGGACCTAGACGCAAATGTTGCTGTAAGAGCTAATTCCATCAAGCAACACTGCATGTTGCTGAATTGCATATTGAAGAAGAATCAGCCGAGTGGTTCTTGTGGCAGCACAACTTCATTTGGCTCACTGACGTCACACACCATTAGGCTGACAGCAGCTCTCAAGCAAACTACGAGCTCACACACTATGCTTAATGCCGTTTGAGTGCATTGTCCTGAAATGCAGCTTGGTGAGCATCCCACACAAACGAAGTCTCCACAGCCGGGTTTCACATACCATCAACTCCACATTCAGGAACCACTTCAGCACCAAAGCCGTTTTCAGCAAGCCATAAATACAAAGGCGCTACACACAAATGTTGCTGTAAGAGCTAATTCCATCAAGCAACACTGCATGTTGCTGAATTGCATATTGAAGAAGAATCAGCCGAGTGGTTCTTGTGGCAGCACAACTCCATTTGGCTCACTGACTTCACACACCATCAGGCTGACAGGCAGCTCTCAAGCAAACTACGAGTTCACACACTATGCTTAATGCCATTTGAATGCATTGTCCTGAAATGCAGATTGGTGAGCATCCCACACAAACGAAGGCTCCACAGGAGGGTTTCACATGCCACCAACTCCACATTCAGAAGCCACTTCAGCACCAAAGCCGTTTTCAGCTAGCCCTAAATACAAAGGCTCTAGACGCAAATGTTGCTGTAAGAGCTAATTCCATCAAGCAACACGGCATGTTGCTGAATTGCATATTGAAGAAGAATCAGCCGAGTGGTTTTTGTGGCAGCACAACTCCATTTGGCTCACTGACTTCACACACCATCAGGCTGACAGGCAGCTCTCAAGCAAACTCAGATTTCGCAACGTATGCTTAATGCCGTTTGAGTGCATTGTCCTGAAATGCAGCTTGGTGAGCATCCCACACAAACGAAGGCTCCACAGCCGGGTTTCACATGCCACCAACTCCACATTCAGAAACCACTTCAGAGCCAAATTCGTTTTCAGCTAGCCCTAAATACAAAGGCGCTAGACGCAGTTGTTGATGCAAGAGCTAATTCCATCAAGCAACACTGCATGTTGATGAACTGCATATTGAAGAAGAATCAGCCGAGTGGTTCTTGTGGCAGCACAACTCCATTTGGCTCACTGGCTTCACACACCATCAGGCTGACGGCAGCTCTCAAGCAAACTCAGATTTCGCAAAGTATGCTTAATGCCGTTTGAGTGCATTGTCCTGAAATGCAGCTTGGTGAGCATCCCACACAAATGAAGCCTCCAGAGGCGGTTTCACATGCCACCAACTCCACTTTCAGAAACCACTTCAGCGCCAAATTCGTTTTCAGCTAGCCCTAAATACAAAGGCGCTAGAAGAAAATGTTGATGTAAGAGCTAATTCCATCAAGCAACACTGCATGTTGCTGAATTGCATATTGAAGAAGAATCAGCCGAGTGGTTCTTGTGGCAGCACAACTCCATTTGGCTCACTGGCTTCACACACCATCAGGCTGACAGGCAGCTCTCAAGCAAACTCAGAGTTCGCACACTATGCTTAATGCCGTTTGAGTGCATTGTCCTGAAATGCAGCTTGGTGAGCATCCCACACAAACGAAGGCACCACAGGCGGGTTTCACATACCACCAACTCCACATTCAGGAATCACTTCAGCACCAAAGCCGTTTTCAGCTAGCCCTAAATACAAAGGACCTAGACGCAAATGTTGCTGTAAGAGCTAATTCCATCAAGCAACACTGCATGTTGCTGAATTGCATATTGAAGAAGAATCAGCCGAGTGGTTCTTGTGGCAGCACAACTCCATTTGGCTCACTGACGTCACACACCATTAGGCTGACAGCAGCTCTCAAGCAAACTACGACATCACCCACTATGCTTAATGCCGTTTGAGTGCATTGTCCTGAAATGCAGCTTGGTGAGCATCCCACACAAACGAAGGCTCCACAGGCGGGTTTCACATGCCACCAACTCCACATTCAGAAACCACTTCAGCGCCAAAGCCGTTTTCAGCTAGCCATAAATACAAAGGCTCTAAATGCAAATGTTGCTGTAAGAGCTAATTCCATCAAGCAACACTGCATGTTGCTGAATTGCATATTGAAGAAGAATCAGCCGAATGGTTCTTGTGGCAGCACAACTCCATTTGGCTCACTGACTTCACACACCATCAGGCTGACAGGCAGCTCTCAAGCAAACTACGAGATTCACACACTATGCTTAATGCCATTTGAATGCATTGTCCTGAAATGCAGCTTGGTGAGCATCCCACACAAACGAAGGCTCCACAGGCGGGATTCACATGCCACCAACTCCACATTCAGAAACCACTTCAGCGCCAAAGCCGTTTTCAGCTAGCCATAAATACAAAGGCTCTAAATGCAAATGTTGCTGTAAGAGCTAATTCCATCAAGCAACACTGCATGTTGCTGAATTGCATATTGAAGAAGAATCAGCCGAATGGTTCTTGTGGCAGCACATCTCCATTTGGCTCACTCTCTTCACACACCATCAGGCTGACAGGCAGCTCTCAAGCAAACTACGAGTTCACACACTATGCTTAATGCCGTTTGAGTGCATTGTCCTGAAATGCAGCTTGGTGAGCATCCCACACAAACGAAGTCTCCACAGCCGGGTTTCACATACCATCAACTCCACATTCAGGAACCACTTCAGCACCAAAGCCGTTTTCAGCAAGCCATAAATACAAAGGCGCTACAAACAAATGTTGCTTTAAGAGCTAATTCCATCAAGCAACACTGCATGTTGCTGAATTGCATATTGAAGAAGAATCAGCCGAGTGGTTCTTGTGGCAGCACAACTCCATTTGGCTCACTGGCTTCACACACCATCAGGCTGACAGGCAGCTCTCAAGCAAACTACGAGTTCACACACTATGCTTAATGCCATTTGAATGCATTGTCCTGAAATGCAGATTGGTGAGCATCCCACACAAACGAAGGCTCCACAGGAGGGTTTCACATGCCACCAACTCCACATTCAGAAGCCACTTCAGCGCCAAAGCCGTTTTCAGCTAGCCCTAAATACAAAGGCTCTAGACGCAAATGTTGCTGTAACAGCTAATTCCATCAAGCAACACGGCATGTTGCTGAATTGCATATTGAAGAAGAATCAGCCGAGTGGTTTTTGTGGCAGCACAACTCCATTTGGCTCACTGACTTCACACACCATCAGGCTGACAGGCAGCTCTCAAGCAAACTCAGATTTCGCAAAGTATGCTTAATGCCGTTTGAGTGCATTGTCCTGAAATGCAGCTTGGTGAGCATCCCACACAAACGAAGGCTCCACAGCCGGGTTTCACATGCCACCAACTCCACATTCAGAAACCACTTCAGCGCCAAATTCGTTTTCAGCTAGCCCTAAATACAAAGGCGCTAGACGCAGTTGTTGATGCAAGAGCTAATTCCATCAAGCAACACTGCATGTTGATGAACTGCATATTGAAGAAGAATCAGCCGAGTGGTTCTTGTGGCAGCACAACTCCATTTGGCTCACTGACTTCACACACCATCAGGCTGACGGCAGCTCTCAAGCAAACTCAGATTTCGCAAAGTATGCTTAATGCCGTTTGAGTGCATTGTCCTGAAATGCAGCTTGGTGAGCATCCCACACAAATGAAGCCTCCAGAGGCGGGTTTCACATGCCACCAACTCCACTTTCAGAAACCACTTCAGCGCCAAATTCGTTTTCAGCTAGCCCTAAATACAAAGGCGCTAGAAGAAAATGTTGATGTAAGAGCTAATTCCATCAAGCAACACTGCATGTTGCTGAATTGCATATTGAAGAAGAATCAGCCGAGTGGTTCTTGTGGCAGCACAACTCCATTTGGCTCACTGGCTTCACACACCATCAGGCTGACAGGCAGCTCTCAAGCAATCTCAAGAGTTCGCACACTATGCTTAATGCCGTTTGAGTGCATTGTCCTGAAATGCAGCTTGGTGAGCATCCCACACAAACGAAGGCACCACAGGCGGGTTTCACATACCACCAACTCCACATTCAGGAATCACTTCAGCACCAAAGCCGTTTTCAGCTAGCCCTAAATACAAAGGACCTAGACGCAAATGTTGCTGTAAGAGCTAATTCCATCAAGCAACACTGCATGTTGCTGAATTGCATATTGAAGAAGAATCAGCCGAGTGGTTCTTGTGGCAGCACAACTCCATTTGGCTCACTGACGTCACACACCATTAGGCTGACAGCAGCTCTCAAGCAAACTACGAGCTCACACACTATGCTTAATGCCGTTTGAGTGCATTGTCCTGAAATGCAGCTTGGTGAGCATCCCACACAAACGAAGGCTCCAGAGGCGGGTTTCACATGCCACCAACTCCACATTCAGAAACCACTTCAGCGCCAAAGCCGTTTTCAGCTAGCCCTAAATACAAAGGCACTAGACGCAAATGTTGCTGTAAGAGCTAATTCCATCAAGCAACACTGCATGTTGCTGAATTGCATATTGAAGAAGAATCAACCGAGTGGTTCTTGTGGCAGCACAACTCCATTTGGCTCACTGACTTCACACACCATTAGGCTGACAGCAGCTCTCAAGCAAACTACGAGCTCACACACTATGCTTAATGCCGTTTGAGTGCATTGTCCTGAAATGCAGCTTGGTGAGCATCCCACACAAACGAAGCCTCCACAGCCGGGTTTCACATGCCACCAACTCAACATTCAGAAATCACTTCAGCGCCAAAGCCATTTTCAGCTAGCCCTAAATACAAAGGCTCTAAACGCAAATGTTGCTGTAAGAGCTAATTCCATCAAGCAGCACTGCATGTTGCTGAATTGCATAATGAAGAAGAATCAGCCGAATGGTTCTTGTGGCAGCACATCTCCATTTGGCTCACTGACTTCACACACCATCAGGCTGACAGGCAGATCTCAAGCAAACTCAGATTTCGCAAAGTATGCTTAATGCTGTTTGAGTGCATTGTCCTGAAATGCAGCTTGGTGAGCATCCCACACAAACGAAGGCTCCACAGCCGGGTTTCACATGCCACCAACTCCACATTCAGAAACCACTTCAGCGCCAAAGCCGTTTTCAGCTAGCCCTAAATACAAAGGCGCTAGACGCAAATGTTGCTGTAAGAGCTAATTCCATCAAGCAACACTGCATGTTGCTGAATTGCATATTGCAGAAGAATCAGCCGAGTGGTTCTTGTGGCAGCACAACTCCATTTGGCTCACTGACTTCACACACCATCAGGCTGACAGGCAGCTCTCAAGCAAACTACGAGATTCAAAATGTAGTGTTAATGCCGTTTGAGTGCATTGTCCTGAAATGCAGCTTGGTGAGCATCCCACACAAACGAAGGCTCCACAGGCGGGTTTCATATGCCACCAACTCCACATTCAGAAACCACTTCAGCGCCAAAGCCGTTTTCAGCTAGCCCTAAATACAAAGGCGCTAGGCGCAAATGTTGCTGTAAGGGCTAATTCCATCAAGCAACACTGCATGTTGCTGAATTGCATATTGAAGAAGAATCAGCCGAATGGTTTGTGGCAGCACAACTCCATTTGGCTCACTGACTTCACACACCATCAGGCTGACAGACAGCTCTCAAGCAAACTACGAGATTCACACACTATGCTTAATGCCGTTTGCGTGCATTGTCCTGAAATGCAGCTTGGTGAGCATCCCACACAAACGAAGGCTCCACAGCCAGGTTTCACATGCCACCAACTCCACATTCCGAAACCACTTCAGCGCCAAAGCCGTTTTCAGCTAGCCGAAATACAAAGGCGCTAGACGAAAATGTTGATGTAAGAGCTAATTCCATCAAGCAACACTGCATGTTGCTGAATTGCATATTGAAGAAGAATCAGCCGAATGGTTCTTGTGGCAGCACATCTCCATTTGGCTCACTCTCTTCACACACCATCAGGCTGACAGGCAGCTCTCAAGCAAACTACGAGTTCACACACTATACTTAATGCCGTTTGAGTGCATTGTCCTGAAATGCAGCTTGGTGAGCATCCCACACAAACGAAGGCTCCACAGCCGGGTTTCACATACCATCAACTCCACATTCAGGAACCACTTCAGCACCAAAGCCGTTTTCAGCTAGCCATAAATACAAAGGCGCTACACACAAATGTTGCTGTAAGAGCTAATTCCATCAAGCAACACTGCATGTTGCTGAATTGCATATTGAAGAAGAATCAGCCGAGTGGTTCTTGTGGCAGCACAACTCCATTTGGCTCACTGACTTCACACACCATCAGGCTGACAGGCAGCTCTCAAGCAAACTACGAGTTCACACACTATGCTTAATGCCGTTTGAGTGCATTGTCCTGAAATGCAGCTTGGTGAGCATCCCGCACAAACGAAGGCTCCACAGGCAAGTTTCACATGCCACCAGCTCCACATTCAGAAACCACTTCAGCGCCAAAGCCGTTTTCAGCTAGCCTTAAATACAAAGGCCCTAGACACAAATGTTGCTGTAAGGAATAATTATATCAAGCAACACGGCATGTTGCTGAATTGCATATTGAAGAAGAATCAGCCAAGTGGTCCTTGTGGCAGCACAACTAACTCCATTTGGCTCACTGACTTCACACACCATCAGGCTGACAGGCAGCTTTCAAGGAAACTCTGATTTCGCACACTATGCTTCATGCCGTTTGAGTGCATTGTCCTGAAATGCAGCTTGGTGAGCATCCCACACAAACGAAGGCTCCACAGGCGGGTTTCACATGCCACCAACTCCACATTCAGAAACCACTTCAGCGTCAACGCCGTTTTCAGCTAGCACTAAATACAAAGGCGCTAGACGCAAATGTTGCTGTAACGGCTAATTCCATCAAGCAACACTGCATGTTGCTGAATTGCATATTGAAGAAGAATCAGCCGAGTGGTTCTTGTGGCAGCACAACTCCATTTGGCTCACTGACTTCACACACCATCAGGCTGACAGGCAGCTCTCAAGCAAACTCAGATTTCGCACACTATGCTTAATGTCGTTTGAGTGCATTGTCCTGAAATGCAGCTTGGTGAGCATTCCACACAAACAAAGGCTCCACAGGCGGGTTTCACATGACACCAACTCCACATTCAGAAACCACTTCAGCGCCAAAGCCATTTTCAGCTCGCCCTAAATACAAAGGCTGTATACACAAATGTTGCTGTAAGAGCTAATTCCATCAAGCAACACGGCATGTTGCTGAATTGCATATTGAAGAAGAATCAGCCGAGTGGTTCTTGTGGCAGCACAACTCCATTTGGCTCACTGACTTCACACACCATTAGGCTGACAGCAGCTCTCAAGCAAACTACGAGCTCACAGACTATGCTTAATGCCGTTTGAGTGCATTGTCCTGAAATGCAGCTTGGTGAGCATCCCACACAAACGAAGGCTCCACAGCCGGGTTTCACATGCCACCAACTCCACATTCAGAAACCACTTCAGCGCCAAAGCCGTTTTCAGCTAGCCCTAAATACAAAGGCGCTAGACACAAATGTTGCTGTAAGAGCTAATTCCATCAAGCAACACTGCATGTTGCTGAACTGCATATTGAAGAAGAATCAGTCGAGTGGTTCTTGTGGCAGCACAACTCCATTTGGCTCACTGACTTCACACACCATCAGGCTGACAGGCAGCTCTCAAGTAAACTCAGATTTCGCACACTATGCTTAATGCCGTTTGAGTGCATTGTCCTGAAATGCAGCTTGGTGAGCATCCCACACAAACGAAGGCTCCACAGGCAGGTTTCACATGACACCAACTCCACATTCAGAAACCACTTCAGCGCCAAAGCCGTTTTCAGCTAGCCCTAAATACAAAGGTCCTAGAGCAAATGTTGCTGTAAGAGCTATTTCCATCAAGCAACACTGCATGTTGCTGAATTGCATATTGAAGAAGATTAAGCCAAGTGGTTCTTGTGGCAGCACAACTCCATTTGGCTCACTGGCTTCACACACCATCAGGCTGACAGGCAGCTCTCAAGCAAACTCAGATTTCGCACACTATGCTTAATGTCGTTTGAGTGCATTGTCCTGAAATGCAGCTTGGTGAGCATCCCACACAAACGAAGGCTCCACAGCCGGGTTTCACATGCCACCAACTCCACATTCAGAAACCACTTCAGCGCCAAAGCCGTTTTCAGCTAGCCATATATACAAAGGCGCTAGACGCAAATGTTGCTGTAAGAGCTAATTCCATCAAGCAACACTGCATGTTGCTGAATTGCATATTGAAGAAGAATCAGCCGAGTGGTTCTTGTGGCAGCACAACTCCATTTGGCTCACTGGCTTCACACACCATCAGGCTGACGGCAGCTCTCAAGCAAACTACGAGTTCACACACTATGCTTAATGCCGTTTGAGTGCATCGTCCTGAAATGCAGCTTGGTGAGCATCCCACACAAACGAAGGCTCCACAGGCGGGTTTCACATGCCACCAACTCCACATTCAGAAACCACTTCAGCGCCAAAGCCGTTTTCAGCTAGCCCTAAATACAAAGGACCTAGACGCAAATGTTGCTGTAAGAGCTAATTCCATCAAGCAGCACTGCATGTTGCTGAATTGCATATTGAAGAAGAATCAGCCGAATGGTTCTTGTGGCAGCACAACTCCATTTGGCTCACTGACTTCACACACCATCAGGCTGAAAGGCAGCTCTCAAGCAAACTACGAGTTCGCACACTATGCTTAATGCCGTTTGAGTGCATTGTCCTGAAATGCAGCTTGGTGAGCATCCCACACAAACGAAGGCTCCACAGGCAGGTTTCACATGCCACCAACTCCACATTCAGAAACCACTTCAGCGCCAAAGCCGTTTTCAGCTAGCCATAAATACAAAGGCTCTGGATACAAATGTTGCTGTAAGAGCTAATTCCATCAAGCAACATTGCATGTTTCTGAATTGCATATTGAAGAAGAATCAGCCGAGTGGTTCTTGTGGCAGCACAACTCCATTTGGCTCACTGGCTTCACACACCATCAGGCTGACGGCAGCTCTCAAGCAAACTACGAGTTCACACACTATGCTTAATGCCGTTTGAGTGCATTGTCCTGAAATGCAGCTTGGTGAGCATCCCACACAAACGAAGGCTCCACAGCCAGGTTTCACATGCAACCAACTCCACATTCAGAAACCACTTCAGCGCCAAAGCCGTTTTCAGCTAGCCCTAAATACAAAGGCTCTAGAAGCAAATGTTGCTGTAATGGCTAATTCCATCAAGCAGCACTGCATGTTGCTGAATTGCATAATGAAGAAGAATCAGCCGAGTGGTTCTTGTGGCAGCACAACTCCATTTGGCTCACTGACTTCACACACCATCAGGCTGACAGGCAGCTCTCAAGCAAACCACGAGTTCGCACACTATGCTTAATGCCGTTTGAGTGCATTATCCTGAAATGCAGCTTGGTGAGCATCCCACACAAACGAAGTCACCACAGGCGGGTTTCACATGCCACCAACTCAACATTCAGAAACCACTTCAGCGCCAAAGCCGTTTTCAGCTAGCCCTAAATACAAAGGCACTAGACGCAAATGTTGCTGTAACAGCTAATTCCATAAAGCAACACGGCATGTTGCTGAATTGCATATTGAAGAAGAATCAGCCGAGTGGTTCTGGTGGCAGCACAGCTCCATTTGGCTCACTGACTTCACACACCATTAGGCTGACAGGCAGCTCTCAAGCAAACTCAGATTTTGCACACTATGCTTAATGCCGTTTGAGTGCATTGTCCTGAAATGCAGCTTGGTGAGCATCCCACACAAACGAAGGCTCCACAGGCCGGTTTCACATGCAACCAACTCCACATTCAGAAACCACTTCAACGCCAAAGCCGTTTTCAGCTAGCCCTAAATACAAAGGCGCTAGACGCAAATGTTGCTGTAAGAGCTAATTCCATCAAGCAGCACTGCATGTTGCTGAATTGCATATTGAAGAAGAATCAGCCGAGTGGTTTTTGTGGCAGCACAACTCCATTTGGCTCACTGACTTCACACACCATCAGGCTGACGGCAGCTCTCAAGCAAACTCAGATTTCGCACACTATGCTTAATGCCGTTTGAGTGTATTGTCCTGAAATGCAGCTTGGTGAGCATCCCACACAAACGAAGGCTCCACAGCCAGGTTTCACATGCCACCAACTCCACATTCAGAAACCACTTCAGCGCCAAAGCCGTTTTCAGCTAGCCCTAAATACAAAGGCTCTAGAAGCAAATGTTGCTGTAAGGGCTAATTCCATCAAGCAGCACTGCATGTTGCTGAATTGCATAATGAAGAAGAATCAGCCGAGTGGTTCTTGTGGCAGCACAACTCCATTTGGCTCACTGACTTCACACACCATCAGGCTGACAGGCAGCTCTCAAGCAAACCACGAGTTCGCACACTATGCTTAATGCCGTTTGAGTGCATTGTCCTGAAATGCAGCTTGGTGAGCATCCCACACAAACGAAGTCACCACAGGCGGGTTTCACATGCCACCAACTCCACATTCAGAAACCACTTCAGCGCCAAAGCCGTTTTCAGCTAGCCCTAAATACAAAGGCGCTAGGCGCAAATGTTGCTGTAAGAGCTAATTCCATCAAGCAACACGGCATGTTGCTGAATTGCATATTGAAGAAGAATCAGCCGAGTGGTTCTTGTGGCAGCACAACTCAATTTGGCTCACTGACTTCACACACCATCAGGCTACAGGCAGCTCTCAATTAACCTACGAGTTCACAAAGTATGCTTAATGCCGTTTGAGTGCATTGTCCTGAAATGCAGCTTGGTGAGCATTCCACACAAACGAAGGCTCCAAAGGCGGGTTTCACATGCCACCAACTCCACATTCAGAAACCACTTCAGCGCCAAAGCCATTTTCAGCTCGCCCTAAATACAAAGGCTCTAGACAGAAATGTTGCTGTAAGAGCTAATTCCATCAAGCAACACTGCATGTTGCTGAATTGCATATTGAAGAAGAATCAGCTGAGTGGTTCTTGTGGCAGCACAACTCCATTTGGCTCACTGACTTCACACACCATCAGGCTGACAGCAGCTCTCAAGCAAACTACGAGCTCACACACTATGCTTAATGCCGTTTGAGTGCATTGTCCTGAAATGCAGCTTGGTGAGCATCCCACACAAACGAAGGCTCCACAGGCGGGTTTCACATGCCACCAACTCCACATTCAGAAACCACTTCAGCACCAAAGCCGTTTTCAGCTAGCCCTAAATACAAAGGCTCTAAACGCAAAAGTTGCTGTATGGGCTAATTCCATCAAGCAACACTGCATGTTGCTGAATTGCATATTGAAGAAGAATCAGCCGAGTGGTTCTTGTGGCAGCACAACTCCATTTGGCTCACTGACTTCACACACCATCAGGCTGACAGGCAACTCTCATTTAAACTACGAGTTCACACACTATGCTTAATGCCGTTTGAGTGCATTGTCCTGAAATGCAGCTTGGTGAGCATCCCACACAAACAAAGGCTCCACAGCCGGGTTTCACATACCACCAACTCCACATTCAGAAACCACTTCAGCGCCAAAGCCGTTTTCAGCTAGCCATAAATACAAAGGCTCTGGACACAAATGTTGCTGTAAGAGCTAATTCCATCAAGCAACATTGCATGTTTCTGAATTGCATATTGAAGAAGAATCAGCCGAGTGGTTCTTGTGGCAGCACAACTCCATTTGGCTCACTGGCTTCACACACCATCAGGCTGACGGCAGCTCTCAAGCAAACTACGAGTTCACACACTATGCTTAATGCCGTTTGAGTGCATTGTCCTGAAATGCAGCTTGGTGAGCATCCCACACAAACGAAGGCTCCACAGCCGGGTTTCACATGCCACCAACTCCACATTCAGAAACCACTTCAGCGCCAAAGCCGTTTTCAGCTAGCCCTAAATACAAAGGCTCTAGAAGCAAATGTTGCTGTAAGAGCTAATTCCATCAAGCAGCACTGCATGTTGCTGAATTGCATAATGAAGAAGAATCAGCCGAGTGGTTCTTGTGGCAGCACAACTCCATTTGGCTCACTGACTTCACACACCATCAGGCTGACAGGCAGCTCTCAAGCAAACCACGAGTTCGCACACTATGCTTAATGCCGTTTGAGTGCATTGTCCTGAAATGCAGCTTGGTGAGCATCCCACACAAACGAAGTCACCACAGGCCGGTTTCACATGCCACCAACTCAACATTCAGAAACCACTTCAGCGCCAAAGCCGTTTTCAGCTAGCCCTAAATACAAAGGCACTAGACGCAAATGTTGCTGTAAGAGCTAATTCCATCAAGCAACACGGCATGTTGCTGAATTGCATATTGAAGAAGAATCAGCCGAATGGTTCTTGTGGCAGCACATCTCCATTTGGCTCACTGTCTTCACACACCATCAGGCTGACAGGCAGCTCTCAAGCAAACTCAGATTTCGCACACTATGCTTAATGCCGTTTGAGTGCATTGTCCTGAAATGCAGCTTGGTGAGCATCCCACACAAACGAAGGCTCCACAGGCGGGTTTCACATGCCACCAACTCCACATTCAGAAACCACTTCAGCGCCAAAGCCGTTTTCAGCTAGCCATAAATACAAAGGCGCTAGACGCAAATGTTGCTGTAAGAGCTAATTCCATCAAGCAACACTGCATGTTGCTGAACTGCATATTGAAGAAGAATCAGCCGAGTGGTTCTTGTGGCAGCACAACTCCATTTGGCTCACTGGCTTCACACACCATTAGGTTGACGGCAGCTCTCAAGCAAACTCAGATTTCGCAAAGTATGCTTAATGCCGTTTGAGTGTATTGTCCTGAAATGCAGCTTGGTGAGCATCCCACACAAACGAAGGCTCCACAGCCGGGTTTCACATGCCACCAACTCCACATTCAGAAACCACTTCAGCGCCAAAGCCGTTTTCAGCTAGCCATAAATACAAAGGCGCTAGACACAAATGTTGCTGTAAGAGCTAATTCCATCAAGCAGCACTGCATGTTGCTGAATTGCATATTGAAGAAGAATCAGCCGAGTGGTTTTTGTGGCAGCACAACTCCATTTGGCTCACTGACTTCACACACCATCAGGCTGACGGCAGCTCTCAAGCAAACTCAGATTTCGCACACTATGCTTAATGCCGTTTGAGTGTATTGTCCTGAAATGCAGCTTGGTGAGCATCCCACACAAACGAAGGCTCCACAGCCAGGTTTCACATGCCACCAACTCCACATTCAGAAACCACTTCAGCGCCAAAGCCGTTTTCAGCTAGCCCTAAATACAAAGGCTCTAGAAGCAAATGTTGCTGTAAGGGCTAATTCCATCAAGCAGCACTGCATGTTGCTGAATTGCATAATGAAGAAGAATCAGCCGAGTGGTTCTTGTGGCAGCACAACTCCATTTGGCTCACTGACTTCACACACCATCAGGCTGACAGGCAGCTCTCAAGCAAACCACGAGTTCGCACACTATGCTTAATGCCGTTTGAGTGCATTGTCCTGAAATGCAGCTTGGTGAGCATCCCACACAAACGAAGTCACCACAGGCGGGTTTCACATGCCACCAACTCCACATTCAGAAACCACTTCAGCGCCAAAGCCGTTTTCAGCTAGCCCTAAATACAAAGGCGCTAGGCGCAAATGTTGCTGTAAGAGCTAATTCCATCAAGCAACACGGCATGTTGCTGAATTGCATATTGAAGAAGAATCAGCCGAGTGGTTCTTGTGGCAGCACAACTCAATTTGGCTCACTGACTTCACACACCATCAGGCTACAGGCAGCTCTCAATTAACCTACGAGTTCACAAAGTATGCTTAATGCCGTTTGAGTGCATTGTCCTGAAATGCAGCTTGGTGAGCATTCCACACAAACGAAGGCTCCAAAGGCGGGTTTCACATGCCACCAACTCCACATTCAGAAACCACTTCAGCGCCAAAGCCATTTTCAGCTCGCCCTAAATACAAAGGCTGTAGACAGAAATGTTGCTGTAAGAGCTAATTCCATCAAGCAACACTGCATGTTGCTGAATTGCATATTGAAGAAGAATCAGCTGAGTGGTTCTTGTGGCAGCACAACTCCATTTGGCTCACTGACTTCACACACCATCAGGCTGACAGCAGCTCTCAAGCAAACTACGAGCTCACACACTATGCTTAATGCCGTTTGAGTGCATTGTCCTGAAATGCAGCTTGGTGAGCATCCCACACAAACGAAGGCTCCACAGGCGGGTTTCACATGCCACCAACTCCACATTCAGAAACCACTTCAGCGCCAAAGCCGTTTTCAGCTAGCCCTAAATACAAAGGCTCTAAACGCAAAAGTTGCTGTATGGGCTAATTCCATCAAGCAACACTGCATGTTGCTGAATTGCATATTGAAGAAGAATCAGCCGAGTGGTTCTTGTGGCAGCACAACTCCATTTGGCTCACTGACTTCACACACCATCAGGCTGACAGGCAACTCTCATTTAAACTACGAGTTCACACACTATGCTTAATGCCGTTTGAGTGCATTGTCCTGAAATGCAGCTTGGTGAGCATCCCACACAAACAAAGGCTCCACAGCCGGGTTTCACATACCACCAACTCCACATTCAGAAACCACTTCAGCGCCAAAGCCGTTTTCAGCTAGCCATAAATACAAAGGCTCTGGACACAAATGTTGCTGTAAGAGCTAATTCCATCAAGCAACATTGCATGTTTCTGAATTGCATATTGAAGAAGAATCAGCCGAGTGGTTCTTGTGGCAGCACAACTCCATTTGGCTCACTGGCTTCACACACCATCAGGCTGACGGCAGCTCTCAAGCAAACTACGAGTTCACACACTATGCTTAATGCCGTTTGAGTGCATTGTCCTGAAATGCAGCTTGGTGAGCATCCCACACAAACGAAGGCTCCACAGCCGGGTTTCACATGCCACCAACTCCACATTCAGAAACCACTTCAGCGCCAAAGCCGTTTTCAGCTAGCCCTAAATACAAAGGCTCTAGAAGCAAATGTTGCTGTAAGAGCTAATTCCATCAAGCAGCACTGCATGTTGCTGAATTGCATAATGAAGAAGAATCAGCCGAGTGGTTCTTGTGGCAGCACAACTCCATTTGGCTCACTGACTTCACACACCATCAGGCTGACAGGCAGCTCTCAAGCAAACCACGAGTTCGCACACTATGCTTAATGCCGTTTGAGTGCATTGTCCTGAAATGCAGCTTGGTGAGCATCCCACACAAACGAAGTCACCACAGGCCGGTTTCACATGCCACCAACTCAACATTCAGAAACCACTTCAGCGCCAAAGCCGTTTTCAGCTAGCCCTAAATACAAAGGCACTAGACGCAAATGTTGCTGTAAGAGCTAATTCCATCAAGCAACACGGCATGTTGCTGAATTGCATATTGAAGAAGAATCAGCCGAATGGTTCTTGTGGCAGCACATCTCCATTTGGCTCACTGTCTTCACACACCATCAGGCTGACAGGCAGCTCTCAAGCAAACTCAGATTTCGCACACTATGCTTAATGCCGTTTGAGTGCATTGTCCTGAAATGCAGCTTGGTGAGCATCCCACACAAACGAAGGCTCCACAGGCGGGTTTCACATGCCACCAACTCCACATTCAGAAACCACTTCAGCGCCAAAGCCGTTTTCAGCTAGCCATAAATACAAAGGCGCTAGACGCAAATGTTGCTGTAAGAGCTAATTCCATCAAGCAACACTGCATGTTGCTGAACTGCATATTGAAGAAGAATCAGCCGAGTGGTTCTTGTGGCAGCACAACTCCATTTGGCTCACTGGCTTCACACACCATTAGGTTGACGGCAGCTCTCAAGCAAACTCAGATTTCGCAAAGTATGCTTAATGCCGTTTGAGTGTATTGTCCTGAAATGCAGCTTGGTGAGCATCCCACACAAACGAAGGCTCCACAGCCGGGTTTCACATGCCACCAACTCCACATTCAGAAACCACTTCAGCGCCAAAGCCGTTTTCAGCTAGCCATAAATACAAAGGCGCTAGACACAAATGTTGCTGTAAGAGCTAATTCCATCAAGCAACACTGCATGTTGCTGAATTGCATATTGAAGAAGAATCAGCCGAGTGGTTCTTGTGGCAGCACAACTCCATTTGACTCACTGACTTCACACACCATCAGGCTGACGGCAGCTCTCAAGCAAACTACGAGTTCACACACTATGCTTAATGCCGTTTGAGTGCATTGTCCTGAAATGCAGCTTGGTGAGCATCCCACACAAACGAAGGCTCCACAGGCGGGTTTCACATGCCACCAACTCCACATTCAGAAACCACTTCAGCGCCAAAGCCATTTTCAGCTAGCCCTAAATACAAAGGCTGTAGACACAAATGTTGCTGTAAGAGCTAATTCCATCAAGCAACACTGCATGTTGCTGAATTGCATATTGAAGAAGAATCAGCCGAGTGGTTCTTGTGGCAGCACAACTCCATTTGGCTCACTGACTTCACACACCATTAGGCTGACAGCAGCTCTCAAGCAAACTACGAGCTCACAACTATGCTTAATGCCGTTTGAGTGCATTGTCCTGAAATGCAGCTTGGTGAGCATCCCACACAAACGAAGGCTCCACAGGCGGGTTTCACATGCCACCAACTCCACATTCAGAAACCACTTCAGCGCCAAAGCCGTTTTCAGCTAGCCCTAAATACAAAGGCGCTAGACGCAAATGTTGCTGTAAGAGCTAATTCCATCAAGTAACACTGCATGTTTCTGAATTGCATATTGAAGAAGAATCAGCTGAGTGGTTCTTGTGGCAGCACAACTCCATTTGGCTCACTGACTTCACACACCATCAGGCTTACAGCAGCTCTCAAGCAAACTACGAGTTCTCACACTATGCTTAATGCCGTTTGAGTGCATTGTCCTGAAATGCAGCTTGGTGAGCATCCCACACAAACGAAGGCTCCACAGGCGGGTTTCACATGCCACCAACTTCACATTCAGAAACCACTTCAGCGCCAAAGCCGTTTTCAGCTAGCCCTAAATACAAAGGCGCTAGACGCAAATGTTGCTGTAAGGGCTAATTCCATCAAGCAACACTGCATGTTGCTGAACTGCATATTGAAGAAGAATCAGCTGAATGGTTCTTGTGGCAGCACAACTCCATTTGGCTCACTGACTTCACACCATCAGGCTGACAGGCAGCTCTCAAGCAAACTACGAGTTCGCACACTATGCTTAATGCCGTTTGAGTGCATTGTCCTGAAATGCAGCTTGGTGAGCATCCCACACAAACGAAGTCACCACAGGCGGGTTTCACATGCCACCAACTCAACATTCAGAAACCACTTCAGCGCCAAAGCCGTTTTCAGCTAGCCCTAAATACAAAGGCACTAGACGCAAATGTTGCTGTAACAGCTAATTCCATGAAGCAACACGGCATGTTGCTGAATTGCATATTGAAGAAGAATCAGCCGAGTGGTTCTGGTGGCAGCACAGCTCCATTTGGCTCACTGACTTCACACACCATCAGGCTGACAGGCAGCTCTCAAGCAAACTCAGATTTCGCACACTATGCTTAATGCCGTTTGAGTGCATTGTCCTGAAATGCAGCTTGGTGAGCATCCCACACAAACGAAGGCTCCACAGCCGGGTTTCACATGCCACCAACTCCACATTCAGAAACCACTTCAGCGCCAAAGCCGTTTTCAGCTAGCCATAAATACAAAGGCGCTAGACGCAAATGTTGCTGTAAGAGCTAATTCCATCAAGCAACACGGCATGTTGCTGAATTGCATATTGAAGAAGAATCAGCCGAGTGGTTCTTGTGGCAGCACAACTCCATTTGGCTCACTGGCTTCACACACCATCAGGCTGACGGCAGCTCTCAAGCAAACTACGAGTTCACACACTATGCTTAATGCCGTTTGAGTGTATTGTCCTGAAATGCAGCTTGGTGAGCATCCCACACAAACGAAGGCTCCACAGCCGGGTTTCACATGCCACCAACTCCACATTCAGAAACCACTTCAGCGCCAAAGCCGTTTTCAGCTAGCCCTAAATACAAAGGACCTAGACGCAAATGTTGCTGTAAGAGCTAATTCCATCAAGCAACACTGCATGTTGCTGAATTGCCTAATGAAGAAGAATCAGCCGAGTGGTTCTTGTGGCAGCACAACTCCATTTGGTTCACTGACTTCACACACCATCAGGCTGACAGGCAGCTCTCAAGCAAACCACGAGTTCCTACACTATGCTTAATGCCGTTTGAGTGCATTGTCCTGAAATGCAGCTTGGTGAGCATCCCACACAAACGAAGGCTCCACAGCCGGGTTTCACATGCCACCAACTCCACATTCAGAAACCACTTCAGTGCCAAAGCCGTTTTCAGCTAGCCCTAAATACAAAGGCGCTAGACGCAAATGTTGCTGTAAGAGCTAATTCCATCAAGCAGCACTGCATGTTGCTGAATTGCATATTGAAGAAGAATCAGCCGAGTGGTTCTTGTGGCAGCACAACTCCATTTGGCTCACTGACTTCACACACCATCAGGCTTACAGCAGCTCTCAAGCAAACTACGAGTTCTCATACTATGCTTAATGCCGTTTGAGTGCATTGTCCTGAAATGCAGCTTGGTGAGCATCCCACACAAACGAAGGCTCCACAGCCGGGTTTCACATGCCACCAACTCCACATTCAGAAACCCCTTCAGCGCCAAAGCCGTTTTCAGCTAGCCCTAAATACAAAGGCTCTAGAAGCAAATGTTGCTGTAAGAGATAATTCCATCAAGCAGCACTGCATGTTGCTGAATTGCATAATGAAGAAGAATCAGCCGAGTGGTTCTTGTGGCAGCACAACTCCATTTGGCTCACTGACTTCACACACCATCAGGCTGACAGGCAGCTCTCAAGCAAACCACGAGTACACACACTATGCTTAATGCCGTTTGAGTGCATTGTCCTGAAATGCAGCCTGGTGAGCATCCCACACAAACGAAGTCACCACAGGCGGGTTTCACATGCCACCAACTCAACATTCAGAAACCACTTCAGCGCCAAAGCCGTTTTCAGCTAGCCCTAAATACAAAGGCACTAGACGCAAATGTTGCTGTAAGAGCTAATTCCATCAAGCAACACGGCATGTTGCTGAATTGCATATTGAAGAAGAATCAGCCGAATGGTTCTTGTGGCAGCACATCTCCATTTGGCTCACTGTCTTCACACACCATCAGGCTGACAGGCAGCTCTCAAGCAAACTCAGATTTCGCACACTATGCTTAATGCCGTTTGAGTGCATTGTCCTGAAATGCAGCTTGGTGAGCATCCCACACAAACGAAGGCTCCACAGGCGGGTTTCACATGCCACCAACTCCACATTCAGAAACCACTTCAGCGCCAAAGCCGTTTTCAGCTAGCCATAAATACAAAGGCGCTAGACGCAAATGTTGCTGTAAGAGCTAATTCCATCAAGCAACACTGCATGTTGCTGAACTGCTTATTGAAGAAGAATCAGCCGAGTGGTTCTTGTGGCAGCACAACTCCATTTGGCTCACTGGCTTCACACACCATTAGGTTGACGGCAGCTCTCAAGCAAACTCAGATTTCGCAAAGTATGCTTAATGCCGTTTGAGTGTATTGTCCTGAAATGCAGCTTGGTGAGCATCCCACACAAACGAAGGCTCCACAGCCGGGTTTCACATGCCACCAACTCCACATTCAGAAACCACTTCAGCGCCAAAGCCGTTTTCAGCTAGCCCTAAATACAAAGGCGCTAGACGCAAATGTTGCTCTAAGAGCTAATTCCATCAAGCAGCACTGCATGTTGCTGAATTGCATATTGAAGAAGAATCAGCCGAGTGGTTCTTGTGGCAGCACAACTCCATTTGGCTCACTGACTTCACACACCATCAGGCTGACAGGCAGCTCTCAAGCAAACCACGAGTTCGCACACTATGCTTAATGCCATTTGAGTGCATTGTCCTGAAATGCAGTTTGGTGAGCATCCCACACAAACGAAGTCACCACAGGCGGGTTTCACATGCCACCAACTCCACATTCAGAAACCACTTCAGCGCCAAAGCCGTTTTCAGCTAGCCATAAATACAAAGGCGCTAGACACAAATGTTGCTGTAAGAGCTAATTCCATCAAGCAGCACTGCATGTTGCTGAATTGCATATTGAAGAAGAATCAGCCGAGTGGTTCTTGTGGCAGCACAACTCCATTTGACTCACTGACTTCACACACCATCAGGCTGACGGCAGCTCTCAAGCAAACTACGAGTTCACACACTATGCTTAATGCCATTTGAGTGCATTGTCCTGAAATGCAGCTTGGTGAGCATTCCACACAAACGAAGGCTCCACAGCCGGGTTTCACATGCCACCAACTCCACATTCAGAAACCACTTCAGCGCCAAAGCCATTTTCAGCTCGCCCTAAATACAAAGGCTGTAGACACAAATGTTGCTGTAAGAGCTAATTCCATCAAGCAACACTGCATGTTGCTGAATTGCATATTGAAGAAGAATCAGCCGAGTGGTTCTTGTGGCAGCACAACTCCATTTGGCTCACTGACTTCACACACCATTAGGCTGACAGCAGCTCTCAAGCAAACTACGAGCTCACAACTATGCTTAATGCCGTTTGAGTGCATTGTCCTGAAATGCAGCTTGGTGAGCATCCCACACAAACGAAGGCTCCACAGGCGGGTTTCACATGCCACCAACTCCACATTCAGAAACCACTTCAGCGCCAAAGCCGTTTTCAGCTAGCCCTAAATACAAAGGCGCTAGACGCAAATGTTGCTGTAAGAGCTAATTCCATCAAGTAACACTGCATGTTTCTGAATTGCATATTGAAGAAGAATCAGCTGAGTGGTTCTTGTGGCAGCACAACTCCATTTGGCTCACTGACTTCACACACCATCAGGCTTACAGCAGCTCTCAAGCAAACTACGAGTTCTCACACTATGCTTAATGCCGTTTGAGTGCATTGTCCTGAAATGCAGCTTGGTGAGCATCCCACACAAACGAAGGCTCCACAGGCGGGTTTCACATGCCACCAACTTCACATTCAGAAACCACTTCAGCGCCAAAGCCGTTTTCAGCTAGCCCTAAATACAAAGGCGCTAGAACGCAAATGTTGCTGTAAGGGCTAATTCCATCAAGCAACACTGCATGTTGCTGAACTGCATATTGAAGAAGAATCAGCTGAATGGTTCTTGTGGCAGCACAACTCCATTTGGCTCACTGACTTCACACCATCAGGCTGACAGGCAGCTCTCAAGCAAACTACGAGTTCGCACACTATGCTTAATGCCGTTTGAGTGCATTGTCCTGAAATGCAGCTTGGTGAGCATCCCACACAAACGAAGTCACCACAGGCGGGTTTCACATGCCACCAACTCAACATTCAGAAACCACTTCAGCGCCAAAGCCGTTTTCAGCTAGCCCTAAATACAAAGGCACTAGACGCAAATGTTGCTGTAAGGGCTAATTCCATGAAGCAACACGGCATGTAGCTGAATTGCATATTGAAGAAGAATCAGCCGAGTGGTTCTGGTGGCAGCACAGCTCCATTTGGCTCACTGACTTCACACACCATCAGGCTGACAGGCAGCTCTCAAGCAAACTCAGATTTCGCACACTATGCTTAATGTCGTTTGAGTGCATTGTCCTGAAATGCAGCTTGGTGAGCATCCCACACAAACGAAGGCTCCACAGCCGGGTTTCACATGCCACCAACTCCACATTCAGAAACCACTTCAGCGCCAAAGCCGTTTTCAGCTAGCCATAAATACAAAGGCGCTAGACGCAAATGTTGCTGTAAGAGCTAATTCCATCAAGCAGCACTGCATGTTGCTGAATTGCATATTGAAGAAGAATCAGCCGAGTGGTCCTTGTGGCAGCACAACTCCATTTGGCTCACTGGCTTCCCACACCATCAGGCTGACGGCAGCTCTCGAGCAAACTACGAGTTCACACACTATGCTTAATGCCGTTTGAGTGCATTGTCCTGAAATGCAGCTTGGTGAGCATCCCACACAAACGAAGGCTCCACAGGCGGGTTTCACATGCCACCAACTCCACATTCAGAAACCACTTCAGCGCCAAAGCCGTTTTCAGCTAGCCCTAAATACAAAGGACCTAGACGCAAATGTTGCTGTAAGAGCTAATTCCATCAAGCAACACTGCATGTTGCTGAATTGCCTAATGAAGAAGAATCAGCCGAGTGGTTCTTGTGGCAGCACAACTCCATTTGGTTCACTGACTTCACACACCATCAGGCTGACAGGCAGCTCTCAAGCAAACCACGAGTTCCTACACTATGCTTAATGCCGTTTGAGTGCATTGTCCTGAAATGCAGCTTGGTGAGCATTCCACACAAACGAAGGCTCCACAGGCGGGTTTCACATGCCACCAACTCCACATTCAGAAACCACTTCAGCGCCAAAGCCGTTTTCAGCTAGCCCTAAATACAAAGGCGCTAGACGCAAATGTTGCTGTAAGGGCTAATTCCATCAAGCAACACTGCATGTTGCTGAACTGCATATTGAAGAAGAATCAGCCGAGTGGTTCTTGTGGCAGCACAACTCCATTTGGCTCACTGACTTCACACCATCAGGCTGACAGGCAGCTCTCAAGCAAACTACGAGTTCGCACACTATGCTTAATGCCGTTTGAGTGCATTGTCCTGAAATGCAGCTTGGTGAGCATCCCACACAAACGAAGGCTCCACAGGCGGGTTTCACATGCCACCAACTCCACATTCAGAAACCACTTCAGCGCCAAAGCCGTTTTCAGCTAGCCCTAAATACAAAGGCGCTAGACGCAAATGTTGCTGTAAGGGCTAATTCCATCAAGCAACACTGCATGTTGCTGAACTGCATATTGAAGAAGAATCAGCTGAATGGTTCTTGTGGCAGCACAACTCCATTTGGCTCACTGACTTCACACCATCAGGCTGACAGGCAGCTCTCAAGCAAACTACGAGTTCGCACACTATGCTTAATGCCGTTTGAGTGCATTGTCCTGAAATGCAGCTTGGTGAGCATCCCACACAAACGAAGGCTCCACAGGCGGGTTTCACATGCCACCAACTCCACATTCAGAAACCACTTCAGCGCCAAAGCCGTTTTCAGCTAGCCCTAAATACAAAGGCGCTAGACGCAAATGTTGCTGTAAGAGCTAATTCCATCAAGTAACACTGCATGTTTCTGAATTGCATATTGAAGAAGAATCAGCTGAGTGGTTCTTGTGGCAGCACAACTCCATTTGGCTCACTGACTTCACACACCATCAGGCTTACAGCAGCTCTCAAGCAAACTACGAGTTCTCACACTATGCTTAATGCCGTTTGAGTGCATTGTCCTGAAATGCAGCTTGGTGAGCATCCCACACAAACGAAGGCTCCACAGGCGGGTTTCACATGCCACCAACTTCACATTCAGAAACCACTTCAGCGCCAAAGCCGTTTTCAGCTAGCCCTAAATACAAAGGCGCTAGACGCAAATGTTGCTGTAAGGGCTAATTCCATCAAGCAACACTGCATGTTGCTGAACTGCATATTGAAGAAGAATCAGCTGAATGGTTCTTGTGGCAGCACAACTCCATTTGGCTCACTGACTTCACACCATCAGGCTGACAGGCAGCTCTCAAGCAAACTACGAGTTCGCACACTATGCTTAATGCCGTTTGAGTGCATTGTCCTGAAATGCAGCTTGGTGAGCATCCCACACAAACGAAGTCACCACAGGCGGGTTTCACATGCCACCAACTCAACATTCAGAAACCACTTCAGCGCCAAAGCCGTTTTCAGCTAGCCCTAAATACAAAGGCACTAGACGCAAATGTTGCTGTAACAGCTAATTCCATGAAGCAACCCGGCATGTTGCTGAATTGCATATTGAAGAAGAATCAGCCGAGTGGTTCTGGTGGCAGCACAGCTCCATTTGGCTCACTGACTTCACACACCATCAGGCTGACAGGCAGCTCTCAAGCAAACTCAGATTTCGCACACTATGCTTAATGTCGTTTGAGTGCATTGTCCTGAAATGCAGCTTGGTGAGCATCCCACACAAACGAAGGCTCCACAGGCGGGTTTCACATGCCACCAACTCCACATTCAGAAACCACTTCAGCGCCAAAGCCGTTTTCAGCTAGCCCTAAATACAAAGGCGCTAGACGCAAATGTTGCTGTAAGGGCTAATTCCATCAAGCAACACTGCGTGTTGCTGAACTGCATATTGAAGAAGAATCAGCTGAATGGTTCTTGTGGCAGCACAACTCCATTTGGCTCACTGACTTCACACCATCAGGCTGACAGGCAGCTCTCAAGCAAACTACGAGTTCGCACACTATGCTTAATGCCGTTTGAGTGCATTGTCCTGAAATGCAGCTTGGTGAGCATCCCACACAAACGAAGGCTCCACAGGCGGGTTTCACATGCCACCAACTCCACATTCAGAAACCACTTCAGCGCCAAAGCCGTTTTCAGCTAGCCCTAAATACAAAGGACCTAGACGCAAATGTTGCTGTAAGAGCTAATTCCATCAAGCAACACTGCATGTTGCTGAATTGCCTAATGAAGAAGAATCAGCCGAGTGGTTCTTGTGGCAGCACAACTCCATTTGGCTCACTGACTTCACACACCATCAGGCTGACAGGCAGCTCTCAAGCAAACCACGAGTTCCTACACTATGCTTAATGCCGTTTGAGTGCATTGTCCTGAAATGCAGCTTGGTGAGCATCCCACACAAACGAAGGCTCCACAGCCGGGTTTCACATGCCACCAACTCCACATTCAGAAACCACTTCAGTGCCAAAGCCGTTTTCAGCTAGCCCTAAATACAAAGGCGCTAGACGCAAATGTTGCTGTAAGAGCTAATTCCATCAAGCAGCACTGCATGTTGCTGAATTGCATATTGAAGAAGAATCAGCCGAGTGGTTCTGGTGGCAGCACAGCTCCATTTGGCTCACTGACTTCACACACCATCAGGCTGACAGGCAGCTCTCAAGCAAACTCAGATTTCGCACACTATGCTTAATGTCGTTTGAGTGCATTGTCCTGAAATGCAGCTTGGTGAGCATCCCACACAAACGAAGGCTCCACAGCCGGGTTTCACATGCCACCAACTCCACATTCAGAAACCACTT
Source organism: Ochotona princeps (assembly GCF_030435755.1). NCBI lineage: Eukaryota > Metazoa > Chordata > Mammalia > Lagomorpha > Ochotonidae > Ochotona > Ochotona princeps. Next base: position 1,378,217 of record NC_080834.1, on the reverse strand, counting down.
CAGCGCCAAAGCCGTTTTCAGCTAGCCCTAAATACAAAGGCGCTAGACGCAAATGTTGCTGTAAGGGCTAATTCCATCAATCAACACTGTGTGTTGCTGAATTGCATATTGAAGAAGAATCAGCCGAGTGGTTCTTGTGGCAGCACAACTCCATTTGGCTCACTGACTTAACACACCATCAGGCTGACAGGCAGCTCTCAAGCAAACTCAGAGTTCGCACACTATGCTTAATGCCGTTTGAGTGCATTGTCCTGAAATGCAGCTTGGTGAGCATCCCACACAAACGAAGGCTCCACAGCCGGGTTTCACATGCCACCAACTCCACATTCAGAAACCACTTCAGCGCCAAAGCCGTTTTCAGCTAGCCCTAAATACAAAGGCGCTAGACGCAAATGTTGCTGTAAGGGCTAATTCCATCAAGCAGCACTGCATGTTGCTGAATTGCATATTGAAGAAGAATCAGCCGAGTGGTTCTTGTGGCAGCACAACTCCATTTGGCTCACTGACTTCACACACCATCAGGCTGACGGCAGCTCTCAAGCAAACTACGAGTTCACACACTATGCTTAATGCCGTTTGAGTGCATTGTCCTGAAATGCAGCTTGGTGAGCATCCCACACAAACGAAGGCTCCACAGCCGGGTTTCACATGCAACCAACTCCACATTCAGAAACCACTTCAGCGCCAAAGCCGTTTTCAGCTAGCCCTAAATACAAAGGCGCTAGAAGCAAATGTTGCTGTAAGGGCTAATTCCATCAAGCAGCACTGCATGTTGCTGAATTGCATATTGAAGAAGAATCAGCCGAGTGGTTCTTGTGGCAGCACAGCTCCATTTGGCTCACTGACTTCACACACCATCAGGCTGACAGGCAGCTCTCAAGCAAACTCAGATTTCGCACACTATGCTTAATGTCGTTTGAGTGCATTGTCCTGAAATGCAGCTTGGTGAGCATCCCACACAAACGAAGGCTCCACAGGCCGGTTTCACATGCAACCAACTCCACATTCAGAAACCACTTCAACGCCAAAGCCGTTTTCAGCTAGCCCTAAATACAAAGGCGCTAGACGCAAATGTTGCTGTAAGAGCTAATTCCATCAAGCAGCACTGCATGTTGCTGAATTGCATATTGAAGAAGAATCAGCCGAGTGGTTCTTGTGGCAGCACAACTCCATTTGGCTCACTGACTTCACACACCATCAGGCTGACGGCAGCTCTCAAGCAAACTCAGATTTCGCAAAGTATGCTTAATGCCGTTTGAGTGTATTGTCCTGAAATGCAGCTTGGTGAGCATCCCACACAAACGAAGGCTCCACAGCCGGGTTTCACATGCCACCAACTCCACATTCAGAAACCACTTCAGCGCCAAAGCCGTTTTCAGCTAGCCCTAAATACAAAGGCTCTAGAAGCAAATGTTGCTGTAAGAGCTAATTCCATCAAGCAGCACTGCATGTTGCTGAATTGCATAATGAAGAAGAATCAGCCGAGTGGTTCTTGTTGCAGCACAACTCCATTTGGCTCACTGACTTCACACACCATCAGGCTGACAGGCAGCTCTCAAGCAAACCACGAGTTCGCACACTATGCTTAATGCCGTTTGAGTGCATTGTCCTGAAATGCAGCTTGGTGAGCATCCCACACAAACGAAGTCACCACAGGCGGGTTTCACATGCCACCAACTCCACATTCAGAAACCACTTCAGCGCCAAAGCCGTTTTCAGCTAGCCCTAAATACAAAGGCGCTAGACGCAAATGTTGCTCTAAGAGCTAATTCCATCAAGCAGCACTGCATGTTGCTGAATTGCATATTGAAGAAGAATCAGCCGAGTGGTTCTTGTGGCAGCACAACTCCATTTGGCTCACTGACTTCACACACCATCAGGCTACAGGCAGCTCTCAATTAACCTACGAGTTCACAAAGTATGCTTAATGCCGTTTGAGTGCATTGTCCTGAAATGCAGCTTGGTGAGCATCCCACACAAACGAAGGCTCCACAGGCGGGTTTCACATGACACCAACTCCACATTCAGAAAACACTTCAGCGCCAAAGCCATTTTCAGCTAGCCCTAAATACAAAGGCTGTAGACAGAAATGTTGCTGTAAGAGCTAATTCCATCAAGCAACACTGCATGTTGCTGAATTGCATATTGAAGAAGAATCAGCTGAGTGGTTCTTGTGGCAGCACAACTCCATTTGGCTCACTGACTTCACACACCATTAGGCTGACAGGCAGCTCTCAAGCAAACTACGAGCTCACACACTATGCTTAATGCCGTTTGAGTGCATTGTCCTGAAATGCAGCTTGGTGAGCATCCCACACAAACGAAGTCACCACAGGCGGGTTTCACATGCCACCAACTCCACATTCAGAAACCACTTCAGCGCCAAAGCCATTTTCAGCTCGCCCTAAATACAAAGACTGTAGACGCATATGTTGCTGTAAGAGCTAATTCCATCAAGCAACACTGCATGTTGCTGAATTGCTTATTGAAGAAGAATCAGCCGAGTGGTTCTTGTGGCAGCACAACTCCATTTGGCTCACTGACTTCACACACCATCAGGCTGACAGGCAACTCTCATTTAAACTACGAGTTCACACACTATGCTTAATGCCGTTTGAGTGCATTGTCCTGAAATGCAGCTTGGTGAGCATCCCACACAAACAAAGGCTCCACAGCCGGGTTTCACATACCACCAACTCCACATTCAGAAACCACTTCAGCGCCAAAGCCGTTTTCAGCTCGCCATAAATACAAAGGCTCTAGACGCAAATGTTGCTGTAACAGCTTTTTCCATCAAGCAACATTGCATGTTGCTGAATTGCTTATTGAAGGAGAATCAGCCGAGTGGTTCTTGTGGCAGCACAACTCCCCTTGGCTCACTGACTTCACACACCATCAGGCTGACAGGCAGCTCTCAAGCAAACTACGAGTTCACACACTATGCTTAATGCCATTTGAATGCATTGTCCTGAAATGCAGCTTGGTGAGCATCCCACACAAATGAAGGTTCCACAGGCGGGTTTCACATGCCACCAACTCCACATTCAGAAACCACTTCAGCGCCAAAGCCGTTTTCAGCTAGCCACAAATACAAAGGCTCTGGACACAAATGTTGCTGTAAGAGCTAATTCCATCAAGCAACATTGCATGTTTCTGAATTGCATATTGAAGAAGAATCAGCCGAGTGGTTCTTGTGGCAGCACAACTCCATTTGGCTCACTGGCTTCACACACCATCAGGCTGACGGCAGCTCTCAAGCAAACTACGAGTTCACACACTATGCTTAATGCCGTTTGAGTGCATTGTCCTGAAATGCAGCTTGGTGAGCATCCCACACAAACGAAGGCTCCACAGGCGGGTTTCACATGCCACCAACTCCACATTCAGAAACCACTTCAGCGCCAAAGCCGTTTTCAGCTAGCCCTAAATACAAAGGCTCTAGAAGCAAATGTTGCTGTAAGGGCTAATTCCATCAAGCAGCACTGCATGTTGCTGAATTGCATAATGAAGAAGAATCAGCCGAGTGGTTCTTGTGGCAGCACAACTCCATTTGGCTCACTGTCTTCACACACCATCAGGCTGACAGGCAGCTCTCAAGCAAACTCAGATTTCGCACACTATGCTTAATGCCGTTTGAGTGCATTGTCCTGAAATGCAGCTTGGTGAGCATCCCACACAAACGAAGGCTCCACAGGCGGGTTTCACATGCCACCAACTCCACATTCAGAAACCACTTCAGCGCCAAAGCCGTTTTCAGCTAGCCATAAATACAAAGGCGCTAGACGCAAATGTTGCTGTAAGAGCTAATTCCATCAAGCAACACTGCATGTTGCTGAACTGCATATTGAAGAAGAATCAGCCGAGTGGTTCTTGTGGCAGCACAACTCCATTTGGCTCACTGACTTCACACACCATTAGGTTGACGGCAGCTCTCAAGCAAACTCAGATTTCGCAAAGTATGCTTAATGCCGTTTGAGTGTATTGTCCTGAAATGCAGCTTGGTGAGCATCCCACACAAACGAAGGCTCCACAGCCGGGTTTCACATGCCACCAACTCCACATTCAGAAACCACTTCAGCGCCAAAGCCGTTTTCAGCTAGCCATAAATACAAAGGCTCTAGACGCAAATGTTGCTCTAAGAGCTAATTCCATCAAGCAGCACTGCATGTTGCTGAACTGCATATTGAAGAAGAATCAGCTGAATGGTTCTTGTGGCAGCACAACTCCATTTGGCTCACTGACTTCACACCATCAGGCTGACAGGCAGCTCTCAAGCAAACTACGAGATCGCACACTATGCTTAATGCCGTTTGAGTGCATTGTCCTGAAATGCAGCTTGGTGAGCATCCCACACAAACGAAGTCACCACAGGCGGGTTTCACATGCCACCAACTCAACATTCAGAAACCACTTCAGCGCCAAAGCCGTTTTCAGCTAGCCCTACATACAAAGGCGCTAGACGCAAATGTTGCTGTAAGAGCTAATTCCATCAAGCAACACTGCATGTTGCTGAATTGCATATTGAAGAAGAATCAGCCGAGTGGTTCTTGTGGCAGCACAACTCCATTTGGCTCACTGGCTTCACACACCATCAGGCTGACGGCAGCTCTCAAGCAAACTACGAGTTCACACACTATGCTTAATGCCGTTTGAGTGCATTGTCCTGAAATGCAGCTTGGTGAGCATCCCACACAAACGAAGGCTCCACAGCCGGGTTTCACATGCCACCAACTCCACATTCAGAAACCACTTCAGCGCCAAAGCCGTTTTCAGCTAGCCCTAAATACAAAGGCTCTAGAAGCAAATGTTGCTGTAAGGGCTAATTCCATCAAGCAGCACTGCATGTTGCTGAATTGCATAATGAAGAAGAATCAGCCGAGTGGTTCTTGTGGCAGCACAACTCCATTTGGCTCACTGTCTTCACACACCATCAGGCTGACAGGCAGCTCTCAAGCAAACTCAGATTTCGCACACTATGCTTAATGCCGTTTGAGTGCATTGTCCTGAAATGCAGCTTGGTGAGCATCCCACACAAACGAAGGCTCCACAGGCGGGTTTCACATGCCACCAACTCCACATTCAGAAACCACTTCAGCGCCAAAGCCGTTTTCAGCTAGCCATAAATACAAAGGTTGTAGACGCAAATGTTGCTGTAAGAGCTAATTCCATCAAGCAACACTGCATGTTGCTGAACTGCATATTGAAGAAGAATCAGCCGAGTGGTTCTTGTGGCAGCACAACTCCATTTGGCTCACTGGCTTCACACACCATTAGGTTGACGGCAGCTCTCAAGCAAACTCAGATTTCGCAAAGTATGCTTAATGCCGTTTGAGTGTATTGTCCTGAAATGCAGCTTGGTGAGCATCCCACACAAACGAAGGCTCCACAGCCGGGTTTCACATGCCACCAACTCCACATTCAGAAACCACTTCAGCGCCAAAGCCGTTTTCAGCTAGCCCTAAATACAAAGGCGCTAGACGCAAATGTTGCTCTAAGAGCTAATTCCATCAAGCAGCACTGCATGTTGCTGAATTGCATATTGAAGAAGAATCAGCCGAGTGGTTCTTGTGGCAGCACAACTCCATTTGGCTCACTGACTTCACACACCATCAGGCTGACAGGCAGCTCTCAAGCAAACCACGAGTTCGCACACTATGCTTAATGCCATTTGAGTGCATTGTCCTGAAATGCAGTTTGGTGAGCATCCCACACAAACGAAGTCACCACAGGCGGGTTTCACATGCCACCAACTCCACATTCAGAAACCACTTCAGCGCCAAAGCCATTTTCAGCTAGCCATAAATACAAAGGCGCTAGACACAAATGTTGCTGTAAGAGCTAATTCCATCAAGCAGCACTGCATGTTGCTGAATTGCATATTGAAGAAGAATCAGCCGAGTGGTTTTTGTGGCAGCACAACTCCATTTGGCTCACTGACTTCACACACCATCAGGCTGACGGCAGCTCTCAAGCAAACTACGAGTTCACACACTATGCTTAATGCCGTTTGAGTGCATTGTCCTGAAATGCAGCTTGGTGAGCATCCCACACAAACGAAGGCTCCACAGCAGGGTTTCACATGCCACCAACTCCACATTCAGAAACCACTTCAGCGCCAAAGCCGTTTTCAGATAGGCCTAAATACAAAGGTGCTAGACGCAAATGTTGCTGTAACAGCTAATTCCATCAAGCAACACGGCATGTTGCTGAATTGCATAATGAAGAAGAATCAGCCGAGTGGTTCTTGTGGCAGCACATCTCCATTTGGCTCACTGTCTTCACACACCATCAGGCTGACGGCAGCTCTCAAGCAAACTCAGATTTCGCACACTATGCTTAATGCCGTTTGAGTGCATTGTCCTGAAATGCAGCTTGGTGAGCATCCCACACAAACGAAGGCTCCACAGGCGGGTTTCACATGCCACCAACTCCACATTCAGAAACCACTTCAGCGCCAAAGCCGTTTTCAGCTAGCCCTAAATACAAAGGCGCTAGACGCAAATGTTGCTGTAAGAGCTAATTCCATCAAGCAGCACTGCATGTTGCTGAATTGCATATTGAAGAAGAATCAGCCGAGTGGTTCTTGTGGCAGCACAACTCCATTTGGCTCACTGACTTCACACACCATCAGGCTGACAGCAGCTCTCAAGCAAACTCAGATTTCGCAAAGTATGCTTAATGCTGTTTGAGTGCATTGTCCTGAAATGCAGCTTGGTGAGCATCCCACACAAACGAAGGCTCCACAGGCGGGTTTCACATGCCACCAACTACACATTCAGAAACCACTTCAGCGCCAAAGCCGTTTTCAGCTAGCCCTAAATACAAAGGACCTAGACGCAAATGTTGGTGTAAGAGCTAATTCCATCAAGCAACACTGCATGTTGCTGAACTGCATATTGAAGAAGAATCAGCCGAGTGGTTCTTGTGGCAGCACAACTCCATTTGGCTCACTGGCTTCACGCACCATTAGGTTGACAGCAGCTCTCAAGCAAACTCAGATTTCGCACACTATGCTTAATGCCGTTTGAGTGTAGTGTCCTGAAATGCAGCTTGGTGAGCATCCCACACAAACGAAGGCTCCACAGGCGGGTTTCACATGCCACCAACTCCACATTCAGAAACCACTTCAGCGCCAAAGCCGTTTTCAGCTAGCCATAAATACGAAGGCACTAGATGCAAATGTTGCTCTAAGAGCGAATTCCATCACGCAGCACTGCATGTTGCTGAATTGCATATTGAAGAAGAATCAGCCGAGTGGTTCTTATGGCAGCACAACTCCATTTGGCTCACTGACTTCACACACCATCAGGCTGACGGCAGCTCTCAAGCAAACTACGAGTTCACAATGTAGGCTTAATGCCGTTTGAGTGCATTGTCCTGAAATGCAGCTTGGTGAGCATTCCACACAAACGAAGGCTCCACAGGCCGGTTTCACATGCCACCAACTCCACATTCAGAAACCACTTCAGCGCCAAAGCCATTTTCAGCTCGCCCTAAATACAAAGGCTGTAGACACAAATGTTGCTGTAAGAGCTAATTCCATCAAGCAACACTGCATGTTGCTGAATTGCATATTGAAGAAGAATCAGCCGAGTGGTTCTTGTGGCAGCACAACTCCATTTGGCTCACTGACTTCACACACCATTAGGCTGACAGCAGCTCTCAAGCAAACTACGAGCTCACACACTATGCTTAATGCCGTTTGAGTGCATTGTCCTGAAATGCAGCTTGGTGAGCATCCCACACAAACGAAGGCTCCACAGCCGGGTTTCACATGCCACCAACTCCACATTCAGAAACCACTTCAGCGCCAAAGACGTTTTCAGATAGCCCTAAATACAAAGGCTGTAGATGCATATGTTGCTGTAAGAGCTAATTCCATCAAGCAACACTGCATGTTGCTGAATTGCATATTGAAGAAGAATCAGCCGAGTGGTTCTTGTGGCAGCACAACTCCATTTGGCTCACTGACTTCACACACCATTAGGCTGACAGCAGCTCTCAAGCAAACTCAGATTTCGCAAAGTATGCTTAATGCCGTTTGAGTGTATTGTCCTGAAATGCAGCTTAGTGAGCATCCCACACAAACGAAGGCTCCACAGCCGGGTTTCACATGCCACCAACTCCACATTCAGAAACCACTTCAGCGCCAAAGCCGTTTTCAGCTAGCCATAAATACGAAGGCGCTAGACGCAAATGTTGCTGTAAGAGCTAATTCCATCAAGCAGCACTGCATGTTGCTGAATTGCATATTGCAGAAGAATCAGCCGAGTGGTTCTTGTGGCAGCACAACTCCATTTGGCTCACTGACTTCACACACCATCAGGCTGACAGCAGCTCTCAAGCAAACTCAGATTTCGCAAAGTATGCTTAATGCTGTTTGAGTGCATTGTCCTGAAATGCAGCTTGGTGAGCATCCCACACAAACGAAGGCTCCACAGGCGGGTTTCACATGCCAGCAACTCCACATTCAGAAACCACTTCAGCGCCAAAGCCGTTTTCAGCTAGCCCTAAATACAAAGGCACTAGACGCAAATGTTGCTGTAACAGCTAATTCCATCAAGCAACACGGCATGTTGCTGAATTGCATAATGAAGAAGAATCAGCCGAGTGGTTCTTGTGGCAGCACATCTCCATTTGGCTCACTGTCTTCACACACCATCAGGCTGACGGCAGCTCTCAAGCAAACTCAGATTTCGCACACTATGCTTAATGCCGTTTGAGTGCATTGTCCTGAAATGCAGCTTGGTGAGCATCCCACACAAACGAAGGCTCCACAGGCGGGTTTCACATGCCACCAACTCCACATTCAGAAACCACTTCAGCGCCAAAGCCGTTTTCAGCTAGCCCTAAATACAAAGGCGCTAGACGCAAATGTTGCTGTAAGAGCTAATTCCATCAAGCAGCACTGCATGTTGCTGAATTGCATATTGAAGAAGAATCAGCCGAGTGGTTCTTGTGGCAGCACAACTCCATTTGGCTCACTGACTTCACACACCATCAGGCTGACAGCAGCTCTCAAGCAAACTCAGATTTCGCAAAGTATGCTTAATGCTGTTTGAGTGCATTGTCCTGAAATGCAGCTTGGTGAGCATCCCACACAAACGAATGCTCCACAGGCGGGTTTCACATGCCACCAACTACACATTCAGAAACCACTTCAGCGCCAAAGCCGTTTTCAGCTAGCCCTAAATACAAAGGACCTAGACGCAAATGTTGCTGTAAGAGCTAAATCCATCAAGCAACACTGCATGTTGCTGAACTGCATATTGAAGAAGAATCAGCCGAGTGGTTCTTGTGGCAGCACAACTCCATTTGGCTCACTGGCTTCACACACCATTAGGTTGACAGCAGCTCTCAAGCAAACTCAGATTTCGCAAAGTATGCTTAATGCCGTTTGAGTGTAGTGTCCTGAAATGCAGCTTGGTGAGCATCCCACACAAACGAAGGCTCCACAGCCGGGTTTCACATGCCACCAACTCCACATTCAGAAACCACTTCAGCGCCAAAGCCGTTTTCAGCTAGCCATAAATACGAAGGCGCTAGACGCAAATGTTGCTCTAAGAGAGAATTCCATCAAGCAGCACTGCATGTTGCTGAATTGCATATTGAAGAAGAATCAGCCGAGTGGTTCTTATGGCAGCACAACTCCATTTGGCTCACTGACTTCACACACCATCAGGCTGACGGCAGCTCTCAAGCAAACTACGAGTTCACAATGTAGGCTTAATGCCGTTTGAGTGCATTGTCCTGAAATGCAGCTTGGTGAGCATTCCACACAAACGAAGGCTCCACAGGCCGGTTTCACATGCCACCAACTCCACATTCAGAAACCACTTCAGCGCCAAAGCCGTTTTCAGCTAGCCCTAAATACAAAGGCTGTAGACACAAATGTTGCTGTAAGAGCTAATTCCATCAAGCAACACTGCATGTTGCTGAATTGCATATTGAAGAAGAATCAGCCGAGTGGTTCTTGTGGCAGCACAACTCCATTTGGCTCACTGACTTCACACACCATTAGGCTGACAGCAGCTCTCAAGCAAACTACGAGCTCACACACTATGCTTAATGTCGTTTGAGTGCATTGTCCTGAAATGCAGCTTGGTGAGCATCCCACACAAACGAAGGCTCCACAGGCGGGTTTCACATGCCACCAACTCCACATTCAGAAACCACTTCAGCGCCAAAGACGTTTTCAGATAGCCCTAAATACAAAGGCTGTAGACGCATATGTTGCTGTAAGAGCTAATTCCATCAAGCAACACTGCATGTTGCTGAATTGCATATTGAAGAAGAATCAGCCGAGTGGTTCTTGTGGCAGCACAACTCCATTTGGCTCACTGACTTCACACACCATTAGGCTGACAGCAGCTCTCAAGCAAACTCAGATTTCGCAAAGTATGCTTAATGCCGTTTGAGTGTATTGTCCTGAAATGCAGCTTAGTGAGCATCCCACACAAACGAAGGCTCCACAGCCGGGTTTCACATGCCACCAACTCCACATTCAGAAACCACTTCAGCGCCAAAGCCGTTTTCAGCTAGCCATAAATACGAAGGCGCTAGACGCAAATGTTGCTGTAAGAGCTAATTCCATCAAGCAGCACTGCATGTTGCTGAATTGCATATTGCAGAAGAATCAGCCGAGTGGTTCTTGTGGCAGCACAACTCCATTTGGCTCACTGACTTCACACACCATCAGGCTGACAGCAGCTCTCAAGCAAACTCAGATTTCGCAAAGTATGCTTAATGCTGTTTGAGTGCATTGTCCTGAAATGCAGCTTGGTGAGCATCCCACACAAACGAAGGCTCCACAGGCGGGTTTCACATGCCAGCAACTCCACATTCAGAAACCACTTCAGCGCCAAAGCCGTTTTCAGCTAGCCCTAAATACAAAGGCACTAGACGCAAATGTTGCTGTAACAGCTAATTCCATCAAGCAACACGGCATGTTGCTGAATTGCATATTGAAGAAGAATCAGCCGAGTGGTTCTGGTGGCAGCACAACTCCATTTGGCTCACTGACTTCACACACCATTAGGCTGACAGGCAGCTCTCAAGCAAACTCAGATTTCGCACACTATGCTTAATGTCGTTTGAGTGCATTGTCCTGAAATGCAGCTTGGTGAGCATCCCACACAAACGAAGGCTCCACAGGCCGGTTTCACATGCCACCAACTCCACATTCAGAAACCACTTCAGCGCCAAAGCCGTTTTCAGCTAGCCCTAAATACAAAGGCGCTAGACGCAAATGTTGCTGTAAGAGCTAATTCCATCAAGCAGCACTGCATGTTGCTGAATTGCATATTGAAGAAGAATCAGCCGAGTGGTTTTTGTGGCAGCACAACTCCATTTGGCTCACTGACTTCACACACCATCAGGCTGACGGCAGCTCTCAAGCAAACTACGAGTTCACACACTATGCTTAATGCCGTTTGAGTGCATTGTCCTGAAATGCAGCTTGGTGAGCATCCCACACAAACGAAGGCTCCACAGCAGGGTTTCACATGCCACCAACTCCACATTCAGAAACCACTTCAGCGCCAAAGCCGTTTTCAGATAGGCCTAAATACAAAGGTGCTAGACGCAAATGTTGCTGTAACAGCTAATTCCATCAAGCAACACGGCATGTTGCTGAATTGCATAATGAAGAAGAATCAGCCGAGTGGTTCTTGTGGCAGCACATCTCCATTTGGCTCACTGTCTTCACACACCATCAGGCTGACGGCAGCTCTCAAGCAAACTCAGATTTCGCACACTATGCTTAATGCCGTTTGAGTGCATTGTCCTGAAATGCAGCTTGGTGAGCATCCCACACAAACGAAGGCTCCACAGGCGGGTTTCACATGCCACCAACTCCACATTCAGAAACCACTTCAGCGCCAAAGCCGTTTTCAGCTAGCCCTAAATACAAAGGCGCTAGACGCAAATGTTGCTGTAAGAGCTAATTCCATCAAGCAGCACTGCATGTTGCTGAATTGCATATTGAAGAAGAATCAGCCGAGTGGTTCTTGTGGCAGCACAACTCCATTTGGCTCACTGACTTCACACACCATCAGGCTGACAGCAGCTCTCAAGCAAACTCAGATTTCGCAAAGTATGCTTAATGCTGTTTGAGTGCATTGTCCTGAAATGCAGCTTGGTGAGCATCCCACACAAACGAAGGCTCCACAGGCGGGTTTCACATGCCACCAACTACACATTCAGAAACCACTTCAGCGCCAAAGCCGTTTTCAGCTAGCCCTAAATACAAAGGACCTAGACGCAAATGTTGCTGTAAGAGCTAATTCCATCAAGCAACACTGCATGTTGCTGAACTGCATATTGAAGAAGAATCAGCCGAGTGGTTCTTGTGGCAGCACAACTCCATTTGGCTCACTGGCTTCACACACCATTAGGTTGACAGCAGCTCTCAAGCAAACTCAGATTTCGCAAAGTATGCTTAATGCCGTTTGAGTGTAGTGTCCTGAAATGCAGCTTGGTGAGCATCCCACACAAACGAAGGCTCCACAGCCGGGTTTCACATGCCACCAACTCCACATTCAGAAACCACTTCAGCGCCAAAGCCGTTTTCAGCTAGCCATAAATACGAAGGCGCTAGACGCAAATGTTGCTCTAAGAGCGAATTCCATCAAGCAGCACTGCATGTTGCTGAATTGCATATTGAAGAAGAATCAGCCGAGTGGTTCTTATGGCAGCACAACTCCATTTGGCTCACTGACTTCACACACCATCAGGCTGACAGGCAGCTCTCAAGCAAACCACGAGTTCGCACACTATGCTTAATGCCATTTGAGTGCATTGTCCTGAAATGCAGTTTGGTGGGCATCCCACACAAACGAAGTTACCACAGGCGGGTTTCACATGCCACCAACTCCACATTCAGAAACCACTTCAGCGCCAAAGCCGTTTTCAGCTAGACATAAATACAAAGGCGCTAGACGCAAATGTTGCTGTAACAGCTAATTCCATCAAGCAACACTGCATGTTGCTGAATTGCATATTGAAGAAGAATCAGCCGAGTGGTTCTTGTGGCAGCACAACTCCATTTGGCTCACTGACTTCACACACCATCAGGCTGACGGCAGCTCTCAAGCAAACTACGAGTTCACAATGTAGGCTTAATGTCGTTTGAGTGCATTGTCCTGAAATGCATCTAGGTGAGCATCCCACACAAACGAAGGCTCCACAGGCGGGTTTCACATGCCACCAACTCCACATTCAGAAACCACTTCAGCACCAAAGCCGTTTTCAGCTAGCCCTAAATACAAAGGCGCTAGACGCAAATGTTGCTGTTATTGCTAATTCCATCAAGCAACACTGCATGTTGCTGAATTGCATATTGAAGAAGAATCAGCCGAGTGGTTCTTGTGGCAGCACAACTCCATTTGGCTCACTGACTTCACACACCATCAGGCTGACAGGCAGCTCTCAAGCAAACTCAGATTTCGCAAAGTATGCTTAATGCCGTTTGAGTGCATTGTCCTGAAATGCAGCTTGGTGAGCATTCCACACAAACGAAGGCTCCACAGGCGGGTTTCACATGCCACCAACTCCACATTCAGAAACCACTTCAGCGCCAAAGCCATTTTCAGCTCGCCCTAAATACAAAGGCTGTAGACACAAATGTTGCTGTAAGAGCTAATTCCATCAAGCAACACTGCATGTTGCTGAATTGCATATTGCAGAAGAATCAGCCGAGTGGTTCTTGTGGCAGCACAACTCCATTTGGCTCACTGACTTCACACACCATTAGGCTGACAGCAGCTCTCAAGCAAACTACGAGCTCACACACTATGCTTAATGCCGTTTGAGTGCATTGTCCTGAAATGCAGCTTGGTGAGCATCCCACACAAACGAAGGCTCCACAGGCGGGATTCACATGCCACCAACTCCACATTCAGAAACCACTTCAGCGCCAAAGACGTTTTCAGCTAGCCATAAATACAAAGGCTGTAGACGCATATGTTGCTGTAAGAGCTAATTCCATCAAGCAACACTGCATGTTGCTGAATTGCATATTGAAGAAGAATCAGCCGAGTGGTTCTTGTGGCAGCACAACTCCATTTGGCTCACTGACTACACACACCATCAGGCTACAGGCAGCTCTCAATTAAACTACGAGTTCACACACTATGCTTAATGCCGTTTGAGTGCATTGTCCTGAAAAGCAGCTTGGTGAGCATCCCACACAAACGAAGTCTCCACAGCCGGGTTTCACATACCACCAACTCCACATTCAGGAACCACTTCAGCGCCAAAGCCGTTTTCAGCTCGCCAAAAATACAAAGGCTCTAGACGCAAATGTTGCTGTAACAGCTAATTCCATCAAGCAGCACTGCATGTTGCTGAATTGCATATTGAAGAAGAATCAGCCGAGTGGTTCTTGTGGCAGCACAACTCCATTTGGCTCACTGACTTCACACACCATCAGGCTGACAGGCAGCTCTCAAGCAAACTACGAGTTCACACACTACGCTTAATACCATTTGAATGCATTGTCCTGAAATGCAGCTTGGTGAGCATCCCGCACAAATGAAGGCTCAACAGGCGGGTTTCACATGCCACCAACTCCACATTCAGAAACCACTTCAGCGCCAAAGCCGTTTTCAGCTAGCCCTAAATACAAAGGCTGTAGATGCAAATGTTGCTGTAAGAGCTAATTCCATCTAGCAACACTGCATGTTGCTGAACTGCATATTGAAGAAGAATCAGCCGAGTGGTTCTTGTGGCAGCACAACTCCATTTGGCTCACTGGCTTCACACACCATTATGCTGACGGCAGCTCTCAAGCAAACTCAGATTTCGCAAAGTTTGCTTAATGCCGTTTGAGTGCATTGTCCTGAAATGCAGCTTGGTGAGCATCCCACACAAACGAAGGCTCCACAGCCGGGTTTCACATGCCACCAACTCCACATTCAGAAACCACTTCAGCGCCAAAGCCGTTTTCAGCTCGCCATAAATACAAAGGCGCTAGACGCAAATGTTGCTCTAAGAGCTAATTCCATCAAGCAGCACTGCATGTTGCTGAATTGCATATTGAAGGAGAATCAGCCGAGTGGTTCTTGTGGCAGCACAACTCCATTTGGCTCACTGACTTCACACACCATCAGGCTGACAGCAGCTCTCAAGCAAACTCAGATTTTGCAAAGTATGCTTAATGCTGTTTGAGTGCATTGTCCTGAAATGCAGCTTGGTGAGCATCCCACACAAACGAAGGCTCCACAGGCGGGTTTCACATGCCACCAACTCCACATTCAGAAACCACTTCAGCGCCAAAGCCGTTTTCAGCTAGCCATAAATACAAAGGACCTAGACGCAAATGTTGCTGTAAGACCTAATTCCATCAAGCAACACTGCATGTTGCTGAACTGCATATTGAAGAAGAATCAGCCGAGTGGTTCTTGTGGCAGCACAACTCCATTTGGCTCACTGACTTCACACACCATCAGGCTGACAGGCAGCTCTCAAGCAAACTCAGATTTCGCACACTATGCTTAATGCCGTTTGAGTGCATTGTCCTGAAATGCAGCTTGGTGAGCATCCCACACAAACGAAGGCTCCACAGGCGGGATTCACATACCACCAACTCCACATTCAGGAACCACTTCAGCGCCAAAGCCGTTTTCAGCTCGCCATAAATACAAAGGCTCTAGACGCAAATGTTGCTGTAACAGCTAATTCCATCAAGCAGCACTGCATGTTGCTGAATTTCTTATTGAAGAAGAATCAGCCGAGTGGTTCTTGTGGCAGCACAACTCCATTTGGCTCACTGACTTCACACACCATCAGGCTGACAGCAGCTCTCAATCAAACTCAGATTTCGCAAAGTATGCTTAATGCCGTTTGAGTGCATTGTCCTGAAATGCAGCTTGGTGAGCATCCCACACAAACGAAGGCTCCACAGGCGGGTTTCACATGCCACCAACTCCACATTCAGAAACCACTTCAGCGCCAAAGCCGTTTTCAGCTAGCCTTAAATAAAAAAGGCGCTTGACGCAAATGTTTCTGTAAGAGCTAATTCCATCAAGCAACGCTGCATGTTGCTGAATTGCATATTGAAGAAGAATCAGCCGAGTGGTTCTTGTGGCAGCACAACTCCATTTGGCTCACTGACTTCACACACCATCAGGCTGAAAGGCAGCTCTCAAGTAAACTCAGATTTCGCACACTATGCTTAATGCCGTTTGAGTGCATTGTCCTGAAATGCAGCTTGGTGAGCATCCCACACAAACAAAGGCTCCACAGCCGGGTTTCACATGCCGCCAACTCCACATTCAGAAACCACTTATGCGCCAAAGCCGTTTTCAGCTAGCCCTAAACACAAAGGCCCTAGACGCAAATGTTGCTGTAAGAACTAATTCCATCAAGCAACACTGCATGTTGCTGAATTGCATATTGAAGAAGAATCAGCCGAGTGGTTCTTGTGGCAGCACAACTCCATTTGGCTCACTGGCTTCACACACCATCAGGCTGACAGACAGCTCTCAAGTAAACTCAGATTTCGCACACTATGCTTAATGCCGTTTGAGTGCATTGTCCTGAAATGCAGCTTGGTGAGCATCCCACACAAACAAAGGCTCCACAGCCGGGTTTCACATGCCGCCAACTCCACATTCAGAAACCACTTATGCGCCAAAGCCGTTTTCAGCTAGCCCTAAACACAAAGGCCCTAGACGCAAATGTTGCTGTAAGAACTAATTCCATCAAGCAACACTGCATGTTGCTGAATTGCATATTGAAGAAGAATCAGCCGAGTGGTTCTTGTGGCAGCACAACTCCATTTGGCTCACTGACTTCACACACCATCAGGCTGACAGGCAGCTCTCAAGCAAACTACGAGTACACACTATGCTTAATGCCGTTTGAGTGCATTGTCCTGAAATGCAGCTTGGTGAGCATCCCACACAAACGAAGGCTCCACAGGCGGGTTTCACATGCCACCAACTCCACATTCAGAAACCACTTCAACGCCAAAGACGTTTTCAGATAGCCCTAAATACAAAGGCTGTAGACGCAAATGTTGCTGTAAGAGCTAATTCCATCAAGTAACACTGCATGTTTCTGAATTGCATATTGAAGAAGAATCAGCCGAGTGGTTCTTGTGGCAGCACAACTTCATTTGGCTCACTGAATTCACACAACATCAGGCTGACAGCACATCTCAAGCAAACTACGAGTTCACACACTATGCTTAATGCCATTTGAGTGCATTGTCCTGAAATGCAGCTTGGTGAGCATCCCACACAAACGAAGGCTCCACAGGCGGATTTCACATGCCACCAACTCCACATTCAGAAACCACTTCAGCGCCAAAGCCGTTTTCAGCTAGCCCTAAATACAAAGGACCTAGACGCAAATGTTGCTGTAAGAGCTAATTCCATCAAGCAACACTGCATGTTGCTGAACTGCATATTGAAGAAGAATCAGCCGAGTGGTTCTTGTGGCAGCACAACTCCATTTGGCTCACTGACTTCACACACCATCAGGCTGACAGGCAGCTCTCAAGCAAACTACGAGTTCGCACACTATGCTTAATGCCGTTTGAGTGCATTGTCCTGAAATGCAGCTTGGTGAGCATCCCACACAAATGAAGGCTCCACAGGCGGGTTTCACATGCCACCAACTCCACATTCTGAAACCACTTCAGCGCCAAAGCCGTTTTCAGCTACCCCTAAATAAATAGTCGCTAGACGCAAATGTTGGTGTAAGAGCTAATTCCATCAAGCAGCACTGCATTTGCTGAATTGCATATTGAAGAAGAATCAGCCGAGTGGTTCTTGTGGCAGCACAACTCCATTTGGCTCACTGACTTCACACACCATCAGGCTGACAGCAGCTCTCAAGCAAACTCAGATTTCGCAAAGTATGCTTAATGCCGTTTGAGTGCATTGTCCTGAAATGCAGCTTGGTGAGCATTCCACACAAACGAAGGCTCCACAGGCGGGTTTCACATGCCACCAACTCCACATTCAGAAACCACTTCAGCGCCAAAGCCGTTTTCAGCTAGCCTTAAATACAAAGGCGCTAGATGCAAATGTTGCTGTAAGAGCTAATTCCATCAAGCAACACTGCATGTTGCTGAACTGCATATTGAAGAAGAATCAGCCGAGTGGTTCTTGTGGCAGCACAACTCCATTTGGCTCACTGACTTCACACACCATCAGGCTGAAAGGCAGCTCTCAAGTAAACTCAGATTTTGCACACTATGCTTAATGCCGTTTGAGTGCATTGTCCTGAAATGCAGCTTGGTGAGCATCTCACACAAACAAAGGCTCCACAGCCGGGTTTCACATGCCACCAACTCCACATTCAGAAACCACTTATGAGCCAAAGCCGTTTTCAGCTAGCCCTAAACACAAAGGCGCTTGACGCAAATGTTGCTGTAAGAACTAATTCCATCAAGCAACACTGCATGTTGCTGAATTGCATATTGAAGAAGAATCAGCCGAGTGGTTCTTGTGGCAGCACAACTCCATTTGGCTCACTGGCTTCACACACCATCAGGCTGACAGCAGCTCTCAAGCAAACTCAGATTTCGCACACTATGCTTAATGTCGTTTGAGTGCATTGTCCTGAAATGCAGCTTGGTGAGCATCCCACACAAACAAAGGCTCCACAGCCGGGTTTCACATGCCACCAACTCCACATTCAGAAACCACTTCAGCACCAAAGCCGTTTTCAGCTAGCCCTAAATACAAAGGCCCTAGACGCAAATGTTGCTGTAAGAGCTAATTCCATCAAGCAGCACTGCATGTTGCTGAACTGCATATTGAAGAAGAATCAGCCGAGTGGTTCTTGTGGCAGCATAACTCCATTTGGCTCACTGGCTTCACACACCATCAGGCTGACGGCAGCTCTCAAGCAAACTCAGATTTCGCACACTATGCTTAATGTCGTTTGAGTGCATTGTCCTGAAATGCAGCTTGGTGAGCATCCCACACAAACGAAGGCTCCACAGCCGGGTTTCACATGCCACCAACTCCACATTCAGAAACCACTTCAGCGCCAAAGCCGTTTTCAGCTAGCCATAAATACAAAGGCTCTAGACGCAAATGTTGCTGTAAGAGCTAATTCCATCAAGCAGCACTGCATTTGCTGAATTGCATATTGAAGAAGAATCAGCCGAGTGGTTCTTGTGGCAGCACAACTCCATTTGGCTCACTGACTTCACACACCATCAGGCTGACAGCAGCTCTCAATCAAACTACGAGTACACACTATGCTTAATGCCGTTTGAGTGCATTGTCCTGAAATGCAGCTTGGTGAGCATCCCACACAAACGAAGGCTCCACAGGCGGGTTTCACATGCCACCAACTCCACATTCAGAAACCACTTCAGCGCCAAAGACGTTTTCAGATAGCCCTAAATACAAAGGCTGTAGACGCAAATGTTGCTGTAAGAGCTAATTCCATCAAGTAACACTGCATGTTTCTGAATTGCATATTGAAGAAGAATCAGCCGAGTGGTTCTTGTGGCAGCACAACTTCATTTGGCTCACTGAATTCACACAACATCAGGCTGACAGCACATCTCAAGCAAACTACGAGTTCACACACTATGCTTAATGCCATTTGAGTGCATTGTCCTGAAATGCAGCTTGGTGAGCATCCCACACAAACGAAGGCTCCACAGGCGGATTTCACATGCCACCAACTCCACATTCAGAAACCACTTCAGCGCCAAAGCCGTTTTCAGCTAGCCCTAAATACAAAGGACCTAGACGCAAATGTTGCTGTAAGAGCTAATTCCATCAAGCAACACTGCATGTTGCTGAACTGCATATTGAAGAAGAATCAGCCGAGTGGTTCTTGTGGCAGCACAACTCCATTTGGCTCACTGACTTCACACACCATCAGGCTGACAGGCAGCTCTCAAGCAAACTACGAGTTCGCACACTATGCTTAATGCCGTTTGAGTGCATTGTCCTGAAATGCAGCTTGGTGAGCATCCCACACAAATGAAGGCTCCACAGGCGGGTTTCACATGCCACCAACTCCACATTCAGAAACCACTTCAGCGCCAAAGCCGTTTTCAGCTACCCCTAAATAAATAGGCGCTAGACGCAAATGTTGGTGTAAGAGCTAATTCCATCAAGCAACACTGCATGTTGCTGAATTGCATATTGAAGAAGAATCAGCCGAGTGGTTCTTGTGGCAGCATAACTCCATTTGGCTCACTGACTTCACACACCATCAGGCTGACAGGCAGCTCTCAAATAAAGTCAGATTTCGCACACTATGCTTAATGCCGTTTGAGTGCATGGTCCTGAAATGCAGCTTGGTGAGCATCCCACACAAACGAAGGCTCCACTGGCAGGTTTCACATGCCACCAACTCCACATTCAGAAACCACTTCAGCGCCAAAGCCGTTTTCAGCTCGCCCTAAATACAAAGGCGCTAGACGCAAATGTTGCTGTAAAAGCTAATTCCATCAAGCAGCACTGCATGTTGCTGAATTGCATAATGAAGAAGAATCAGCCGAGTGGTTCTTGTGGGAGCACAACTCCATTTGGCTCACTGGCTTCACACACCATCAAGCTGACGGCAGCTCTCAAGCAAACAACGAGTTCACACACTATGCTTAATGCCGTTTGAGTGCATTGTCCTGAAATGCAGCTTGGTGAGCATCCCACACAAACGAAGGCTCCACAGGCGGGTTTCACATGCCACCAACTCAACATTCAGAAACCACTTCAGCGCCAAAGCCGTTTTCAGCTAGCCCTAAATACAAAGGCTCTAGACGCAAATGTTGCTGTAAGGGCTAATTCCATCAAGCAGCACTGCATGTTGCTGAACTGCATATTGAAGAAGAATCAGCCGAGTGGTTCTTGTGGCAGCACAACTCCATTTGGCTCACTGACTTCACACACGATCAGGCTGACAGGCAGCTGTCAAGCAAACCACGAGTTCCTACACTATGCTTAATGCCGTTTGAGTGCATTGTCCTGAAATGCAGCTTGGTGAGCATTCCACACAAACGAAGGCTCCACTGGCAGGTTTCACATGCCACCAACTCCACATTCAGAAACCACTTCAGCGCCAAAGCCGTTTTCAGCTAGCCCTAAATACAAAGGCGCTAGACGCAAATGTTGCTGTAAGAGCTAATTCCATCAAGTAACACTGCATGTTTCTGAATTGCATATTGAAGAAGAATCAGCCGAGTGGTTCTTGTGGCAGCACAACTTCATTTGGCTCACTGAATTCACACATCAGGCTGACAGCACATCTCAAGCAAACTACGAGTTCACACACTATGCTTAATGCCATTTGAGTGCATTGTCCTGAAATGCAGCTTGGTGAGCATCCCACACAAACGAAGGCTCCACAGGCGGATTTCACATGCCACCAACTCCACATTCAGAAACCACTTCAGCGCCAAAGCCGTTTTCAGCTAGCCCTAAATACAAAGGACCTAGACGCAAATGTTGCTGTAAGAGCTAATTCCATCAAGCAACACTGCATGTTGCTGAACTGCATATTGAAGAAGAATCAGCCGAGTGGTTCTTGTGGCAGCACAACTCCATTTGGCTCACTGACTTCACACACCATCAGGCTGACAGGCAGCTCTCAAGCAAACTACGAGTTCGCACACTATGCTTAATGCCGTTTGAGTGCATTGTCCTGAAATGCAGCTTGGTGAGCATCCCACACAAATGAAGGCTCCACAGGCGGGTTTCACATGCCACCAACTCCACATTCAGAAACCACTTCAGCGCCAAAGCCGTTTTCAGCTACCCCTAAATAAATAGGCGCTAGACGCAAATGTTGGTGTAAGAGCTAATTCCATCAAGCAACACTGCATGTTGCTGAATTGCATATTGAAGAAGAATCAGCCGAGTGGTTCTTGTGGCAGCACAACTCCATTTGGCTCACTGACTTCACACACCATCAGGCTGACAGGCAGCTCTCAAATAAAGTCAGATTTCGCACACTATGCTTAATGCCGTTTGAGTGCATGGTCCTGAAATGCAGCTTGGTGAGCATCCCACACAAACGAAGGCTCCACTGGCAGGTTTCACATGCCGCCAACTCCACATTCAGAAACCACTTCAGCGCCAAAGCCGTTTTCAGCTCGCCATAAATACAAAGGCGCTAGACGCAAATGTTGCTGTAAAAGCTAATTCCATCAAGCAGCACTGCATGTTGCTGAATTGCATAATGAAGAAGAATCAGCCGAGTGGTTCTTGTGGCAGCACAACTCCATTTGGCTCACTGGCTTCACACACCATCAAGCTGACGGCAGCTCTCAAGCAAACAACGAGTTCACACACTATGCTTAATGCCGTTTGAGTGCATTGTCCTGAAATGCAGCTTGGTGAGCATCCCACACAAACGAAGGCTCCACAGGCGGGTTTCACATGCCACCAACTCAACATTCAGGAACCACTTCAGCGCCAAAGCCGTTTTCAGCTAGCCCTAAATACAAAGGCTCTAGACGCAAATGTTGCTGTAAGGGCTAATTCCATCAAGCAGCACTGCATGTTGCTGAACTGCATATTGAAGAAGAATCAGCCGAGTGGTTCTTGTGGCAGCACAACTCCATTTGGCTCACTGACTTCACACACGATCAGGCTGACAGGCAGCTGTCAAGCAAACCACGAGTTCCTACACTATGCTTAATGCCGTTTGAGTGCATTGTCCTGAAATGCAGCTTGGTGAGCATCCCACACAAACGAAGGCTCCACAGCCGGGTTTCACATGCCACCAACTCAACATTCAGAAACCACTTCAGCGCCAAAGCCGTTTTCAGCTAGCCCTAAATACAAAGGCACTAGACGCAAATGTTGCTGTAAGAGCTAATTCCATCAAGCAGCACTGCATGTTGCTGAATTGCATATTGAAGAAGAATCAGCCGAGTGGTTCTTGTGGCAGCACAACTCCATTTGGCTCACTGACTTCACACACCATCAGGCTGACTGCAGCTCTCAAGCAAACTCAGATTTCGCAATGTATGCTTAATGCCGTTTGAGTGCATTGTCCTGAAATGCAGCTTGGTGAGCATTCCACACAAACGAAGGCTCCACAGGCGGGTTTCACATGCCACCAACTCCAAATTCAGAAACCACTTCAGCGCCAAAGCCGTTTTCAGCTAGCCATAAATATAAAGGACCTAGACGCAAATGTTGCTGTAAAAGCTAATTCCATCAAGCAGCACTGCATGTTGCTGAATTGCATAATGAAGAAGAATCAGCCGAGTGGTTCTTGTGGCAGCACAACTCCATTTGGCTCACTGACTTCACACACCATCAGGCTGACAGGCAGCTCTCAAGCAAACTCAGATTTCGCAAAGAATGCTTAATGCCGTTTGAGTGCATTGTCCTGAAATGCAGCTTGGTGAGCATCCCACACAAACGAAGGCTCCACAGCCGGGTTTCACATGCCACCAACTCCACATTCAGAAACCACTTCAGCGCCAAAGCCGTTTTCAGCTAGCCATAAATACAAAGGCTCTAGACGCAAATGTTGCTGTAAGAGCTAATTCCATCAAGCAGCACTGCATGTTGCTGAATTGCATATTGAAGAAGAATCAGCCGAGTGGTTCTTGTGGCAGCACAACTCCATTTGGCTCACTGACTTCACACACCATCAGGCTGACAGGCAGCTCTCAAGCAAACTACGAGTTCACACACTATGCTTAATGCCGTTTGAGTGCATTGTCCTGAAATGCAGCTTGGTGAGCATCCCACACAAACGAAGACTCCACAGCCGGGTTTCACATGCCACCAACTCCACATTCAGAAACCACTTCAGCGCCAAAGCCGTTTTCAGCTAGCCCTAAATACAAAGGCTCTAGAAGCAAATGTTGCTGTAAGGGCCAATTCCATCAAGCAGCACTGCATGTTGCTGAATTGCATAATGAAGAAGAATCAGCCGAGTGGTTCTTGTGGCAGCACAACTCCATTTGGCTCACTGACTTCACACACCATCAGGCTGACAGGCAGCTCTCAAGCAAACCACGAGTTCGCACACTATGCTTAATGCCGTTTGAGTGCATTGTCCTGAAATGCAGCTTGGTGAGCATTCCACACAAACGAAGGCTCCACAGGCGGGTTTCACATGCCACCAACTCCAAATTCAGAAACCACTTCAGCGCCAAAGCCGTTTTCAGCTAGCCATAAATACAAAGGACCTAGACGCAAATGTTGCTGTAAAAGCTAATTCCATCAAGCAGCACTGCATGTTGCTGAATTGCATAATGAAGAAGAATCAGCCGAGTGGTTCTTGTGGCAGCACAACTCCATTTGGCTCACTGACTTCACACACCATCAGGCTGACAGGCAGCTCTCAAGCAAACTCAGATTTCGCAAAGAATGCTTAATGCCGTTTGAGTGCATTGTCCTGAAATGCAGCTTGGTGAGCATCCCACACAAACGAAGGCTCCACAGCCGGGTTTCACATGCCACCAACTCCACATTCAGAAACCACTTCAGCGCCAAAGCCGTTTTCAGCTAGCCATAAATACAAAGGCGCTAGACGCAAATGTTGCAGTAAGAGCTAATTCCATCAAGCAGCACTGCATGTTGCTGAATTGCATATTGAAGAAGAATCAGCCGAGTGGTTCTTGTGGCAGCACAACTCCATTTGGCTCACTGACTTCACACACCATCAGGCTGACAGGCAGCTCTCAAGCAAACTACGAGTTCACACACTATGCTTAATGCCGTTTGAGTGCATTGTCCTGAAATGCAGCTTGGTGAGCATCCCACACAAACGAAGACTCCACAGCCGGGTTTCACATGCCACCAACTCCACATTCAGAAACCACTTCAGCGCCAAAGCCGTTTTCAGCTAGCCCTAAATACAAAGGCTCTAGAAGCAAATGTTGCTGTAAGGGCCAATTCCATCAAGCAGCACTGCATGTTGCTGAATTGCATAATGAAGAAGAATCAGCCGAGTGGTTCTTGTGGCAGCACAACTCCATTTGGCTCACTGACTTCACACACCATCAGGCTGACAGGCAGCTCTCAAGCAAACCACGAGTTCGCACACTATGCTTAATGCCGTTTGAGTGCATTGTCCTGAAATGCAGCTTGGTGAGCATCCAACACAAACGAAGTCACCACAGGCGGGTTTCACATGCCACCAACTCCACATTCAGAAACCACTTCAGCGCCAAAGCCGTTTTCAGCTAGCCCTAAATACAAAGGCACTAGACGCAAATGTTGCTGTAAGAGCTAATTCCATCAAGCAACACGGCATGTTGCTGAATTGCATATTGAAGAAGAATCAGCCGAGTGGTTCTGGTGGCAACACAGCTCCATTTGGCTCACTGACTTCACACACCATCAGGCTGAGAGGCAGCTCTCAGGCAAACTCAGATTTCGCACACTATGCTTAATGTCGTTTGAGTGCATTGTCCTGAAATGCAGCTTGGTGAGCATCCCACACAAACGAAGGCTCCACAGGCGGGTTTCACATGCCACCAACTCCACATTCAGAAACCACTTCAGCGCCAAAGCCGTTTTCAGCAAGCCATAAATACAAAGGCGCTAGACGCAAATGTTGCTGTAAGAGCTAATTCCATCAAGCAGCACTGCATGTTGCTGAATTGCATATTGAAGAAGAATCAGCCGAGTGGTTCTTGTGGCAGCACAACTCCATTTGGCTCACTGACTTCACACACCATCAGGCTGACTGCAGCTCTCAAGCAAACTCAGATTTCGCAATGTATGCTTAATGCCGTTTGAGTGCATTGTCCTGAAATGCAGCTTGGTGAGCATTCCACACAAACGAAGGCTCCACAGGCGGGTTTCACATGCCACCAACTCCAAATTCAGAAACCACTTCAGCGCCAAAGCCGTTTTCAGCTAGCCATAAATACAAAGGCGCTAGACGCAAATGTTGCTGTAAAAGCTAATTCCATCAAGCAGCACTGCATGTTGCTGAATTGCATAATGAAGAAGAATCAGCCGAGTGGTTCTTGTGGCAGCACAACTCCATTTGGCTCACTGACTTCACACACCATCAGGCTGACAGGCAGCTCTCAAGCAAACTCAGATTTCGCAAAGTATGCTTAATGCCGTTTGAGTGCATTGTCCTGAAATGCAGCTTGGTGAGCATCCCACACAAACGAAGGCTCCACAGGCGGGTTTCACATGCCACCAACTCCACATTCAGAAACCACTTCAGCGCCAAAGCCGTTTTCAGCTAGCCATAAATACAAAGGCGCTAGACGCAAATGTTGCTGTAAGAGCTAATTCCATCAAGCAGCACTGCATGTTTCTGAATTGCATATTGAAGAAGAATCAGCCGAGTGGTTCTTGTGGCAGCACAACTCCATTTGGCTCACTGACTTCACACACCATCAGGCTGACAGGCAGCTCTCAAGCAAACTACGAGTTCACACACTATGCTTAATGCCGTTTGAGTGCATTGTCCTGAAATGCAGCTTGGTGAGCATCCCACACAAACGAAGACTCCACAGCCGGGTTTCACATGCAACCAACTCCACATTCAGAAACCACTTCAGCGCCAAAGCCGTTTTCAGCTAGCCCTAAATACAAAGGCTCTAGAAGC
Organism: Ochotona princeps; assembly: GCF_030435755.1. Classification (NCBI taxonomy): domain Eukaryota; kingdom Metazoa; phylum Chordata; class Mammalia; order Lagomorpha; family Ochotonidae; genus Ochotona; species Ochotona princeps. The sequence goes on along the minus strand of NC_080834.1, from coordinate 1,351,700 downwards.
AAATGTTGCTGTAAGGGCCAATTCCATCAAGCAGCACTGCATGTTGCTGAATTGCATAATGAAGAAGAATCAGCCGAGTGGTTCTTGTGGCAGCACAACTCCATTTGGCTCACTGACTTCACACACCATCAGGCTGACAGGCAGCTCTCAAGCAAACCACGAGTTCGCACACTATGCTTAATGCCGTTTCAGTGCATTGTCCTGAAATGCAGCTTGGTGAGCATCCCACACAAACGAAGGCTCCACAGGCGGGTTTCACATGCCACCAACTCCACATTCAGAAACCACTTCAGCGCCAAAGCCGTTTTCAGCTAGCCCTAAATACAAAGGCACTAGACGCAAATGTTGCTGTAAGAGCTAATTCCATCAAGCAACACGGCATGTTGCTGAATTGCATATTGAAGAAGAATCAGCCGAGTGGTTCTGGTGGCAGCACAGCTCCATTTGGCTCACTGACTTCACACACCATCAGGCTGAGAGGCAGCTCTCAGGCAAACTCAGATATCGCACACTATGCTTAATGTCGTTTGAGTGCATTGTCCTGAAATGCAGCTTGGTGAGCATCCCACACAAACGAAGGCTCCACAGGCCGGTTTCACATGCAACCAACTCCACATTCAGAAACCACTTCAGCGCCAAAGCCGTTTTCAGCTAGCCCTAAATACAAAGGCGCTAGACGCAAATGTTGCTGTAAGAGCTAATTCCATCAAGCAGCACTGCATGTTGCTGAATTGCATATTGAAGAAGAATCAGCCGAGTGGTTTTTGTGGCAGCACAACTCCATTTGGCTCACTGACTTCACACACCATCAGGCTGACGGCAGCTCTCAAGCAAACTACGAGTTCACACACTATGCTTAATGCCGTTTGAGTGCATTGTCCTGAAATGCAGCTTGGTGAGCATCCCACACAAACGAAGGCTCCACAGCCGGGTTTCACATGCCACCAACTCCACATTCAGAAACCACTTCAGCGCCAAAGCCGTTTTCAGCTAGCCATAAATACAAAGGCGCTAGACGCAAATGTTGCTGTAAGAGCTAATTCCATCAAGCAGCACTGCATGTTGCTGAATTGCATATTGAAGAAGAATCAGCCGAGTGGTTCTTGTGGCAGCACAACTCCATTTGGCTCACTGACTTCACACACCATCAGGCTGACAGGCAGCTCTCAAGCAAACTACGAGTTCACACACTATGCTTAATGCCGTTTGAGTGCATTGTCCTGAAATGCAGCTTGGTGAGCATCCCACACAAACGAAGACTCCACAGCCGGGTTTCACATGCCACCAACTCCACATTCAGAAACCACTTCAGCGCCAAAGCCGTTTTCAGCTAGCCCTAAATACAAAGGCTCTAGAAGCAAATGTTGCTGTAAGGGCCAATTCCATCAAGCAGCACTGCATGTTGCTGAATTGCATAATGAAGAAGAATCAGCCGAGTGGTTCTTGTGGCAGCACAACTCCATTTGGCTCACTGACTTCACACACCATCAGGCTGACAGGCAGCTCTCAAGCAAACCACGAGTTCGCACACTATGCTTAATGCCGTTTGAGTGCATTGTCCTGAAATGCAGCTTGGTGAGCATCCAACACAAACGAAGTCACCACAGGCGGGTTTCACATGCCACCAACTCCACATTCAGAAACCACTTCAGCGCCAAAGCCGTTTTCAGCTAGCCCTAAATACAAAGGCACTAGACGCAAATGTTGCTGTAAGAGCTAATTCCATCAAGCAACACGGCATGTTGCTGAATTGCATATTGAAGAAGAATCAGCCGAGTGGTTCTGGTGGCAACACAGCTCCATTTGGCTCACTGACTTCACACACCATCAGGCTGAGAGGCAGCTCTCAGGCAAACTCAGATTTCGCACACTATGCTTAATGTCGTTTGAGTGCATTGTCCTGAAATGCAGCTTGGTGAGCATCCCACACAAACGAAGGCTCCACAGGCGGGTTTCACATGCCACCAACTCCACATTCAGAAACCACTTCAGCGCCAAAGCCGTTTTCAGCAAGCCATAAATACAAAGGCGCTAGACGCAAATGTTGCTGTAAGAGCTAATTCCATCAAGCAGCACTGCATGTTGCTGAATTGCATATTGAAGAAGAATCAGCCGAGTGGTTCTTGTGGCAGCACAACTCCATTTGGCTCACTGACTTCACACACCATCAGGCTGACTGCAGCTCTCAAGCAAACTCAGATTTCGCAATGTATGCTTAATGCCGTTTGAGTGCATTGTCCTGAAATGCAGCTTGGTGAGCATTCCACACAAACGAAGGCTCCACAGGCGGGTTTCACATGCCACCAACTCCAAATTCAGAAACCACTTCAGCGCCAAAGCCGTTTTCAGCTAGCCATAAATACAAAGGCGCTAGACGCAAATGTTGCTGTAAAAGCTAATTCCATCAAGCAGCACTGCATGTTGCTGAATTGCATAATGAAGAAGAATCAGCCGAGTGGTTCTTGTGGCAGCACAACTCCATTTGGCTCACTGACTTCACACACCATCAGGCTGACAGGCAGCTCTCAAGCAAACTCAGATTTCGCAAAGTATGCTTAATGCCGTTTGAGTGCATTGTCCTGAAATGCAGCTTGGTGAGCATCCCACACAAACGAAGGCTCCACAGCCGGGTTTCACATGCCACCAACTCCACATTCAGAAACCACTTCAGCGCCAAAGCCGTTTTCAGCTAGCCATAAATACAAAGGCGCTAGACGCAAATGTTGCTGTAAGAGCTAATTCCATCAAGCAGCACTGCATGTTTCTGAATTGCATATTGAAGAAGAATCAGCCGAGTGGTTCTTGTGGCAGCACAACTCCATTTGGCTCACTGACTTCACACACCATCAGGCTGACAGGCAGCTCTCAAGCAAACTACGAGTTCACACACTATGCTTAATGCCGTTTGAGTGCATTGTCCTGAAATGCAGCTTGGTGAGCATCCCACACAAACGAAGACTCCACAGCCGGGTTTCACATGCAACCAACTCCACATTCAGAAACCACTTCAGCGCCAAAGCCGTTTTCAGCTAGCCCTAAATACAAAGGCTCTAGAAGCAAATGTTGCTGTAAGGGCCAATTCCATCAAGCAGCACTGCATGTTGCTGAATTGCATAATGAAGAAGAATCAGCCGAGTGGTTCTTGTGGCAGCACAACTCCATTTGGCTCACTGACTTCACACACCATCAGGCTGACAGGCAGCTCTCAAGCAAACCACGAGTTCGCACACTATGCTTAATGCCGTTTCAGTGCATTGTCCTGAAATGCAGCTTGGTGAGCATCCCACACAAACGAAGGCTCCACAGGCGGGTTTCACATGCCACCAACTCCACATTCAGAAACCACTTCAGCGCCAAAGCCGTTTTCAGCTAGCCCTAAATACAAAGGCACTAGACGCAAATGTTGCTGTAAGAGCTAATTCCATCAAGCAACACGGCATGTTGCTGAATTGCATATTGAAGAAGAATCAGCCGAGTGGTTCTGGTGGCAGCACAGCTCCATTTGGCTCACTGACTTCACACACCATCAGGCTGAGAGGCAGCTCTCAGGCAAACTCAGATATCGCACACTATGCTTAATGTCGTTTGAGTGCATTGTCCTGAAATGCAGCTTGGTGAGCATCCCACACAAACGAAGGCTCCACAGGCCGGTTTCACATGCAACCAACTCCACATTCAGAAACCACTTCAGCGCCAAAGCCGTTTTCAGCTAGCCCTAAATACAAAGGCGCTAGACGCAAATGTTGCTGTAAGAGCTAATTCCATCAAGCAGCACTGCATGTTGCTGAATTGCATATTGAAGAAGAATCAGCCGAGTGGTTTTTGTGGCAGCACAACTCCATTTGGCTCACTGACTTCACACACCATCAGGCTGACGGCAGCTCTCAAGCAAACTACGAGTTCACACACTATGCTTAATGCCGTTTGAGTGCATTGTCCTGAAATGCAGCTTGGTGAGCATCCCACACAAATGAAGGCTCCACAGCCGGGTTTCACATGCCACCAACTCCACATTCAGAAACCACTTCAGCGCCAAAGCCGTTTTCAGCTACCCCTAAATAAATAGGCGCTAGACGCAAATGTTGGTGTAAGAGCTAATTCCATCAAGCAACACTGCATGTTGCTGAATTGCATATTGAAGAAGAATCAGCCGAGTGGTTCTTGTGGCAGCACAACTCCATTTGGCTCACTGACTTCACACACCATCAGGCTGACAGGCAGCTCTCAAATAAAGTCAGATTTCGCACACTATGCTTAATGCCGTTTGAGTGCATGGTCCTGAAATGCAGCTTGGTGAGCATCCCACACAAACGAAGGCTCCACTGGCAGGTTTCACATGCCACCAACTCCACATTCAGAAACCACTTCAGCGCCAAAGCCGTTTTCAGCTCGCCATAAATACAAAGGCGCTAGACGCAAATGTTGCTGTAAAAGCTAATTCCATCAAGCAGCACTGCATGTTGCTGAATTGCATAATGAAGAAGAATCAGCCGAGTGGTTCTTGTGGCAGCACAACTCCATTTGGCTCACTGGCTTCACACACCATCAAGCTGACGGCAGCTCTCAAGCAAACAACGAGTTCACACACTATGCTTAATGCCGTTTGAGTGCATTGTCCTGAAATGCAGCTTGGTGAGCATCCCACACAAACGAAGGCTCCACAGGCGGGTTTCACATGCCACCAACTCAACATTCAGAAACCACTTCAGCGCCAAAGCCGTTTTCAGCTAGCCCTAAATACAAAGGCTCTAGACGCAAATGTTGCTGTAAGGGCTAATTCCATCAAGCAGCACTGCATGTTGCTGAACTGCATATTGAAGAAGAATCAGCCGAGTGGTTCTTGTGGCAGCACAACTCCATTTGGCTCACTGACTTCACACACCATCAGGCTGACAGGCAGCTCTCAAGCAAACCACGAGTTCCTACACTATGCTTAATGCCGTTTGAGTGCATTGTCCTGAAATGCAGCTTGGTGAGCATCCCACACAAACGAAGGCTCCACAGCCGGGTTTCACATGCCACCAACTCCACATTCAGAAACCACTTCAGCGCCAAAGCCGTTTTCAGCTAGCCATAAATACAAAGGCGCTAGACGCAAATATTGCTGTAAGAGCTAATTCCATCAAGCAGCACTGCATGTTGCTGAATTGCCTAATGAAGAAGAATCCGCCGAGTGGTTCTTGTGGCAGCACAACTCCATTTGGCACACTGACTGCACACACCATCAGGCTACAGGCAGCTCTCAAGCAAACTACGAGTTCGCACACTATGCTTAATGCCGTTTGAGTGCATTGTCCTGAAATGCAGCTTGGTGAGCATCCCACACAAATGAAGTCTCCACAGGCGGGTTTCACATGCCACCAACTCCACATTCAGAAACCACTTCAGCGCCAAAGACGTTTTCAGCTAGCCCTAAATACAAAGGCGATAGACGCAAATGTTGCTGTAAGAGCTAATTCCATCAAGCAACACTGCATGTTGCTGAATTGCCTAATGAAGAAGAATCAGCCGAGTGGTTCTTGTGGCAGCACAACTCCATTTGGCTCACTGACTTCACACACCATCAGGCTGACAGGCAGCTCTCAAGCAAACCACGAGTTCCTACACTATGCTTAATGCCGTTTGAGTGCATTGTCCTGAAATGCAGCTTGGTGAGCATCCCACACAAACGAAGGCTCCACAGCCGGGTTTCACATGCCACCAACTCAACATTCAGAAACCACTTCAGCGCCAAAGCCGTTTTCAGCTAGCCCTAAATACAAAGGCACTAGACGCAAATGTTGCTGTAACAGCTAATTCCATCAAGCAGCACTGCATGTTGCTGAATTGCATAATGAAGAAGAATCAGCCGAGTGGTTCTTGTGGCAGCACAACTCCATTTGGCTCACTAACTTCACACACCATCAGGCTGACAGGCAGCTCTCAAGCAAACTCAGATTTCGCACACTATGCTTAATGTCGTTTGAGTGCATTGTCCTGAAATGCAGCTTGGTGAGCATCCCACACAAACGAAGCCTCCACAGGCGGGTTTCACATGCCACCAACTCCACATTCAGAAACCACTTCAGCGCCAAAGCCGTTTTCAGCAAGCCATAAATACAAAGGCTCTAGACGCAAATGTTGCTGTAAGAGCTAATTCCATCAAGCAGCACTGCATGTTGCTGAATTGCATATTGAAGAAGAATCAGCCGAGTGGTTCTTGTGGCAGCACAACTCCATTTGGCTCACTGACTTCACACACCATCAGGCTGACTGCAGCTCTCAAGCAAACTCAGATTTCGCAATGTATGCTTAATGCCGTTTGAGTGCATTGTCCTGAAATGCAGCTTGGTGAGCATTCCACACAAACGAAGGCTCCACAGGCGGGTTTCACATGCCACCAACTCCAAATTCAGAAACCACTTCAGCGCCAAAGCCGTTTTCAGCTAGCCATAAATACAAAGGCGCTAGACGCAAATGTTGCTGTAAAAGCTAATTCCATCAAGCAGCACTGCATGTTGCTGAATTGCATAATGAAGAAGAATCAGCCGAGTGGTTCTTGTGGCAGCACAACTCCATTTGGCTCACTGACTTCACACACCATCAGGCTGACAGGCAGCTCTCAAGCAAACTCAGATTTCGCAAAGTATGCTTAATGCCGTTTGAGTGCATTGTCCTGAAATGCAGCTTGGTGAGCATCCCACACAAACGAAGGCTCCACAGCCGGGTTTCACATGCCACCAACTCCACATTCAGAAACCACTTCAGCGCCAAAGCCGTTTTCAGCTAGCCATAAATACAAAGGCGCTAGACGCAAATGTTGCTGTAAGAGCTAATTCCATCAAGCAGCACTGCATGTTTCTGAATTGCATATTGAAGAAGAATCAGCCGAGTGGTTCTTGTGGCAGCACAACTCCATTTGGCTCACTGACTTCACACACCATCAGGCTGACAGGCAGCTCTCAAGCAAACTACGAGTTCACACACTATGCTTAATGCCGTTTGAGTGCATTGTCCTGAAATGCAGCTTGGTGAGCATCCCACACAAACGAAGACTCCACAGCCGGGTTTCACATGCAACCAACTCCACATTCAGAAACCACTTCAGCGCTAAAGCCATTTTCAGCTAGCCCTAAATACAAAGGCTCTAGAAGCAAATGTTGCTGTAAGGGCCAATTCCATCAAGCAGCACTGCATGTTGCTGAATTGCATAATGAAGAAGAATCAGCCGAGTGGTTCTTGTGGCAGCACAACTCCATTTGGCTCACTGACTTCACACACCATCAGGCTGACAGGCAGCTCTCAAGCAAACCACGAGTTCACACACTATGCTTAATGCCGTTTGAGTGCATTGTCCTGAAATGCAGCTTGGTGAGCATCCCACACAAACGAAGTCACCACAGGCGGGTTTCACATGCCACCAACTCCACATTCAGAAACCACTTCAGCGCCAAAGCCGTTTTCAGCTAGCCCTAAATACAAAGGCACTAGACGCAAATGTTGCTGTAAGAGCTAATTCCATCAAGCAACACGGCATGTTGCTGAATTGCATATTGAAGAAGAATCAGCCGAGTGGTTCTGGTGGCAGCACAGCTCCATTTGGCTCACTGACTTCACACACCATCAGGCTGAGAGGCAGCTCTCAGGCAAACTCAGATTTCGCACACTATGCTTAATGTCGTTTGAGTGCATTGTCCTGAAATGCAGCTTGGTGAGCATCCCACACAAACGAAGGCTCCACAGGCCGGTTTCACATGCAACCAACTCCACATTCAGAAACCACTTCAGCGCCAAAGCCGTTTTCAGCTAGCCCTAAATACAAAGGCGCTAGACGCAAATGTTGCTGTAAGAGCTAATTCCATCAAGCAGCACTGCATGTTGCTGAATTGCATATTGAAGAAGAATCAGCCGAGTGGTTTTTGTGGCAGCACAACTCCATTTGGCTCACTGACTTCACACACCATCAGGCTGACGGCAGCTCTCAAGCAAACTACGAGTTCACACACTATGCTTAATGCCGTTTGAGTGCATTGTCCTGAAATGCAGCTTGGTGAGCATTCCACACAAACGAAGGCTCCACAGCCGGGTTTCACATGCCACCAACTCCACATTCAGAAACCACTTCAGCGCCAAAGCCGTTTTCAGCTCGCCCTAAATACAAAGGCTCTAGAAGCAAATGTTGCTGTAAGGGCTAATTCCATCAAGCAGCACTGCATGTTGCTGAATTGCATATTGAAGAAGAATCAGCCGAGTGGTTCTTGTGGCAGCACAACTCCATTTGGCTCACTGACTTCACACACCATCAGGCTGACAGGCAGCTCTCAATTAAACCACGAGTTCGCACACTATGCTTAATGCCGTTTGAGTGCATTGTCCTGAAATGCAGCTTGGTGAGCATCCCACACAAACGAAGTCACCACAGGCGGGTTTCACATGCCACCAACTCCACATTCAGAAACCACTTCAGCGCCAAAGCCGTTTTCAGCTAGCCATAAATACAAAGGCGCTAGAAGCAAATGTTGCTGTAACAGCTAATTCCATCAAGCAACACGGCATGTTGCTGAATTGCATATTGAAGAAGAATCAGCCGAGTGGTTCTTGTGGCAGCACAACTCCATTTGGCTCACTGACTTCACACACCATCAGGCTACAGGCAGCTCTCAATTAAACTACGAGTTCACAAAGTATGCTTAATGCCGTTTGAGTGCATTGTCCTGAAATGCAGCTTGGTGAGCATTCCACACAAACGAAGGCTCCACAGGCGGGTTTCACATGCCACCAACTCCACATTCAGAAACCACTTCAGCGCCAAAGCCGTTTTCAGCTCGCCCTAAATACAAAGGCTGTAGACACAAATGTTGCTGTAAGAGCTAATTCCATCAAGCAACACTGCATGTTGCTGAATTGCATATTGAAGAAGAATCTGCTGAGTGGTTCTTGTGGCAGCACAACTCCATTTGGCTCACTGACTTCACACACCATCAGGCTGACAGGTAGCTCTCAAGCAAACTACGAGCTCACACACTATGCTTAATGCCGTTTGAGTGCATTGTCCTGAAATGCAGCTTGGTGAGCATCCCACACAAACGAAGGCTCCACAGCCGGGTTTCACATGCCACCAACTCCACATTCAGAAACCACTTCAGCGCCAAAGCCATTTTCAGATAGCCCTAAATACAAAGGCTCTAGACGCATATGTTGCTGTAAGAGCTAATTCCATCAAGCAACACTGCATGTTGCTGAATTGCATATTGAAGAAGAATCAGCCGAGTGGTTCTTGTGGCAGCACAACTCCATTTGGCTCACTGACTTCACACACCATCAGGCTACAGGCAGCTCTCAATTAAACTACGAGTTCACACACTATGCTTAATGCCATTTGAGTGCATTGTCCTGAAATGCAGCTTGGTGAGCATCCCACACAAACGAAGGCTCCACAGCCGGGTTTCACATACCACCAACTCCACATTCAGGAACCACTTCAGCGCCAAAGCCGTTTTCAGCTAGCCCTAAATACAAAGGCTCTAGACGCAAATGTTGCTGTAACAGCTAATTCCATCAAGCAACACTGCATGTTGCTGAATTGCTTATTGAAGGAGAATCAGCCGAGTGGTTCTTGTGGCAGCACAACTCCACTTGGCTCACTGACTTCACACACCATCAGGCTGACAGGCAGCTCTCAAGCAAACTATGAGTTCACACACTGTGCTTAATGCCATTTGAATGCATTGTCCTGAAATGCAGCTTGGTGAGCATCCCACACAAATGAAGGCTCCACAGGCGGGTTTCACATGCCGCCAACTCCACATTCAGAAACCACTTCAGCGCCAAAGCCGTTTTCAGCTAGCCATAAATACAAAGGCTCTGGACACAAATGTTGCTGTAAGAGCTAATTCCATCAAGCAACATTGCATGTTTCTGAATTGCATATTGAAGAAGAATCAGCCGAGTGGTTCTTGTGGCAGCACAACTCCATTTGGCTCACTGACTTCACACACCATCAGGCTGACAGGCAGCTCTCAAGCAAACCACGAGTTCCTACACTATGCTTAATGCCGTTTGAGTGCATTGTCCTGAAATGCAGCTTGGTGAGCATCCCACACAAACGAAGGCTCCACAGCCGGGTTTCACATGCCACCAACTCCACATTCAGAAACCACTTCAGCGCCAAAGCCGTTTTCACCTAGCCCTAAATACAAAGGCACTAGACGCAAATGTTGCTGTAAGAGCTAATTCCATCAAGCAGCACTGCCTGTTGCTGAATTGCATAATGAAGAAGAATCAGCCGAGTGGTTCTTGTGGCAGCACAACTCCATTTGGCTCACTGACTTCACACACCATCAGGCTGACAGGCAGCTCTCAAGCAAACCACGAGTTCCTACACTATGCTTAATGTCGTTTGAGTGCATTGTCCTGAAATGCAGCTTGGTGAGCATCTCACACAAACGAAGGCTCCACAGGCGGGTTTCACATGCCACCAACTCCACATTCAGAAACCACTTCAGTGCCAAAGCCGTTTTCAGCTAGCCCTAAATACAAAGGCGCTAGACGCAAATGTTGCTGTAAGAGCTAATTCCATCAAGCAGCACTGCATGTTGCTGAATTGCATATTGAAGAAGAATCAGCCGAGTGGTTCTTGTGGCAGCACAACTCCATTTGGCTCACTGACTTCACACACCATCAGGCTGACTGCAGCTCTCAAGCAAACTCAGATTTCGCAATGTATGCTTAACGCCGTTTGAGTGCATTTTCCTGAAATGCAGCTTGGTGAGCATTCCACACAAACGAAGGCTCCACAGGCGGGTTTCACATGCCACCAACTCCAAATTCAGAAACCACTTCAGCGCCAAAGCCGTTTTCAGCTAGCCATAAAACAAAGGCGCTAGACGCAAATGTTGCTGTAAGAGCTAATTCCATCAAGCAGCACTGCATGTTGCTGAATTGCATAATGAAGAAGAATCAGCCGAGTGGTTCTTGTGGCAGCACAACTCCATTTGGCTCACTGACTTCACACACCATCAGGCTGACAGGCAGCTCTCAAGCAAACTCAGATTTCGCAAAGTATGCTTAATGCCGTTTGAGTCCATTGTCCTGAAATGCAGCTTGGTGAGCATCCCACACAAACGAAGGCTCCACAGGCGGGTTTCACATGCCACCAACTCCACATTCAGAAACCACTTCAGCGCCAAAGCCGTTTTCAGATAGCCATAAATACAAAGGCGCTAGACGCAAACGTTGCTGTAAGAGCTAATTCCATCAAGCAGCACTGCATGTTGCTGAATTGCATATTGAAGAAGAATCAGCCGAATGGTTCTTGTGGCAGCACAACTCCATTTGGCTCACTGACTTCACACACCATTAGGCTGACAGGCAGCTCTCAAGCAAACTACGAGTTCGCACACTATGCTTAATGCCGTTTGAGTGCATTGTCCTGAAATGCAGCTTGGTGAGCATCCCACACAAACGAAGGCTCCACAGGCAGGTTTCACATGCCACCAACTCCACATTCAGAAACCACTTCAGCGCCAAAGCTCTTTTCAGCTAGCAATAAATACAAAGGCTCTGGACACAAATGTTGCTGTAAGAGCTAATTCCATCAAGCAACACGGCATGTTGCTGAATTGCATATTGAAGAAGAATCAGCCGAGTGGTTCTTGTGGCAGCACAACTCCATTTGGCTCACTGGCTTCACACACCATCAGGCTGACAGGCAGCTCTCAAGCAAACTACGAGTTCACACACTATGCTTAATGCCATTTGAATGCATTGTCCTGAAATGCAGCTTGGTGAGCATCCCACACAAATGAAGGCTCCACAGGCGGGTTTCACATGCCACCAACTCCACATTCAGAAACCACTTCAGCGCCAAAGCCGTTTTCAGCTAGCCATAAATACAAAGGCTCTGGACACAAATGTTGCTGTAAGAGCTAATTCCATCAAGCAACATTGCATGTTTCTGAATTGCATATTGAAGAAGAATCAGCCGAGTGGTTCTTGTGGCAGCACAACTCCATTTAGCTCACTGACTTCACACACCATCAGGCTGACAGGCAGCTCTCAAGCAAACCACGAGTTCCTACACTATGCTTAATGCCGTTTGAGTGCATTGTCCTGAAATGCAGCTTGGTGAGCATCCCACACAAACGAAGGCTCCACAGCCGGGTTTCACATGCCACAAACTCAACATTCAGAAACCACTTCAGCGCCAAAACCGTTTTCAGCTAGCCATAAATACAAAGGCACTAGACGCAAATGTTGCTGTAACAGCTAATTCCATCAAGCAGCACTGCCTGTTGCTGAATTGCATAATGAAGAAGAATCAGCCGAGTGGTTCTTGTGGCAGCACAACTCCATTTGGCTCACTAACTTCACACACCATCAGGCTGACAGGCAGCTCTCAAGCAAACTCAGATTTCGCACACTATGCTTAATGTCGTTTGAGTGCATTGTCCTGAAATGCAGCTTGGTGAGCATCTCACACAAACGAAGGCTCCACAGGCGGGTTTCAAATGCCACCAACTCCACATTCAGAAACCACTTCAGTGCCAAAGCCGTTTTCAGCTAGCCCTAAATACAAAGGCGCTAGACGCAAATGTTGCTGTAAGAGCTAATTCCATCAAGCAGCACTGCATGTTGCTGAATTGCATATTGAAGAAGAATCAGCTGAGTGGTTCTTGTGGCAGCACAACTCCATTTGGCTCACTGACTTCACACACCATCAGGCTGACTGCAGCTCTCAAGCAAACTCAGATTTCGCAATGTATGCTTAACACCGTTTGAGTGCATTGTCCTGAAATGCAGCTTGGTGAGCATTCCACACAAACGAAGGCTCCACAGGCGGGTTTCACATGCCACCAACTCCAAATTCAGAAACCACTTCAGCGCCAAAGCCGTTTTCAGCTAGCCCTAAATACAAAGGCGCTAGACGCAAATGTTGCTGTAAGAGCTAATTCCATCAAGCAGCACTGCATGTTGATGAATTGCATAATGAAGAAGAATCAGCCGAGTGGTTCTTGTGGCAGCACAACTCCATTTGGCTCACTGACTTCACACACCATCAGGCTGACAGGCAGCTCTCAAGCAAACTCAGATTTCGCAAAGTATGCTTAATGCCGTTTGAGTGCATTGTCCTGAAATGCAGCTTGGTGAGCATCCCACACAAACGAAGGCTCCACAGGCGGGTTTCACATGCCACCAACTCCACATTCAGAAACCACTTCAGCGCCAAAGCCGTTTTCAGCTAGCCATAAATACAAAGGCGCTAGACGCAAATGTTGCTGTAAGAGCTAATTCCATCAAGCAGCACTGCATGTTGCTGAATTGCATATTGAAGAAGAATCAGCCGAATGGTTCTTGTGGCAGCACAACTCCATTTGGCTCACTGACTTCACACACCATCAGGCTGACAGGCAGCTCTCAAGCAAACCACGAGTTCGCACACTATGCTTAATGCCGTTTGAGTGCATTGTCCTGAAATGCAGCTTGGTGAGCATCCCACACAAACGAAGGCTCCACAGGCAGGTTTCACATGCCACCAACTCCACATTCAGAAACCACTTCAGCGCCAAAGCTGTTTTCAGCTAGCCATAAATACAAAGGCTCTGGACAGAAGTGTTGCTGTAAGAGCTAATTCCATCAAGCAACATTGCATGTTTCTGAATTGCATATTGAAGAAGAATCAGCCGAGTGGTTCTTGTGGCAGCACAACTCCATTTGGCTCACTGGCTTCACACACCATCAGGCTGACGGCAGCTCTCAAGCAAACTACGAGTTCACACTCTATGCTTAATGCCGTTTGAGTGCATTGTCCTGAAATGCAGCTTGGTGAGCATCCCACACAAACGAAGGCTCCACAGCCGGGTTTCACATGCAACCAACTCCACATTCAGAAACCACTTCAGCGCCAAAGCCGTTTTCAGCTAGCCCTAAATACAAAGGCGCTAGACGCAAATGTTGCTGTAAGGGCTAATTCCATCAAGCAGCACTGCATGTTGCTGAATTGCATAATGAAGAAGAATCAGCCGAGTGGTTCTTGTGGCAGCACAACTCCATTTGGCTCACTGACTTCACACACCATCAGGCTGACAGGCAGCTCTCAAGCAAACTCAGATTTCGCAAAGTATGCTTAATGCCGTTTGAGTGCATTGTCCTGAAATGCAGCTTGGTGAGCATCCCACACAAACGAAGTCACCACAGGCGGGTTTCACATGCCACCAACTCCACATTCAGAAACCACTTCAGCGCCAAAGCCGTTTTCAGCTAGCCCTAAATACAAAGGCTGTAGATGCAAATGTTGCTGTAAGAGCTAATTCCATCAAGCAACACTGCATGTTGCTGAACTGCATATTGAAGAAGAATCAGCCGAGTGGTTCTTGTGGCAGCACAACTCCATTTGGCTCACTGGCTTCACACACCATTAGGCTGACGGCAGCTCTCAAGCAAAGTCAGATTTCGCAAAGTATGCTTAATGCCGTTTGAGTGCATTGTCCTGAAATGCAGCTTGGTGAGCATCCCACACAAACGAAGGCTCCACAGCCGGGTTTCACATGCCACCAACTCCACATTCAGAAACCACTTCAGCGCCAAAGCCGTTTTCAGCTAGCCCTAAATACAAAGGCTGTAGATGCAAATGTTGCTGTAAGAGCTAATTCCATCAAGCAGCACTGCATGTTGCTGAATTGCATATTGAAGAAGAATCAGCCAAGTGGTTCTTGTGGTAGCACAACTCCATTTGGCTCACTGACTTCACACACCATCAGGCTGACAGCAGCTCTCAAGCAAACTCAGATTTCGCAAAGTATGCTTAATGCTGTTTGAGTGCATTGTCCTGAAATGCAGCTTGGTGAGCATCCCACACAAACGAAGGCTCCACAGCCGGGTTTCACATGCCACCAACTACACATTCAGAAACCACTTCAGCGCCAAAGCCATTTTCAGCTAGCCCTAAATACAAAGGACCTAGACGCAAATGTTGCTGTAAGAGCTAATTCCATCAAGCAACAATGCATGTTGCTGAACTGCATATTGAAGAAGAATCAGCCGAGTGGTTCTTGTGGCAGCACAGCTCCATTTGGCTCACTGACTTCACACACCATCAGGCTGACAGGCAGCTCTCAAGCAAACTCAGATTTCGCACACTATGCTTTATGCCGTTTGAGTGCATTGTCCTGAAATGCAGCTTGGTGAGCATCCCACACAAACGAAGGCTCCACAGGCAGGTTTCACATGACACCAACTCCACATTCAGAAACCACTTCAGCGCCAAAGCCATTTTCAGCTAGCCCTAAATACAAAAGTCCTAGAGCAAATGTTGCTGTAAGAGCTAATTCCATCAAGCAACACTGCATGTTGCTGAATTGCATATTGAAGAAGAATCAGCCGAGTGGTTCTTGTGGCAGCACAACTCCATTTGGCTCACTGACTTCACACACCATTAGGCTGACAGCAGCTCTCAAGCAAACTACGAGTTCACAATGTAGGCTTAATGCCGTTTGAGTGCATTGTCCTGAAATGCAGCTTGGTGAGCATCCCACACAAACGAAGGCTCCACAGGCGGGTTTCACATGCCACCAACTCCACATTCAGAAACCACTTCAGCGCCAAAGACGTTTTCAGATAGCCCTAAATACAAAGGCTGTAGACGCATATGTTGCTGTAAGAGCTAATTCCATCAAGCAACACTGCATGTTGCTGAATTGCATATTGAAGAAGAATCAGCCGAGTGGTTCTTGTGGCAGCACAACTCCATTTGGCTCACTGACTTCACACACCATCAGGCTACAGGCAGCTCTCAATTAAACTACGAGTTCACACACTATGCTTAATGCCGTTTGAGTGCATTGTCCTGAAATGCATCTTGGTGAGCATCCCACACAAACAAAGGCTCCACAGCCGGGTTTCACATACCACCAACTCCACATTCAGGAACCACTTCAGCGCCAAAGCCGTTTTCAGCTAGCCCTAAATACAAAGGCTGTAGATGCAAATGTTGCTGTAAGAGCTAATTCCATCAAGCAACACTTCATGTTGCTGAACTGCATATTGAAGAAGAATCAGCCGAGTGGTTCTTGTGGCAGCACAACTCCATTTGGCTCACTGACTTCACACACCATTAGGCTGACGGCAGCTCTCAAGCAAACTCAGATTTCGCAAAGTATGCTAAATGCCGTTTGAGTGTATTGTCCTGAAATGCAGCTTGGTGAGCATCCCACACAAACGAAGGCTCCACAGGCGGGTTTCACATGCCACCAACTCCACATTCAGAAACCACTTCAGCGCCAAAGCCGTTTTCAGCTAGCCATAAATACGAAGGCGCTAGACGCAAATGTTGCTCTAAGAGCTAATTCCATCAAGCAGCACTGCATGTTGCTGAATTGCATATTGAAGAAGAATCAGCTGAGTGGTTCTTGTGGCAGCACAACTCCATTTGGCTCACTGACTTCACACACCATCAGGCTGACAGCAGCTCTCAAGCAAACTCAGATTTCGCAAAGTATGCTTAATGCTGTTTGAGTGCATTGTCCTGAAATGCAGCTTGGTGAGCATCCCACACAAACGAAGGCTCCACAGGCGGGTTTCACATGCCACCAACTCCACATTCAGAAACCACTTCAGCGCCAAAGCCGTTTTCAGCTAGCCCTAAATACAAAGGCACTAGACGCAAATGTTGCTGTAACAGCTAATTCCATCAAGCAACACGGCATGTTGCTGAATTGCATAATGAAGAAGAATCAGCCGAGTGGTTCTGGTGGCAGCACAGCTCCATTTGGCTCACTGACTTCACACACCATCAGGCTGACAGGCAGCTCTCAAGCAAACTCAGATTTCACACACTATGCTTAATGTCGTTTGAGTGCATTGTCCTGAAATGCAGCTTGGTGAGCATCCCACACAAACGAAGGCTCCACAGCAGGGTTTCACATGCCACCAACTCCACATTCAGAAACCACTTCAGCGCCAAAGCCGTTTTCAGCTAGCCCTAAATACAAAGGCGCTAGACGCAAATGTTGCTGTAAGAGCTAATTCCATCAAGCAGCACTGCATGTTGCTGAATTGCATATTGAAGAAGAATCAGCCGAGTGGTTCTTGTGGCAGCACATCTCCATTTGGCTCACTGACTTCACACACCATCAGGCTGACAGCAGCTCTCAAGCAAACTACGAGTTCACAATGTAGGCTTAATGCCGTTTGAATGCATTGTCCTGAAATGCAGCTTGGTGAGCATCCCGCACAAATGAAGGCTCCACAGGCGGGTTTCACATGCCACCAACTCCACATTCAGAAACCACTTCAGCGCCAAAGCCGTTTTCAGCTAGCCATAAATACAAAGGCTCTAGACGCAAATGTTGCTGTAAGAGCTAATTCCATCAAGCAGCACTGCATGTTGCTGAATTGCATATTGAAGAAGAATCAGCCGAATGGTTCTTGTGGCAGCACATCTCCATTTGGCTCACTGTCTTCACACACCATCAGGCTGACAGGCAGCTCTCAAGCAAACTCAGATTTCGCAAAGTATGCTTAATGCTGTTTGAGTGCATTGTCCTGAAATGCAGCTTGGTGAGCATCCCACACAAACGAAGTCACCACAGGCGGGTTTCACATGCCACCAACTCCACATTCAGAAACCACTTCAGCGCCAAAGCCGTTTTCAGCTAGCCCTAAATACAAAGGCTGTAGATGCAAATGTTGCTGTAAGAGCTAATTCCATCAAGCAACACTGCATGTTGCTGAACTGCATATTGAAGAAGAATCAGCCGAGTGGTTCTTGTGGCAGCACAACTCCATTTGGCTCACTGGCTTCACACACCATTAGGCTGACGGCAGCTCTCAAGCAAAGTCAGATTTCGCAAAGTATGCTTAATGCCGTTTGAGTGCATTGTCCTGAAATGCAGCTTGGTGAGCATCCCACACAAACGAAGGCTCCACAGCCGGGTTTCACATGCCACCAACTCCACATTCAGAAACCACTTCAGCGCCAAAGCCGTTTTCAGCTAGCCCTAAATACAAAGGCTGTAGATGCAAATGTTGCTGTAAGAGCTAATTCCATCAAGCAGCACTGCATGTTGCTGAATTGCATATTGAAGAAGAATCAGCCAAGTGGTTCTTGTGGTAGCACAACTCCATTTGGCTCACTGACTTCACACACCATCAGGCTGACAGCAGCTCTCAAGCAAACTCAGATTTCGCAAAGTATGCTTAATGCTGTTTGAGTGCATTGTCCTGAAATGCAGCTTGGTGAGCATCCCACACAAACGAAGGCTCCACAGCCGGGTTTCACATGCCACCAACTACACATTCAGAAACCACTTCAGCGCCAAAGCCATTTTCAGCTAGCCCTAAATACAAAGGACCTAGACGCAAATGTTGCTGTAAGAGCTAATTCCATCAAGCAACAATGCATGTTGCTGAATTGCATATTGAAGAAGAATCAGCCGAGTGGTTCTTGTGGCAGCACAACTCCATTTGGCTCACTGACTTCACACACCATTAGGCTGACAGCAGCTCTCAAGCAAACTACGAGTTCACAATGTAGGCTTAATGCCGTTTGAGTGCATTGTCCTGAAATGCAGCTTGGTGAGCATCCCACACAAACGAAGGCTCCACAGGCGGGTTTCACATGCCACCAACTCCACATTCAGAAACCACTTCAGCGCCAAAGACGTTTTCAGATAGCCCTAAATACAAAGGCTGTAGACGCATATGTTGCTGTAAGAGCTAATTCCATCAAGCAACACTGCATGTTGCTGAATTGCATATTGAAGAAGAATCAGCCGAGTGGTTCTTGTGGCAGCACAACTCCATTTGGCTCACTGACTTCACACACCATCAGGCTACAGGCAGCTCTCAATTAAACTACGAGTTCACACACTATGCTTAATGCCGTTTGAGTGCATTGTCCTGAAATGCATCTTGGTGAGCATCCCACACAAACAAAGGCTCCACAGCAGGGTTTCACATACCACCAACTCCACATTCAGGAACCACTTCAGCGCCAAAGCCGTTTTCAGCTCGCCATAAATACAAAGGCTCTAGACGCAAATGTTGCTGTAACAGCTAATTCCATCAAGCAACACTGCATGTTGCTGAATTGCTTATTGAAGGAGAATCAGCCGAGTGGTTCTTGTGGCAGCACAACTCCACTTGGCTCACTGACTTCACACACCATCAGGCTACAGGCAGCTCTCAAGCAAACTACGAGTTCACACACTATGCTTAATGCCATTTGAATGCATTGTCCTGAAATGCAGCTTGGTGAGCATCCCACACAAATGAAGGCTCCACAGGCGGGTTTCACATGCCACCAACTCCACATTCAGAAACCACTTCAGCGCCAAAGCCGTTTTCAGCTAGCCCTAAATACAAAGGCTGTAGATGCAAATGTTGCTGTAAGAGCTAATTCCATCAAGCAACACTTCATGTTGCTGAACTGCATATTGAAGAAGAATCAGCCGAGTGGTTCTTGTGGCAGCACAACTCCATTTGGCTCACTGACTTCACACACCATTAGGCTGACGGCAGCTCTCAAGCAAACTCAGATTTCGCAAAGTATGCTAAATGCTGTTTGAGTGTATTGTCCTGAAATGCAGCTTGGTGAGCATCCCACACAAACGAAGGCTCCACAGGCGGGTTTCACATGCCACCAACTCCACATTCAGAAACCACTTCAGCGCCAAAGCCGTTTTCAGCTAGCCATAAATACGAAGGCGCTAGACGCAAATGTTGCTCTAAGAGCTAATTCCATCAAGCAGCACTGCATGTTGCTGAATTGCATATTGAAGAAGAATCAGCTGAGTGGTTCTTGTGGCAGCACAACTCCATTTGGCTCACTGACTTCACACACCATCAGGCTGACAGCAGCTCTCAAGCAAACTCAGATTTCGCAAAGTATGCTTAATGCTGTTTGAGTGCATTGTCCTGAAATGCAGCTTGGTGAGCATCCCACACAAACGAAGGCTCCACAGCCGGGTTTCACATGCCACCAACTCCACATTCAGAAACCACTTCAGCGCCAAAGCCGTTTTCAGCTAGCCCTAAATACAAAGGCACTAGACGCAAATGTTGCTGTAACAGCTAATTCCATCAAGCAACACGGCATGTTGCTGAATTGCATAATGAAGAAGAATCAGCCGAGTGGTTCTGGTGGCAGCACAGCTCCATTTGGCTCACTGACTTCACACACCATCAGGCTGACAGGCAGCTCTCAAGCAAACTCAGATTTCGCACACTATGCTTAATGTCGTTTGAGTGCATTGTCCTGAAATGCAGCTTGGTGAGCATCCCACACAAACGAAGGCTCCACAGCCGGGTTTCACATGCCACCAACTCCACATTCAGAAACCACTTCAGCGCCAAAGCCGTTTTCAGCTAGCCCTAAATACAAAGGCGCTAGACGCAAATGTTGCTCTAAGAGCGAATTCCATCAAGCAGCACTGCATGTTGCTGAATTGCATATTGAAGAAGAATCAGCCGAGTGGTTCTTGTGGCAGCACATCTCCATTTGGCTCACTGTTTCACACACCATCAGGGTGACAGGCAGCTCTCAAGCAAACTCAGATTTCGCACACTATGCTTAATGCTGTTTGAGTGCATTGTCCTGAAATGCAGCTTGGTGAGCATCCCACACAAACGAAGGCTCCACAGGCGGGTTTCACATGCCACCAACTCCACATTCAGAAACCACTTCAGCGCCAAAGCCGTTTTCAGCTAGCTATAAATACGAAGGCGCTAGACGCAAATGTTGCTGTAAGGGCTAATTCCATCAAGCAGCACTGCATGTTGCTGAATTGCATATTGAAGAAGAATCAGCCGAGTGGTTCTTGTGGCAGCACAACTCCATTTGGCTCACTGACTTCACACACCATCAGGCTGACAGGCAGCTCTCAAGCAAACCACGAGTTCCTACACTATGCTTAATGCCGTTTGAGTGCATTGTCCTGAAATGCAGCTTGGTGAGCATCCCACACAAACGAAGGCTCCACAGCCGGGTTTCACATGCCACCAACTCAACATTCAGAAACCACTTCAGCGCCAAAGCCGTTTTCAGCTAGCCCTAAATACAAAGGCACTAGACGCAAATGTTGCTGTAACAGCTAATTCCATCAAGCAGCACTGCCTGTTGCTGAATTGCATAATGAAGAAGAATCAGCCGAGTGGTTCTTGTGGCAGCACAACTCCATTTGGCTCACTGGCTTCACACACCATCAGGCTGACGGCAGCTCTCAAGCAAACTACGAGTTCAAACACTATGCTTAATGCCGTTTGAGTGCATTGTCCTGAAATGCAGCTTGGTGAGCATCCCACACAAACGAAGGCTCCACAGGCCGGTTTCACATGCCACCAACTCCACATTCAGAAACCACTTCAGCGCCAAAGCCATTTTCAGCTAGCCCTAAATACAAAGGCGCTAGACGCAAATGTTGCTGTAAGAGCTAATTCCATCAAGCAGCACTGCATGTTGCTGAATTGCATATTGAAGAAGAATCAGCCGAGTGGTTCTTGTGGCAGCACAACTCCATTTGGCTCACTGACTTCACACACCATCAGGCTGACAGCAGCTCTCAAGCAAACTACGAGTTCACAATGTAGGCTTAATGCCGTTTGTGTGCATTGTCCTGAAATGCATCTAGGTGAGCATCCCACACAAACGAAGGCTCCACAGGCGGGTTTCACATGCCACCAACTCCACATTCAGAAACCACTTCAGCACCAAAGCCGTTTTCAGCTAGCCCTAAATACAAAGGCCCTAGACGCAAATGTTGCTGTTAACGCTAATTCCATCAAGCAACACTGCATGTTGCTGAATTGCATATTGAAGAAGAATCAGCCGAGTGGTTCTTGTGGCAGCACAACTCCATTTGGCTCACTGACTTCACACACCATTAGGCTGACAGCAGCTCTCAAGCAAACTACGAGCTCACACACTATGCTTAATGCCGTTTGAGTGCATTGTCCTGAAATGCAGCTTGGTGAGCATCCCACACAAACGAAGTCACCACAGGCGGGTTTCACATGCCACCAACTCAACATTCAGAAACCACTTCAGCGCCAAGGACGTTTTCAGCTAGCCCTAAATACAAAGGCTGTAGACGTATATGTTGCTGTAAGAGCTAATTCCATCAAGCAACACTGCATGTTGCTTAATTGCATATTGAAGAAGAATCAGCCGAGTGGTTCTTGTGGCAGCACAACTCCATTTGGCTCACTGACTTCACACACCATCAGGCTACAGGCAGCTCTCAATTAAACTACGAGTTCACACACTATGCTTAATGCCGTTTGAGTGCATTGTCCTGAAATGCAGCTTGGTGAGCATCCCACACAAACAAAGGCTCCACAGCCGGGTTTCACACACCACCAACTCCACATTCAGGAACCACTTCAGCACCAAAGCCGTTTTCAGCTCGCCATAAATACAAAGGCTCTAGACGCAAATGTTGCTGTAAGAGCTAATTCCATCAAGCAGCACTGCATGTTGCTGAATTGCTTATTGAAGGAGAATGAGCCGAGTGGTTCTTGTTGCAGCACAACTCCATTTGGCTCACTGACTTCACACACCATCAGGCTGACGGCAGCTCTCAAGCAAACTACGAGTTCACACACTACGCTTAATACCATTTGAATGCATTGTCCTGAAATGCAGCTTGGTGAGCATCCCGCACAAATGAAGGCTCCACAGGCGGGTTTCACATGCCACCAACTCCACATTCAGAAACCACTTCAGCGCCAAAACCGTTTTCAGCTAGCCATAAATACAAAGGCTCTAGACGCAAATGTTGCTCTAAGAGCTAATTCCATCAAGCAACACTGCATGTTGCTGAATTGCATATTGAAGAATAATCAGCCGAGTGGTTCTTGTGGCAGCACATCTCCATTTGGCTCACTGTCTTCACACACCATCAGG
Organism: Ochotona princeps; assembly: GCF_030435755.1. Classification (NCBI taxonomy): domain Eukaryota; kingdom Metazoa; phylum Chordata; class Mammalia; order Lagomorpha; family Ochotonidae; genus Ochotona; species Ochotona princeps. Next base: position 1,328,821 of record NC_080834.1, on the reverse strand, counting down.
CTGACAGGCAGCTCTCAAGCAAACTCAGATTTCGCAAAGTATGCTTAATGCCGTTTGAGTGCATTGTCCTGAAATGCAGCTTGGTGAGCATCCCACACAAACGAAGTCACCGCAGGCGGGTTTCACATGCCACCAACTCCACATTCAGAAACCACTTCAGCGCCAAAGCCGTTTTCAGCTAGCCCTACATACAAAGGCTGTAGATGCAAATGTTGCTGTAAGAGCTAATTCCATCAAGCAACACTGCATGTTGCTGAACTGCATATTGAAGAAGAATCAGCCGAGTGGTTCTTGTGGCAGCACAACTCCATTTGGCTCACTGGCTTCACACACCATTAGGCTGACGGCAGCTCTCAAGCAAACTCAGATTTCGCAAAGTATGCTTAATGCCGTTTGAGTGCATTGTCCTGAAATGCAGCTTGGTGAGCATCCCACACAAACGAAGGCTCCACAGCCGGGTTTCACATGCCACCAACTCCACATTCAGAAACCACTTCAGCGCCAAAGCCGTTTTCAGCTAGCCATAAATACAAAGGCTCTAGATGCAAATGTTGCTGTAAGAGCTAATTCCAGCAAGCAGCACTGCATGTTGCTGAATTGCATATTGAAGAAGAATCAGCCGAGTGGTTCTTGTGGCAGCACAACTCCATTTGGCTCACTGACTTCACACACCATCAGGCTGACAGCAGCTCTCAAGCAAACTCAGATTTCGCAAAGTATGCTTAATGCCGTTTGAGTGCATTGTCCTGAAATGCAGCTTGGTGAGCATCCCACACAAACGAAGGCTCCACAGCCGGGTTTCACATGCCACCAACTACACATTCAGAAACCACTTCAGCGCCAAAGCCATTTTCAGCTAGCCCTAAATACAAAGGACCTAGACGCAAATGTTACTGTAAGAGCTAATTCCATCAAGCAACACTGCATGTTGCTGAACTGCATATTGAAGAAGAATCAGCCGAGTGGTTCTTGTGGCAGCACAACTCCATTTGGCTCACTGACTTCACACACCATCAGGCTGACAGGCAGCTCTCAAGCAAACTCAGATTTCGCAAAGTATGCTTAATGCCGTTTGAGTGCATTGTCCTGAAATGCAGCTTGGTGAGCATTCCACACAAACGAAGGCTCCACAGGCGGGTTTCACATGCCACCAACTCCACATTCAGAAACCACTTCAGCAACAAAGCCGTTTTCAGCTCGCCCTAAATACAAAGGCTGTAGACACAAATGTTGCTGTAAGAGCTAATTCCATCAAGCAACACTGCATGTTGCTGAATTGCATATTGAAGAAGAATCAGCCGAGTGGTTCTTGTGGCAGCACAACTCCATTTGGCTCACTGACTTCACACACCATTAGGCTGACAGGCAGCTCTCAAGCAAACTATGAGCTCACACACTATGCTTAATGCCGTTTGAGTGCATTGTCCTGAAATGCAGCTTGGTGAGCATCCCACACAAACGAAGGCTCCACAGGCGGGTTTCACATGCCACCAACTCCACATTCAGAAACCACTTCAGCGCCAAAGACGTTTTCAGATAGCCCTAAATACAAAGGCGCTAGACGCATATGTTGCTGTAAGAGCTAATTCCATCAAGCAACACTGCATGTTGCTGAATTGCATATTGAAGAAGAATCAGCCGAGTGGTTCTTGTGGCAGCACAACTCCATTTGGCTCACTGACTTCACACACCATCAGGCTACAGGCAGCTCTCAATTAAACTACGAGTTCACACAGTATGCTTAATGCCGTTTGAGTGCATTGTCCTGAAATGCAGCTTGGTGAGCATCCCACACAAACAAAGGCTCCACAGCCGGGTTTCACATACCACCAACTCCACATTCAGGAACCACTTCAGCGCCAAAGCCGTTTTCAGCTCGCCATAAATACAAAGGCTCTAGACGCAAATGTTGCTGTAACAGCTAATTCCATCAAGCAACACTGCATGTTGCTGAACTGCATATTGAAGAAGAATCAGCCGAGTGGTTCTTGTGGCAGCACAACTCCACTTGGTTCACTGACTTCACACACCATCAGGCTGACAGGCAGCTCTCAACCAAACTCAGATTTCGCAAAGTATGCTTAATGCCGTTTGAGTGCATTGTCCTGAAATGCAGCTTGGTGAGCATCCCACACAAATGAAGGCTCCACAGGCGGGTTTCACATGCCACCAACTCCACATTCAGAAACCACTTCAGCGCCAAAGCTGGTTTCAGCTAGCCATAAATACAAAGGCTCTGGACACAAATGTTGCTGTAAGAGCTAATTCCATCAAGCAACATTGCATGTTTCTGAATTGCATATTGAAGAAGAATCAGCCGAGTGGTTCTTGTGGCAGCACAACTCCATTTGGCTCACTGGCTTCACACACCATCAGGCTGACGGCAGCTCTCAAGCAAACTACGAGTTCACACACTATGCTTAATGCCGTTTGAGTGCATTGTCCTGAAATGCAGCTTGGTGAGCATCCCACACAAACGAAGGCTCCACAGGCCGGTTTCACATGCCACCAACTCCACATTCAGAAACCACTTCAGCGCCAAAGCCATTTTCAGCTAGCCCTAAATACAAAGGCGCTAGACGCAAATGTTGCTGTAAGAGCTAATTCCATCAAGCAGCACTGCATGTTGCTGAATTGCATATTGAAGAAGAATCAGCCGAGTGGTTCTTGTGGCAGCACAACTCCATTTGGCTCACTGACTTCACACACCATCAGGCTGACAGCAGCTCTCAAGCAAACTACGAGTTCACAATGTAGGCTTAATGCCGTTTGAGTGCATTGTCCTGAAATGCATCTAGGTGAGCATCCCACACAAACGAAGGCTCCACAGGCGGGTTTCACATGCCACCAACTCCACATTCAGAAACCACTTCAGCACCAAAGCCGTTTTCAGCTAGCCCTAAATACAAAGGCCCTAGACGCAAATGTTGCTGTTAACGCTAATTCCATCAAGCAACACTGCATGTTGCTGAATTGCATATTGAAGAAGAATCAGCCGAGTGGTTCTTGTGGCAGCACAACTCCATTTGGCTCACTGACTTCACACACCATCAGGCTACAGGCAGCTCTCAATTAAACTACGAGTTCACACACTATGCTTAATGCCGTTTGAGTGCATTGTCCTGAAATGCAGCTTGGTGAGCATCCCACACAAACAAAGGCTCCACAGCCGGGTTTCACATACCACCAACTCCACATTCAGGAACCACTTCAGCACCAAAGCCGTTTTCAGCTCGCCATAAATACAAAGGCTCTAGACGCAAATGTTGCTGTAAGAGCTAATTCCATCAAGCAGCACTGCATGTTGCTGAATTGCTTATTGAAGGAGAATCAGCCGAGTGGTTCTTGTGGCAGCACAACTCCATTTGGCTCACTGACTTCACACACCATCAGGCTGACAGGCAGCTCTCAAGCAAACTACGAGTTCACACACTACGCTTAATACCATTTGAATGCATTGTCCTGAAATGCAGCTTGGTGAGCATCCCGCATAAATGAAGGCTCCACAGGCGGGTTTCACATGCCACCAACTCCACATTCAGAAACCACTTCAGCGCCAAAGCCATTTTCAGCTAGCCCTAAATACAAAGGCGCTAGACGCAAATGTTGCTGTAAGAGCTAATTCCATCAAGCAGCACTGCATGTTGCTGAATTGCATATTGAAGAAGAATCAGCCGAGTGGTTTTTGTGGCAGCACAACTCCATTTGGCTCACTGACTTCACACACCATCAGGCTACAGGCAGCTCTCAATTAAACTACGAGTTCACACACTATGCTTAATGCCGTTTGAGTGCATTGTCCTGAAATGCAGCTTGGTGAGCATCCCACACAAACGAAGGCTCCACAGGCGGGTTTCACATGCCACCATCTCCACATTCAGAAACCACTTCAGCGCCAAAGCCGTTTTCAGCTAGCCATAAATACAAAGGCGCTAGACGCAATTGTTGCTGTAAGAGCTAATTCCATCAAGCAGCACTGCATGTTGCTGAATTGCATATTGAAGAAGAATCAGCTGAGTGGTTCTTTTGGCAGCACAACTCCATTTGGCTCACTGACTTCACACACCATCAGGCTGACAGGCAGCTCTCAAGCAAACTCAGATTTCGCACACTATGCTTAATGCCGTTTGAGTGCATTGTCCTGAAATGCAGCTTGGTGAGCATCCCACACAAACGAAGGCTCCACAGGCGGGTTTCACATGCCACCAACTCCACATTCAGAAACCACTTCAGCGCCAAAGCCGTTTTCAGCTAGCCCTAAATACAAAGGCTGTAGATGCAAATGTTGCTGTAAGAGCTAATTCCATCAAGCAACACTGCATGTTGCTGAACTGCATATTGAAGAAGAATCAGCCGAGTGGTTCTTGTGGCAGCACAACTCCATTTGGCTCACTGGCTTCACACACCATTAGGCTGACGGCAGCTCTCAAGCAAAGTCAGATTTCGCAAAGTATGCTTAATGCCGTTTGAGTGTATTGTCCTGAAATGCAGCTTGGTGAGCATCCCACACAAACAAAGGCTCCACAGCCGGGTTTCACACACCACCAACTCCACATTCAGGAACCACTTCAGCACCAAAGCCGTTTTCAGCTCGCCATAAATACAAAGGCTCTAGACGCAAATGTTGCTGTAAGAGCTAATTCCATCAAGCAGCACTGCATGTTGCTGAATTGCTTATTGAAGGAGAATGAGCCGAGTGGTTCTTGTTGCAGCACAACTCCATTTGGCTCACTGACTTCACACACCATCAGGCTGACGGCAGCTCTCAAGCAAACTACGAGTTCACACACTACGCTTAATACCATTTGAATGCATTGTCCTGAAATGCAGCTTGGTGAGCATCCCGCACAAATGAAGGCTCCACAGGCGGGTTTCACATGCCACCAACTCCACATTCAGAAACCACTTCAGCGCCAAAACCGTTTTCAGCTAGCCATAAATACAAAGGCTCTAGACGCAAATGTTGCTCTAAGAGCTAATTCCATCAAGCAACACTGCATGTTGCTGAATTGCATATTGAAGAATAATCAGCCGAGTGGTTCTTGTGGCAGCACATCTCCATTTGGCTCACTGTCTTCACACACCATCAGGCTGACAGGCAGCTCTCAAGCAAACTCAGATTTCGCAAAGTATGCTTAATGCCGTTTGAGTGCATTGTCCTGAAATGCAGCTTGGTGAGCATCCCACACAAACGAAGTCACCGCAGGCGGGTTTCACATGCCACCAACTCCACATTCAGAAACCACTTCAGCGCCAAAGCCGTTTTCAGCTAGCCCTACATACAAAGGCTGTAGATGCAAATGTTGCTGTAAGAGCTAATTCCATCAAGCAACACTGCATGTTGCTGAACTGCATATTGAAGAAGAATCAGCCGAGTGGTTCTTGTGGCAGCACAACTCCATTTGGCTCACTGGCTTCACACACCATTAGGCTGACGGCAGCTCTCAAGCAAACTCAGATTTCGCAAAGTATGCTTAATGCCGTTTGAGTGCATTGTCCTGAAATGCAGCTTGGTGAGCATCCCACACAAACGAAGGCTCCACAGCCGGGTTTCACATGCCACCAACTCCACATTCAGAAACCACTTCAGCGCCAAAGCCGTTTTCAGCTAGCCATAAATACAAAGGCTCTAGATGCAAATGTTGCTGTAAGAGCTAATTCCAGCAAGCAGCACTGCATGTTGCTGAATTGCATATTGAAGAAGAATCAGCCGAGTGGTTCTTGTGGCAGCACAACTCCATTTGGCTCACTGACTTCACACACCATCAGGCTGACAGCAGCTCTCAAGCAAACTCAGATTTCGCAAAGTATGCTTAATGCCGTTTGAGTGCATTGTCCTGAAATGCAGCTTGGTGAGCATCCCACACAAACGAAGGCTCCACAGCCGGGTTTCACATGCCACCAACTACACATTCAGAAACCACTTCAGCGCCAAAGCCATTTTCAGCTAGCCCTAAATACAAAGGACCTAGACGCAAATGTTACTGTAAGAGCTAATTCCATCAAGCAACACTGCATGTTGCTGAACTGCATATTGAAGAAGAATCAGCCGAGTGGTTCTTGTGGCAGCACAACTCCATTTGGCTCACTGACTTCACACACCATCAGGCTGACAGGCAGCTCTCAAGCAAACTCAGATTTCGCAAAGTATGCTTAATGCCGTTTGAGTGCATTGTCCTGAAATGCAGCTTGGTGAGCATTCCACACAAACGAAGGCTCCACAGGCGGGTTTCACATGCCACCAACTCCACATTCAGAAACCACTTCAGCAACAAAGCCGTTTTCAGCTCGCCCTAAATACAAAGGCTGTAGACACAAATGTTGCTGTAAGAGCTAATTCCATCAAGCAACACTGCATGTTGCTGAATTGCATATTGAAGAAGAATCAGCCGAGTGGTTCTTGTGGCAGCACAACTCCATTTGGCTCACTGACTTCACACACCATTAGGCTGACAGGCAGCTCTCAAGCAAACTATGAGCTCACACACTATGCTTAATGCCGTTTGTGTGCATTGTCCTGAAATGCAGCTTGGTGAGCATCCCACACAAACGAAGGCTCCACAGGCGGGTTTCACATGCCACCAACTCCACATTCAGAAACCACTTCAGCGCCAAAGACGTTTTCAGATAGCCCTAAATACAAAGGCGCTAGACGCATATGTTGCTGTAAGAGCTAATTCCATCAAGCAACACTGCATGTTGCTGAATTGCATATTGAAGAAGAATCAGCCGAGTGGTTCTTGTGGCAGCACAACTCCATTTGGCTCACTGACTTCACACACCATCAGGCTACAGGCAGCTCTCAATTAAACTACGAGTTCACACAGTATGCTTAATGCCGTTTGAGTGCATTGTCCTGAAATGCAGCTTGGTGAGCATCCCACACAAACAAAGGCTCCACAGCCGGGTTTCACATACCACCAACTCCACATTCAGGAACCACTTCAGCGCCAAAGCCGTTTTCAGCTCGCCATAAATACAAAGGCTCTAGACGCAAATGTTGCTGTAACAGCTAATTCCATCAAGCAACACTGCATGTTGCTGAATTGCTTATTGAAGGAGAATCAGCCGAGTGGTTCTTGTGGCAGCACAACTCCACTTGGTTCACTGACTTCACACACCATCAGGCTGACAGGCAGCTCTCAAGCAAACTCAGATTTCGCAAAGTATGCTTAATGCCGTTTGAGTGCATTGTCCTGAAATGCAGCTTGGTGAGCATCCCACACAAATGAAGGCTCCACAGGCGGGTTTCACATGCCACCAACTCCACATTCAGAAACCACTTCAGCGCCAAAGCTGGTTTCAGCTAGCCATAAATACAAAGGCTCTGGACACAAATGTTGCTGTAAGAGCTAATTCCATCAAGCAACATTGCATGTTTCTGAATTGCATATTGAAGAAGAATCAGCCGAGTGGTTCTTGTGGCAGCACAACTCCATTTGGCTCACTGGCTTCACACACCATCAGGCTGACGGCAGCTCTCAAGCAAACTACGAGTTCACACACTATGCTTAATGCCGTTTGAGTGCATTGTCCTGAAATGCAGCTTGGTGAGCATCCCACACAAACGAAGGCTCCACAGGCCGGTTTCACATGCCACCAACTCCACATTCAGAAACCACTTCAGCGCCAAAGCCATTTTCAGCTAGCCCTAAATACAAAGGCGCTAGACGCAAATGTTGCTGTAAGAGCTAATTCCATCAAGCAGCACTGCATGTTGCTGAATTGCATATTGAAGAAGAATCAGCCGAGTGGTTCTTGTGGCAGCACAACTCCATTTGGCTCACTGACTTCACACACCATCAGGCTGACAGCAGCTCTCAAGCAAACTACGAGTTCACAATGTAGGCTTAATGCCGTTTGAGTGCATTGTCCTGAAATGCATCTAGGTGAGCATCCCACACAAACGAAGGCTCCACAGGCGGGTTTCACATGCCACCAACTCCACATTCAGAAACCACTTCAGCACCAAAGCCGTTTTCAGCTAGCCCTAAATACAAAGGCCCTAGACGCAAATGTTGCTGTTAACGCTAATTCCATCAAGCAACACTGCATGTTGCTGAATTGCATATTGAAGAAGAATCAGCCGAGTGGTTCTTGTGGCAGCACAACTCCATTTGGCTCACTGACTTCACACACCATCAGGCTACAGGCAGCTCTCAATTAAACTACGAGTTCACACACTATGCTTAATGCCGTTTGAGTGCATTGTCCTGAAATGCAGCTTGGTGAGCATCCCACACAAACAAAGGCTCCACAGCCGGGTTTCACATACCACCAACTCCACATTCAGGAACCACTTCAGCACCAAAGCCGTTTTCAGCTCGCCATAAATACAAAGGCTCTAGACGCAAATGTTGCTGTAAGAGCTAATTCCATCAAGCAGCACTGCATGTTGCTGAATTGCTTATTGAAGGAGAATCAGCCGAGTGGTTCTTGTGGCAGCACAACTCCATTTGGCTCACTGACTTCACACACCATCAGGCTGACAGGCAGCTCTCAAGCAAACTACGAGTTCACACACTACGCTTAATACCATTTGAATGCATTGTCCTGAAATGCAGCTTGGTGAGCATCCCGCACAAATGAAGGCTCCACAGGCGGGTTTCACATGCCACCAACTCCACATTCAGAAACCACTTCAGCGCCAAAGCCATTTTCAGCTAGCCCTAAATACAAAGGCGCTAGACGCAAATGTTGCTGTAAGAGCTAATTCCATCAAGCAGCACTGCATGTTGCTGAATTGCATATTGAAGAAGAATCAGCCGAGTGGTTTTTGTGGCAGCACAACTCCATTTGGCTCACTGACTTCACACACCATCAGGCTACAGGCAGCTCTCAATTAAACTACGAGTTCACACACTATGCTTAATGCCGTTTGAGTGCATTGTCCTGAAATGCAGCTTGGTGAGCATCCCACACAAACGAAGGCTCCACAGGCGGGTTTCACATGCCACCATCTCCACATTCAGAAACCACTTCAGCGCCAAAGCCGTTTTCAGCTAGCCATAAATACAAAGGCGCTAGACGCAATTGTTGCTGTAAGAGCTAATTCCATCAAGCAGCACTGCATGTTGCTGAATTGCATATTGAAGAAGAATCAGCTGAGTGGTTCTTTTGGCAGCACAACTCCATTTGGCTCACTGACTTCACACACCATCAGGCTGACAGGCAGCTCTCAAGCAAACTCAGATTTCGCACACTATGCTTAATGCCGTTTGAGTGCATTGTCCTGAAATGCAGCTTGGTGAGCATCCCACACAAACGAAGGCTCCACAGGCGGGTTTCACATGCCACCAACTCCACATTCAGAAACCACTTCAGCGCCAAAGCCGTTTTCAGCTAGCCCTAAATACAAAGGCTGTAGATGCAAATGTTGCTGTAAGAGCTAATTCCATCAAGCAACACTGCATGTTGCTGAACTGCATATTGAAGAAGAATCAGCCGAGTGGTTCTTGTGGCAGCACAACTCCATTTGGCTCACTGGCTTCACACACCATTAGGCTGACGGCAGCTCTCAAGCAAAGTCAGATTTCGCAAAGTATGCTTAATGCCGTTTGAGTGTATTGTCCTGAAATGCAGCTTGGTGAGCATCCCACACAAACGAAGGCTCCACAGGCGGGTTTCACATGCCACCAACTCCACATTCAGAAACCACTTCAGCGCCAAAGCCGTTTTCAGCTAGCTATAAATACGAAGGAGCTAGACGCAAATGTTGCTGTAAGGGCTAATTCCATCAAGCAGCACTGCATGTTGCTGAATTGCATATTGAAGAAGAATCAGCAGAGTGGTTCTTGTGGCAGCACAACTCCATTTGGCTCACTGACTTCACACACCATCAGGCTGACAGCAGCTCTCAAGCAAACTCAGATTTCGCAAAGTATGCTTAATGCTGTTTGAGTGCATTGTCCTGAAATGCAGCTTGGTGAGCATCCCACACAAACGAAGGCTCCACAGGCGGGTTTCACATGCCACCAACTCAACATTCAGAAACCACTTCAGCGCTAAAGCCGTTTTCAGCTAGCCCTAAATACAAAGGACCTAGACGCAAATGTTGCTGTAAGAGCTAATTCCATCAAGCAACACTGCATGTTGCTGAACTGCATACTGAAGAAGAATCAGCCGAGTGGTTCTTGTGGCAGCACAACTCCATTTGGCTCACTGACTTCACACACCATCAGGCTGACAGGCAGCTCTCAAGCAAACTCAGATTTCGCACACTATGCTTAATGCCGTTTGAGTGCATTGTCCTGAAATGCAGCTTGGTGAGCATCCCACACAAACGAAGGCTCCACAGGCGGGTTTCACATGACACCAACTCCACATTCAGAAACCACTTCAGCGCCAAAGCCGTTTTCAGCTAGCCCTAAATACAAAGGTCCTAGAGCAAATGTTGCTGTAAGAGCTATTTCCATCAAGCAACACTGCATGTTGCTGAATTGCATATTGAAGAAGAATCAGCCGAGTGGTTCTTGTGGCAGCACAACTCCATTTGGCTCACTGACTTCACACACCATTAGGCTGACGGCAGCTCTCAAGCAAACTCAGATTTCGCAAAGTATGCTTAATGTCGTTTGAGTGTATTGTCCTGAAATGCAGCTTGGTGAGCATCCCACACAAACGAAGGCTCCACAGGCGGGTTTCACATGCCACCAACTCCACATTCAGAAACCACTTCAGCGCCAAAGCCGTTTTCAGCTAGCCCTAAATACAAAGGCTGTAGATGCAAATGTTGCTGTAAGAGCTAATTCCAGCAAGCAGCACTGCATGTTGCTGAATTGCATATTGAAGAAGAATCAGCCGAGTGGTTCTTGTGGCAGCACAACTCCATTTGGCTCACTGACTTCACACACCATCAGGCTGACAGCAGCTCTCAAGCAAACTCAGATTTTGCAAAGTATGCTTAATGCTGTTTGAGTGCATTGTCCTGAAATGCAGCTTGGTGAGCATCCCACACAAACGAAGGCTCCACAGCCGGGTTTCACATGCCACCAACTACACATTCAGAAACCACTTCAGCGCCAAAGCCATTTTCAGCTAGCCCTAAATACAAAGGACCTAGACGCAAATGTTGCTGTAAGAGCTAATTCCATCAAGCAACACTGCATGTTGCTGAATTGCTTATTGAAGGAGAATCAGCCGAGTGGTTCTTGTGGCAGCACAACTCCACTTGGCTCACTGACTTCACACACCATCAGGCTGACAGGCAGCTCTCAAGCAAACTCAGATTTCGCAAAGTATGCTTAATGCCGTTTTAGTGCATTGTCCTGAAATGCAGCTTGGTGAGCATCCCACACAAATGAAGGCTCCACAGGCAGGTTTCACATGCCACCAACTCCACATTCAGAAACCACTTCAGCGCCAAAGCCGGTTTCAGCTAGCCATAAATACAAAGGCTCTGGACACAAATGTTGCTGTAAGAGCTAATTCCATCAAGCAACATTGCATGTTTCTGAATTGCATATTGAAGAAGAATCAGCCGAGTGGTTCTTGTGGCAGCACAACTCCATTTGGCTCACTGACTTCACACACCATCAGGCTGACGGCAGCTCTCAAGCAAACTACGAGTTCACACACTATGCTTAATGCCGTTTGAGTGCATTGTCCTGAAATGCAGCTTGGTGAGCATCCCACACAAACGAAGGCTCCACAGGCCGGTTTCACATGCCACCAACTCCACATTCAGAAACCACTTCAGCGCCAAAGCCATTTTCAGCTAGCCCTAAATACAAAGGCGCTAGACGCAAATGTTGCTGTAAGAGCTAATTCCATCAAGCAGCACTGCATGTTGCTGAATTGCATATTGAAGAAGAATCAGCCGAGTGGTTCTTGTGGCAGCACAACTCCATTTGGCTCACTGACTTCACACACCATCAGGCTGACAGCAGCTCTCAAGCAAACTACGAGTTCACAATGTAGGCTTAATGCCGTTTGAGTGCATTGTCCTGAAATGCATCTAGGTGAGCATCCCACACAAACGAAGGCTCCACAGGCGGGTTTCACATGCCACCAACTCCACATTCAGAAACCACTTCAGCACCAAAGCCGTTTTCAGCTAGCCCTAAATACAAAGGCACTAGACGCAAATGTTGCTGTAACAGCTAATTCCATCAAGCAGCACTGCATGTTGCTGAATTGCATATTGAAGAAGAATCAGCCGAGTGGTTCTTGTGGCAGCACAACTCCATTTGGCTCACTGACTTCACACACCATCAGGCTACAGGCAGCTCTCAATTAAACTACGAGTTCACACACTATGCTTAATGCCGTTTGAGTGCATTGTCCTGAAATGCAGCTTGGTGAGCATCCCACACAAACAAAGGCTCCACAGCCGGGTTTCACATACCATCAACTCCACATTCAGGAACCACTTCAGCACCAAAGCCGTTTTCAGCTCGCCATAAATACAAAGGCTGTAGACACAAATGTTGCTGTAAGAGCTAATTCCATCAAGCAGCACTGAATGTTGCTGAATTGCTTATTGAAGGAGAATCAGCCGAGTGGTTCTTGTGGCAGCACAACTCCATTTGGCTCACTGACTTCACACACCATCAGGCTGACAGGCAGCTCTCAAGCAAACTACGAGTTCACACACTACGCTTAATACCATTTGAATGCATTGTCCTGAAATGCAGCTTGGTGAGCATCCCGCACAAATGAAGGCTCCACAGGCGGGTTTCACATGCCACCAACTCCACATTCAGAAACCACTTCAGCGCCAAAGCCGTTTTCAGCTAGCCCTAAATACAAAGGCTCTAGATGCAAATGTTGCTGTAAGAGCTAATTCCATCAAGCAACACTGCATGTTGCTGAACTGCATATTGAAGAAGAATCAGCCGAGTGGTTCTTGTGGCAGCACAACTCCATTTGGCTCACTGGCTTCACACACCATTAGGCTGACGGCAGCTCTCAAGCAAAGTCAGATTTCGCAAAGTATGCTTAATGCCGTTTGAGTGTATTGTCCTGAAATGCAGCTTGGTGAGCATCCCACACAAACGAAGGCTCCACAGGCGGGTTTCACATGCCACCAACTCCACATTCAGAAACCACTTCAGCGCCAAAGCCGTTTTCAGCTAGCTATAAATACAAAGGCGCTAGACGCAAATGTTGCTGTAAGGGCTAATTCCATCAAGCAGCACTGCATGTTGCTGAATTGCATATTGAAGAAGAATCAGCAGAGTGGTTCTTGTGGCAGCACAACTCCATTTGGCTCACTGACTTCACACACCATCAGGCTGACAGCAGCTCTCAAGCAAACTCAGATTTCGCAAAGTATGCTTAATGCTGTTTGAGTGCATTGTCCTGAAATGCAGCTTGGTGAGCATCCCACACAAACGAAGGCTCCACAGGCGGGTTTCACATGCCACCAACTCAACATTCAGAAACCACTTCAGCGCTAAAGCCGTTTTCAGCTAGCCCTAAATACAAAGGACCTAGACGCAAATGTTGCTGTAAGAGCTAATTCCATCAAGCAACACTGCATGTTGCTGAACTGCATATTGAAGAAGAATCAGCCGAGTGGTTCTTGTGGCAGCACAACTCCATTTGGCTCACTGACTTCACACACCATCAGGCTGACAGGCAGCTCTCAAGCAAACTCAGATTTCGCACACTATGCTTAATGCCGTTTGAGTGCATTGTCCTGAAATGCAGCTTGGTGAGCATCCCACACAAACGAAGGCTCCACAGGCGGGTTTCACATGCCACCAACTCCACATTCAGAAACCACTTCAGCGCCAAAGACGTTTTCAGATAGCCCTAAATACAAAGGTCCTAGAGCAAATGTTGCTGTAAGAGCTATTTCCATCAAGCAACACTGCATGTTGCTGAATTGCATATTGAAGAAGAATCAGCCGAGTGGTTCTTGTGGCAGCACAACTCCATTTGGCTCACTGACTTCACACACCATTAGGCTGACAGCAGCTCTCAAGCAAACTCAGATTTCGCAAAGTATGCTTAATGCCGTTTGAGTGTATTGTCCTGAAATGCAGCTTGGTGAGCATCCCACACAAACGAAGGCTCCACAGCCGGGTTTCACATGCCACCAACTACACATTCAGAAACCACTTCAGCGCCAAAGCCGTTTTCAGCTAGCCCTAAATACAAAGGCTGTAGATGCAAATGTTGTTGTAAGAGCTAATTCCAGCAAGCAGCACTGCATGTTGCTGAATTGCATATTGAAGAAGAATCAGCCGAGTGGTTCTTGTGGCAGCACAACTCCATTTGGCTCACTGACTTCACACACCATCAGGCTGACAGCAGCTCTCAAGCAAACTCAGATTTTGCAAAGTATGCTTAATGCTGTTTGAGTGCATTGTCCTGAAATGCAGCTTGGTGAGCATCCCACACAAACGAAGGCTCCACAGCCGGGTTTCACATGCCACCAACTACACATTCAGAAACCACTTCAGCGCCAAAGCCATTTTCAGCTAGCCCTAAATACAAAGGACCTAGACGCAAATGTTGCTGTAAGAGCTAATTCCATCAAGCAACACTGCATGTTGCTGAATTGCATATTGAAGAAGAATCAGCCGAGTGGTTCTTGTGGCAGCACAACTCCATTTGGCTCACTGACTTCACACACCATCAGGCTGACAGGCAGCTCTCAAGCAAACTCAGATTTCGCAAAGTATGCTTAATGCCGTTTGAGTGCATTGTCCTGAAATGCAGCTTGGTGAGCATTCCACACAAACGAAGGCTCCACAGGCGGGTTTCACATGCCACCAACTCCACATTCAGAAACCACTTCAGCGCCAAAGCCGTTTTCAGCTCGCCCTAAATACAAAGGCTGTAGACACAAATGTTGCTGTAAGAGCTAATTCCATCAAGCAACACTGCATGTTGCTGAATTGCATATTGAAGAAGAATCAGCCGAGTGGTTCTTGTGGCAGCACAACTCCATTTGGCTCACTGACTTCACACACCATTAGGCTGACAGGCAGCTCTCAAGCAAACTACGAGCTCACACACTATGCTTAATGCCGTTTGAGTGCATTGTCCTGAAATGCAGCTTGGTGAGCATCCCACACAAACGAAGGCTCCACAGGCGGGTTTCACATGCCACCAACTCCACATTCAGAAACCACTTCAGCGCCAAAGACGTTTTCAGATAGCCCTAAATACAAAGGCTATAGACGCATATGTTGCTGTAAGAGCTAATTCCATCAAGCAACACTGCATGTTGCTGAATTGCATATTGAAGAAGAATCAGCCGAGTGGTTCTTGTGGCAGCACAACTCCATTTGGCTCACTGACTTCACACACCATCAGGCTGACGGCAGCTCTCAAGCAAACTACGAGTTCACACACTATGCTTAATGCCGTTTGAGTGCATTGTCCTGAAATGCAACTTGGTGAGCATCCCACACAAACGAAGGCTCCACAGCAGGGTTTCACATGCCACCAACTCCACATTCAGAAACCACTTCAGCGCCAAAGCCGTTTTCAGCTAGCCCTAAATACAAAGACGCTAGACGCAAATGTTGCTGTAAGAGCTAATTCCATCAAGCAGCACTGCATGTTGCTGAATTGCATAATGAAGAAGAATCAGCCGAGTGGTTCTTGTGGCAGCACAACTCCATTTGGCTCACTGTCTTCACACACCATCAGGCTGACAGGCAGCTCTCAAGCAAACTCAGATTTCGCACACTATGCTTAATGCCGTTTGAGTGCATTGTCCTGAAATGCAGCTTGGTGAGCATCCCACACAAACGAAGGCTCCACAGGCGGGTTTCACATGCCACCAACTCCACATTCAGAAACCACTTCAGCGCCAAAGCCGTTTTCAGCTAGCCCTAAATACAAAGGCTGTAGATGCAAATGTTGCTGTAAGAGCTAATTCCATCAAGCAACACTGCATGTTGCTGAACTGCATATTGAAGAAGAATCAGCCGAGTGGTTCTTGTGGCAGCACAACTCCATTTGGCTCACTGGCTTCACACACCATTAGGCTGACGGCAGCTCTCAAGCAAAGTCAGATTTCGCAAAGTATGCTTAATGCCGTTTGAGTGTATTGTCCTGAAATGCAGCTTGGTGAGCATCCCACACAAACGAAGGCACCACAGCCGGGTTTCACATGCCACCAACTCCACATTCAGAAACCACTTCAGCGCCAAAGCCGTTTTCAGCTAGCTATAAATACGAAGGCGCTAGACGCAAATGTTGCTGTAAGGGCTAATTCCATCAAGCAGCACTGCATGTTGCTGAATTGCATATTGAAGAAGAATCAGCCGAGTGGTTCTTGTGGCAGTACAACTCCATTTGGCTCACTGACTTCACACACCATCAGGCTGACAGCAGCTCTCAAGCAAACTCAGATTTCGCAAAGTATGCTTAATGCTGTTTGAGTGCATTGTCCTGAAATGCAGCTTGGTGAGCATCCCACACAAACGAAGGCTCCACAGGCGGGTTTCACATGCCACCAACTCAACATTCAGAAACCACTTCAGCTCCAAAGCCGTTTTCAGCTAGCCCTAAATACAAAGGACCTAGACGCAAATGTTGCTGTAAGAGCTAATTCCATCAAGCAACACTGCATGTTGCTGAACTGCATATTGAAGAAGAATCAGCCGAGTGGTTCTTGTGGCAGCACAACTCCATTTGGCTCACTGACTTCACACACCATCAGGCTGACAGGCAGCTCTCAAGCAAACTCAGATTTCGCACACTATGCTTAATGCCGTTTGAGTGCATTGTCCTGAAATGCAGCTTGGTGAGCATCCCACACAAACGAAGGCTCCACAGGCGGGTTTCACATGCCACCAACTCCACATTCAGAAACCACTTCAGCGCCAAAGCCGTTTTCAGCTAGCCATAAATACGAAGGCGCTAGACGCAAATGTTGCTGTAACAGCTAATTCCATCAAGCAACACGGCATGTTGCTGAATTGCATATTGAAGAAGAATCAGCCGAGTGGTTCTTGTGGCAGCACAGCTCCATTTGGCTCACTGACTTCACACACCATTAGGCTGACAGGCAGCTCTCAAGCAAACTCAGATTTCGCAAAGTATGCTTAATGCCGTTTGAGTGCATTGTCCTGAAATGCAGCTTGGTGAGCATTCCACACAAACGAAGGCTCCACAGGCGGGTTTCACATGCCACCAACTCCACATTCAGAAACCACTTCAGCGCCAAAGCCATTTTCAGCTCGCCCTAAATACAAAGGCTGTAGACACAAATGTTGCTGTAAGAGCTAATTCCATCAAGCAACACTGCATGTTGCTGAATTGCATATTGAAGAAGAATCAGCCGAGTGGTTCTTGTGGCAGCACAACTCCATTTGGCTCACTGACTTCACACACCATTAGGCTGACAGCAGCTCTCAAGCAAACTACGAGCTCACACACTATGCTTAATGCCGTTTGAGTGCATTGTCCTGAAATGCAGCTTGGTGAGCATCCCACACAAACAAAGGCTCCACAGGCGGGTTTCACATGACACCAACTCCACATTCAGAAACCACTTCAGCGCCAAAGCCGTTTTCAGCTAGCCCTAAATACAAAGGCTGTAGACGCATATGTTGCTGTAAGAGCTAATTCCATCAAGCAACACTGCATGTTGCTGAATTGCATATTGAAGAAGTATCAGCCGAGTGGTTCTTGTGGCAGCACAACTCCAATTGGCTCACTGGCTTCACACACCATCAGCCTTCAGGCAGCTCTCAATTAAACTACGAGTTCACACACTATGCTTAATGCCGTTTGAGTGCATTGTCCTGAAATGCAGCTTGGTGAGCATCCCACACAAACAAAGGCTCCACAGCCGGGTTTCACATACCACCAACTCCACATTCAGGAACCACTTCAACGCCAAAGCCGTTTTCAGCTCGCCATAAATACAAAGGCTCTAGACGCAAATGTTGCTGTAACAGCTAATTCCATCAAGCAACACTGAATGTTGCTGAATTGCTTATTGAAGGAGAATCAGCCGAGTGGTTCTTGTGGCAGCACAACTCCATTTGGCTCACTGGCTTCACACACCATCAGGCTGACAGGCAGCTCTCAAGCAAACTCAGATTTCGCACACTATGCTTAATGCCGTTTGAGTGCATTGTCCTGAAATGCAGCTTGGTGAGCATCCCACACAAACGAAGGCTCCACAGGCGGGTTTCACATGCCACCAACTCCACATTCAGAAACCACTTCAGCGCCAAAGCCGTTTTCAGCTAGCCATAAATACAAAGGCTGTAGATGCAAATGTTGCTGTAAGAGCTAATTCCATCAAGCAACACTGCATGTTGCTGAACTGCATATTGAAGAAGAATCAGCCGAGTGGTTCTTGTGGCAGCACAACTCCATTTGGCTCACTGGCTTCACACACCATCAGGCTGACAGCAGCTCTCAAGCAAACTCAGATTTCGCAAAGTATGCTTAATGCCGTTTGAGTGTATTGTCCTGAAATGCAGCTTGGTGAGCATCCCACACAAACGAAGGCTCCACAGGCGGGTTTCACATGCCACCAACTCCACATTCAGAAACCACTTCAGCGCCAAAGCCGTTTTCAGCTAGCCATAAATACAAAGGCGCTAGACGCAAATGTTGCTCTAAGAGCTAATTCCATCAAGCAGCACTGCATGTTGCTGAATTGCATATTGAAGAAGAATCAGCCGAGTGGTTCTTGTGGCAGCACAACTCCATTTGGCTCACTGACTTCACACACCATCAGGCTGACAGCAGCTCTCAAGCAAACTCAGATTTCGCAAAGTATGCTTAATGCTGTTTGAGTGCATTGTCCTGAAATGCAGCTTGGTGAGCATCCCACACAAACGAAGGCTCCACAGGCGGGTTTCACATGCCACCAACTCCACATTCAGAAACCACTTCAGCGCCAAAGCCGTTTTCAGCTAGCCATAAATACAAAGGCACTAGACGCAAATGTTGCTGTAACAGCTAATTCCATCAAGCAACACTGCATGTTGCTGAATTGCATATTGAAGAAGAATCAGCCGAGTGGTTCTTGTGGCAGCACAGCTCCATTTGGCTCACTGACTTCACACACATTAGGCTGACAGGCAGCTCTCAAGCAAACTCAGATTTCGCACACTATGCTTAATGTCGTTTGAGTGCATTGTCCTGAAATGCAGCTTGGTGAGCATCCCACACAAACGAAGGCTCCACAGGCCGGTTTCACATGCCACCAACTCCACATTCAGAAACCACTTCAGCGCCAAAGCCGTTTTCAGCTAGCCATAAATACAAAGGCGCTAGACGCAAATGTTGCTCTAAGAGCTAATTCCATCAAGCAGCACTGCATGTTGCTGAATTGCATATTGAAGAAGAATCAGCCGAGTGGTTCTTGTGGCAGCACAACTCCATTTGGCTCACTGACTTCACACACCATCAGGCTGACAGCAGCTCTCAAGCAAACTCAGATTTCGCAAAGTATGCTTAATGCTGTTTGAGTGCATTGTCCTGAAATGCAGCTTGGTGAGCATCCCACACAAACGAAGGCTCCACAGGCGGGTTTCACATGCCACCAACTCCACATTCAGAAACCACTTCAGCGCCAAAGCCGTTTTCAGCTAGCCCTAAATACAAAGGCACAAGATGCAAATGTTGCTGTAACAGCTAATTCCATCAAGCAACACTGCATGTTGCTGAATTGCATATTGAAGAAGAATCAGCCGAGTGGTTCTGGTGGCAGCACAGCTCCATTTGGCTCACTGACTTCACACACCATCAGGCTGACAGGCAGCTCTCAAGCAAACTCAGACTTCGCACACTATGCTTAATGTCGTTTGAGTGCATTGTCCTGAAATGCAGCTTGGTGAGCATCCCACACAAACGAAGGCTCCACAGGCGGGTTTCACATGCCACCAACTCCACATTCAGAAACCACTTCAGCGCCAAAGCCATTTTCAGCTAGCCCTAAATACAAAGGCGCTAGACGCAAATGTTGCTGTAAGAGCTAATTCCATCAAGCAGCACTGCATGTTGCTGAATTGCATATTGAAGAAGAATCAGCCGAGTGGTTTTTGTGGCAGCACAACTCCATTTGGCTCACTGACTTCACACACCATCAGGCTACAGGCAGCTCTCAATTAAACTACGAGTTCACACACTATGCTTAATGCCGTTTGAGTGCATTGTCCTGAAATGCAGCTTGGTGAGCATCCCACACAAACGAAGGCTCCACAGGCGGGTTTCACATGCCACCAACTCCACATTCAGAAACCACTTCAGCGCCAAAGCCGTTTTCAGCTAGCCATAAATACAAAGGCGCTAGACGCAATTGTTGCTGTAAGAGCTAATTCCATCAAGCAGCACTGCATGTTGCTGAATTGCATATTGAAGAAGAATCAGCTGAGTGGTTCTTTTGGCAGCACAACTCCATTTGGCTCACTGACTTCACACACCATCAGGCTGACAGGCAGCTCTCAAGCAAACTCAGATTTCGCACACTATGCTTAATGCCGTTTGAGTGCATTGTCCTGAAATGCAGCTTGGTGAGCATCCCACACAAACGAAGGCTCCACAGGCGGGTTTCACATGCCACCAACTCCACATTCAGAAACCACTTCAGCGCCAAAGCCGTTTTCAGCTAGCCCTAAATACAAAGGCTGTAGATGCAAATGTTGCTGTAAGAGCTAATTCCATCAAGCAACACTGCATGTTGCTGAACTGCATATTGAAGAAGAATCAGCCGAGTGGTTCTTGTGGCAGCACAACTCCATTTGGCTCACTGGCTTCACACACCATTAGGCTGACGGCAGCTCTCAAGCAAAGTCAGATTTCGCAAAGTATGCTTAATGCCGTTTGAGTGTATTGTCCTGAAATGCAGCTTGGTGAGCATCCCACACAAACGAAGGCTCCACAGCCGGGTTTCACATGCCACCAACTCCACATTCAGAAACCACTTCAGCGCCAAAGCCGTTTTCAGCTAGCTATAAATACGAAGGCGCTAGACGCAAATGTTGCTGTAAGGGCTAATTCCATCAAGCAGCACTGCATGTTGCTGAATTGCATATTGAAGAAGAATCAGCCGAGTGGTTCTTGTGGCAGCACAACTCCATTTGGCTCACTGACTTCACACACCATCAGGCTGACAGCAGCTCTCAAGCAAACTCAGATTTCGCAAAGTATGCTTAATGCTGTTTGAGTGCATTGTCCTGAAATGCAGCTTGGTGAGCATCCCACACAAACGAAGGCTCCACAGCCGGGTTTCACATGCCACCAACTCAACATTCAGAAACCACTTCAGCACCAAAGCCGTTTTCAGCTAGCCCTAAATACAAAGGACCTAGACGCAAATGTTGCTGTAAGAGCTAATTCCATCAAGCAACACTGCATGTTGCTGAACTGCATATTGAAGAAGAATCAGCCGAGTGGTTCTTGTGGCAGCACAACTCCATTTGGCTCACTGACTTCACACACCATCAGGCTGACAGGCAGCTCTCAAGCAAACTCAGATTTCGCACACTATGCTTAATGCCGTTTGAGTGCATTGTCCTGAAATGCAGCTTGGTGAGCATCCCACACAAACGAAGGCTCCACAGGCGGGTTTCACATGCCACCAACTCCACATTCAGAAACCACTTCAGCGCCAAAGCCGTTTTCAGCTAGCCATAAATACGAAGGCGCTAGACGCAAATGTTGCTCTAAGAGCTAATTCCATCAAGCAGCACTGCATGTTGCTGAATTGCATATTGAAGAAGAATCAGCTGAGTGGTTCTTGTGGCAGCACAACTCCATTTGGCTCACTGGCTTCACACACCATCAGGCTGACAGGCAGCTCTCAAGGAAACTCAGATTTCGCACACTATGCTTAATGTCGTTTGAGTGCATTGTCCTGAAATGCAGCTTGGTGAGCATCCCACACAAACGAAGTCACCACAGGCGGGTTTCACATGCCACCAACTCCACATTCAGAAACCACTTCAGCGCCAAAGCCGTTTTCAGCTAGCCCTAAATACAAAGGCACTAGACGCAAATGTTGCTGTAACAGCTAATTCCATCAAGCAACACGGCATGTTGCTGAATTGCATATTGAAGAAGAATCAGCCGAGTGGTTCTTTTGGCAGCACAGCTCCATTTGGCTCACTGACTTCACACACCATTAGGCTGACAGGCAGCTCTCAAGCAAACTCAGATTTCGCAAAGTATGCTTAATGCCGTTTGAGTGCATTGTCCTGAAATGCAGCTTGGTGAGCATTCCACACAAACGAAGGCTCCACAGGCGGGTTTCACATGCCACCAACTCCACATTCAGAAACCACTTCAGCGCCAAAGCCATTTTCAGCTCGCCCTAAATACAAAGGCTGTAGACACAAATGTTGCTGTAAGAGCTAATTCCATCAAGCAACACTGCATGTTGCTGAATTGCATATTGAAGAAGAATCAGCCGAGTGGTTCTTGTGGCAGCACAACTCCATTTGGCTCACTGACTTCACACACCATTAGGCTGACAGCAGCTCTCAAGCAAACTACGAGCTCACACACTATGCTTGATGCCGTTTGAGTGCATTGTCCTGAAATGCAGCTTGGTGAGCATCCCACACAAACAAAGGCTCCACAGGCGGGTTTCACATGACACCAACTCCACATTCAGAAACCACTTCAGCGCCAAAGACGTTTTCAGATAGCCCTAAATACAAAGGCTGTAGACGCATATGTTGCTGTAAGAGCTAATTCCATCAAGCAACACTGCATGTTGCTGAATTGCATATTGAAGAAGTATCAGCCGAGTGGTTCTTGTGGCAGCACAACTCCAATTGGCTCACTGGCTTCACACACCATCAGCCTTCAGGCAGCTCTCAATTAAACTACGAGTTCACACACTATGCTTAATGCCGTTTGAGTGCATTGTCCTGAAATGCAGCTTGGTGAGCATCCCACACAAACAAAGGCTCCACAGCCGGGTTTCACATACCACCAACTCCACATTCAGGATCCACTTCAACGCCAAAGCCGTTTTCAGCTCGCCATAAATACAAAGGCTCTAGACGCAAATGTTGCTGTAACAGCTAATTCCATCAAGCAACACTGAATGTTGCTGAATTGCTTATTGAAGGAGAATCAGCCGAGTGGTTCTTGTGGCAGCACAACTCCACTTGGCTCACTGACTTCACACACCATCAGGCTGACAGGCAGCTCTCAAGCAAACTCAGATTTCGCAAAGTATGCTTAATGCCGTTTGAGTGCATTGTCCTGAAATGCAGCTTGGTGAGCATCCCACACAAACGAAGGCTCCACAGGCGGGTTTCACATGCCACCAACTCCACATTCAGAAACCACTTCAGCGCCAAAGCCGTTTTCAGCTAGCCCTAAATACAAAGGCTGTAGATGCAAATGTTGCTGTAAGAGCTAATTCCATCAAGCAACACTGCATGTTGCTGAACTGCATATTGAAGAAGAATCAGCCGAGTGGTTCTTGTGGCAGCACAACTCCATTTGGCTCACTGGCTTCACACACCATCAGGCTGACAGCAGCTCTCAAGCAAACTCAGATTTCGCAAAGTATGCTTAATGCCGTTTGAGTGTATTGTCCTGAAATGCAGCTTGGTGAGCATCCCACACAAACGAAGGCTCCACAGGCGGGTTTCACATGCCACCAACTCCACATTCAGAAACCACTTCAGCGCCAAAGCCGTTTTCAGCTAGCCATAAATACAAAGGCGCTAGACG
The DNA here is from genome assembly GCF_030435755.1 of Ochotona princeps. Classification (NCBI taxonomy): domain Eukaryota; kingdom Metazoa; phylum Chordata; class Mammalia; order Lagomorpha; family Ochotonidae; genus Ochotona; species Ochotona princeps. Next base: position 1,305,199 of record NC_080834.1, on the reverse strand, counting down.
CAAATGTTGCTCTAAGAGCTAATTCCATCAAGCAGCACTGCATGTTTCTGAATTGCATATTGAAGAAGAATCAGCCGAGTGGTTCTTGTGGCAGCACAACTCCATTTGGCTCACTGACTTCACACACCATCAGGCTGACAGCAGCTCTCAAGCAAACTCAGATTTCGCAAAGTATGCTTAATGCTGTTTGAGTGCATTGTCCTGAAATGCAGCTTGGTGAGCATCCCACACAAACGAAGGCTCCACAGGCGGGTTTCACATGCCACCAACTCCACATTCAGAAACCACTTCAGCGCCAAAGCCGTTTTCAGCTAGCCATAAATACAAAGGCACTAGACGCAAATGTTGCTGTAACAGCTAATTCCATCAAGCAACACTGCATGTTGCTGAATTGCATATTGAAGAAGAATCAGCCGAGTGGTTCTTGTGGCAGCACAGCTCCATTTGGCTCACTGACTTCACACACATTAGGCTGACAGGCAGCTCTCAAGCAAACCACGAGTTCGCACACTATGCTTAATGTCGTTTGAGTGCATTGTCCTGAAATGCAGCTTGGTGAGCATCCCACACAAACGAAGGCTCCACAGGCCGGTTTCACATGCCACCAACTCCACATTCAGAAACCACTTCAGCGCCAAAGCCGTTTTCAGCTAGCCCTAAATACAAAGGCTGTAGATGCAAATGTTGCTGTAAGAGCTAATTCCATCAAGCAACACTGCATGTTGCTGAACTGCATATTGAAGAAGAATCAGCCGAGTGGTTCTTGTGGCAGCACAACTCCATTTGGCTCACTGGCTTCACACACCATTAGGCTGACGGCAGCTCTCAAGCAAAGTCAGATTTCGCAAAGTATGCTTAATGCCGTTTGAGTGTATTGTCCTGAAATGCAGCTTGGTGAGCATCCCACACAAACGAAGGCTCCACAGCCGGGTTTCACATGCCACCAACTCCACATTCAGAAACCACTTCAGCGCCAAAGCCGTTTTCAGCTAGCTATAAATACGAAGGCGCTAGACGCAAATGTTGCTGTAAGGGCTAATTCCATCAAGCAGCACTGCATGTTGCTGAATTGCATATTGAAGAAGAATCAGCCGAGTGGTTCTTGTGGCAGCACAACTCCATTTGGCTCACTGACTTCACACACCATCAGGCTGACAGCAGCTCTCAAGCAAACTCAGATTTCGCAAAGTATGCTTAATGCTGTTTGAGTGCATTGTCCTGAAATGCAGCTTGGTGAGCATCCCACACAAACGAAGGCTCCACAGCCGGGTTTCACATGCCACCAACTCAACATTCAGAAACCACTTCAGCGCCAAAGCCGTTTTCAGCTAGCCCTAAATACAAAGGACCTAGACGCAAATGTTGCTGTAAGAGCTAATTCCATCAAGCAACACTGCATGTTGCTGAACTGCATATTGAAGAAGAATCAGCCGAGTGGTTCTTGTGGCAGCACAACTCCATTTGGCTCACTGACTTCACACACCATCAGGCTGACAGGCAGCTCTCAAGCAAACTTAGATTTCGCACACTATGCTTAATGCCGTTTGAGTGCATTGTCCTGAAATGCAGCTTGGTGAGCATCCCACACAAACGAAGGCTCCACAGGCGGGTTTCACATGCCACCAACTCCACATTCAGAAACCACTTCAGCGCCAAAGCCGTTTTCAGCTAGCCATAAATACGAAGGCGCTAGACGCAAATGTTGCTCTAAGAGCTAATTCCATCAAGCAGCACTGCATGTTGCTGAATTGCATATTGAAGAAGAATCAGCTGAGTGGTTCTTGTGGCAGCACAACTCCATTTGGCTCACTGGCTTCACACACCATCAGGCTGACAGGCAGCTCTCAAGGAAACTCAGATTTCGCACACTATGCTTAATGTGGTTTGAGTGCATTGTCCTGAAATGCAGCTTGGTGAGCATCCCACACAAACGAAGTCACCACAGGCGGGTTTCACATGCCACCAACTCCACATTCAGAAACCACTTCAGCGCCAAAGCCGTTTTCAGCTAGCCCTAAATACAAAGGCACTAGACGCAAATGTTGCTGTAACAGCTAATTCCATCAAGCAACACGGCATGTTGCTGAACTGCATATTGAAGAAGAATCAGCCGAGTGGTTCTTTTGGCAGCACAGCTCCATTTGGCTCACTGACTTCACACACCATTAGGCTGACAGGCAGCTCTCAAGCAAACTCAGATTTCGCAAAGTATGCTTAATGCTGTTTGAGTGCATTGTCCTGAAATGCAGCTTGGTGAGCATTCCACACAAACGAAGGCTCCACAGGCGGGTTTCACATGCCACCAACTCCACATTCAGAAACCACTTCAGCGCCAAAGCCATTTTCAGCTCGCCCTAAATACAAAGGCTGTAGACACAAATGTTGCTGTAAGAGCTAATTCCATCAAGCAACACTGCATGTTGCTGAATTGCATATTGAAGAAGAATCAGCCGAGTGGTTCTTGTGGCAGCACAACTCCATTTGGCTCACTGACTTCACACACCATTAGGCTGACAGCAGCTCTCAAGCAAACTACGAGCTCACACACTATGCTTAATGCCGTTTGAGTGCATTGTCCTGAAATGCAGCTTGGTGAGCATCCCACACAAACGAAGGCTCCACAGGCGGGTTTCACATGCCACCAACTCCACATTCAGAAACCACTTCAGCGCCAAAGCCGTTTTCAGCTAGCCATAAATACAAAGGCGCTAGACGCAAATGTTGCTCTAAGAGCTAATTCCATCAAGCAGCACTGCATGTTGCTGAATTGCATATTGAAGAAGAATCAGCCGAGTGGTTCTTGTGGCAGCACAACTCCATTTGGCTCACTGACTTCACACACCATCAGGCTGACAGCAGCTCTCAAGCAAACTCAGATTTCGCAAAGTATGCTTAATGCTGTTTGAGTGCATTGTCCTGAAATGCAGCTTGGTGAGCATCCCACACAAACGAAGGCTCCACAGGCGGGTTTCACATGCCACCAACTCCACATTCAGAAACCACTTCAGCGCCAAAGCCGTTTTCAGCTAGCCATAAATACAAAGGCACTAGACGCAAATGTTGCTGTAACAGCTAATTCCATCAAGCAACACTGCATGTTGCTGAATTGCATATTGAAGAAGAATCAGCCGAGTGGTTCTTGTGGCAGCACAGCTCCATTTGGCTCACTGACTTCACACACATTAGGCTGACAGGCAGCTCTCAAGCAAACCACGAGTTCGCACACTATGCTTAATGTCGTTTGAGTGCATTGTCCTGAAATGCAGCTTGGTGAGCATCCCACACAAACGAAGGCTCCACAGGCCGGTTTCACATGCCACCAACTCCACATTCAGAAACCACTTCAGCGCCAAAGCCGTTTTCAGCTAGCCATAAATACAAAGGCGCTAGACGCAAATGTTGCTCTAAGAGCTAATTCCATCAAGCAGCACTGCATGTTGCTGAATTGCATATTGAAGAAGAATCAGCCGAGTGGTTCTTGTGGCAGCACAACTCCATTTGGCTCACTGACTTCACACACCATCAGGCTGACAGCAGCTCTCAAGCAAACTCAGATTTCGCAAAGTATGCTTAATGCTGTTTGAGTGCATTGTCCTGAAATGCAGCTTGGTGAGCATCCCACACAAACGAAGGCTCCACAGGCGGGTTTCACATGCCACCAACTCCACATTCAGAAACCACTTCAGCGCCAAAGCCGTTTTCAGCTAGCCCTAAATACAAAGGCACAAGATGCAAATGTTGCTGTAACAGCTAATTCCATCAAGCAACACTGCATGTTGCTGAATTGCATATTGAAGAAGAATCAGCCGAGTGGTTCTGGTGGCAGCACAGCTCCATTTGGCTCACTGACTTCACACACATTAGGCTGACAGGCAGCTCTCAAGCAAACTCAGACTTCGCACACTATGCTTAATGTCGTTTGAGTGCATTGTCCTGAAATGCAGCTTGGTGAGCATCCCACACAAACGAAGGCTCCACAGGCGGGTTTCACATGCCACCAACTCCACATTCAGAAACCACTTCAGCGCCAAAGCCATTTTCAGCTAGCCCTAAATACAAAGGCGCTAGACGCAAATGTTGCTGTAAGAGCTAATTCCATCAAGCAGCACTGCATGTTGCTGAATTGCATATTGAAGAAGAATCAGCCGAGTGGTTTTTGTGGCAGCACAACTCCATTTGGCTCAC